>NC_092740.1:154030903-154339445 GCF_047496795.1 Chiloscyllium punctatum
ACATGTCAAGCTATAGGTTCAACATAATTGACATTTTCAGTACCTCGTTTTTAAATATTCTCCCATGCAACTTATGTAATTAATGTATTGTTTTCTCAAACATTCTGCTCAACTGTTACTCTGATCATTGTGTTTGCCAGGCAGTGCCTCTTTACTGTCCTGTGGGAGGCTTTACTCCATCATATGGTGAGTCTCGAGGGACCAGCAGGTGGTGTTGAGTAGTCAGCCGCAATGTTATTTTACTGCGGAGGCATTTTAATGATGGATAGAGTCTGACAACAGGCTGCTGAACTCTTGAACCATGGTTTGTTAACCCAGTTCCCTCGGTGAGTTCTCACGTGTCAAGGAACCCAGAGGAGACTCCCTGCTGTCACACTGATCTGGGAGCTGTGTGCATTGCCTGTGAATGAGGTAACGTGAGCATCACCAGATTAGCTCAGCTCAGTCAGTCAAACAGGTTGACCCAGACCAGGGAACAGTTCAGTAAAGCAAACCCCTCCTTTTACCATGACGGAGAACGGTTCTCTCTCGATAACCCTCTTGGTAAAAGCAGATATCGGATTCATACACAATTGCTCTATTGGCCAAGTATCTAGCAAAGATATTGGTTTGAAAACTCCGAAATGAATTTTCTGGGCACAATATGCAATTAAAAGCTGAGTAACGGCATTACCAGAACCAAAGATAAACAAGGCATGTTGTGGATGCAGGATATTATTGCTGTGGCTTGCTGTTCTGCGATGAGCTTCATAAAATACAAGTCCAAACTGCACTTTCCATACATTCCTGACTGCGACTTTGAAGATAGGAATAACACTAAGCACAGGGAACAGGAATAATACTGAGCACAGGGAACAGGAATAATACTGAGCACAGATACAGGAACAATACTGAGCACAGGGAGCAGGAATAATACTGAGCACAGATAGAGGAATAATACTGAGCACAGGGAACAGGAATGATACTGAGCACAGATACAGGAATAATACTGAGCACAGATACAGGAATAATTCTGAGCACAGGGAACAGGAATAATACTGAGCAGAGATACAGGAATAATACTGAGCACAGACACAGGAATAATACTGAGCACAGGGAGCAGGAATAATACTGAGCACAGATACAGGAATAATACTGAGCGCAGGTACAGGAATAATACTGAGCACAGATACAGGAATAATACTGAGCGCAGGTACAGGAAGAGGACTGAGCATGGGGAGCAGGGATAATACTGAGGACAGGGGATAGGAATAACACTGACCACGGATACAGGAATAATACTGCACACAGGTACAGGAATAATACTGAGCACGGATACAGGAATAATACTGCACACAGGTACAGGAATAATACTGACCATGGATACAGGAATAATAGTGAGCACGGATACAGAAATAATACTGAGCACAGGGAGAAGGAATAATACTGAGCACAGGTACACGAATAATACTGAGCACAGGGAGCAGGATTAATACTGAGCATGGGGAGCAGGAATAATACTAAGCAGGGATACGGGAATAATACTGAGCACAGATACAAGAATAATACTGAGCACAGGGAGCAGGAATAATACTGAGGACAGGGAGCAGGAATAATACTGAACACAGATACAGGAATAATACTGAGCACAGGGAGCAGGAATAATACTAAGCATAGGGAATAGGGAATAATGCTGAGCACAGGGAATAGGAATAATATTGAGCTCAGATACAGGAATAATACTGAGTACAGGGAGCAGGAATAATACTGAGCACAGATACAGGAATAATACTGAGCACAGACACACGAATACTACTGAGCACGGGGAGCAGGAATAATACTGAGCACAGATACAGGAACAATACTGAGCACAGGGAGCAGGAATAATATTGAGCACAGGGAGCAGGAATAATACTGAGCACAGATAGAGGAATAATACTGAGCACAGGGAACAGGAATAATACTGAGCACAGATACAGGAATAATTCTGAGCACAGGGAACAAGAATAATACTGAGCAGAGATACAGGAATAATACTGAGCACAGACACAGGAATAATACTGAGCACAGATACAGGAATAATACTGAGTGCAGGTACAGGAATAATACTGAGCACAGATACAGGAATAATACTGAGCGCAGGTACAGGAATAATACTGAGCACAGATACAGGAATAATACTGAGCGCAGGTACAGTAAGAGGACTGAGCACAGGGAGCAGGAATAATACTGAGGACAGGGAATAGGAATAACACTGACCATGGATACAGGAATAAAACTGCACACAGGTACAGGAATAATACTGAGCACGGATACAGATATAATACTGAGCACAGGGAGAAGGAATAATACTGAGCACAGGTACACGAATAATACTGAGCACAGGGAGCAGGATTAATACTGAGCATGGGGAGCAGGAATAATACTAAGCATGGATACGGGAATAATACTGAGCACAGATACAAGAATAATACTGAGCACAGGGAGCAGGAATAATACTGAGGACAGGGAGCAGGAATAATTCTGAGCACAGATACAGGAATAATACTGAGCACAGGGAGCAGGAATAATACTAAGCATAGGGAATAATGCTGAGCACAGGGAATAGGAATAATATTGAGCTCAGATACAGGAATAATACTGAGCACAGGGAGCAGAAATAATACTGAGCACAGATACAGGAATAATACTGAGGACAGGTACAGGAAGAGGACTGAATCCGAACACCATCACCGTCTCCACAATCCGAACACCATCACTCATCTCCACAATCCGAACACCATCACCGTCTCCACAATCCGAACACCATCACCGTCTCCACAATCCGAACACCATCACCGTCTCCACAATCCCAACACCATCACCGTCCCCACAATCCAAACACCATCACCGTCTCCACAATCCGAACACCATCACCATCTCCACAATCCGAACACCATCACCGTCTCCACAATCCCAACACCATCACCGTCTCCACAATCCGAACACCATCACCGTCTCCACAATCCGAACACCATCACCGTCTCCACAATCCGAACACCATCACCGTCCCCACAATCCAAACACCATCACCGTCTCCACAATCCGAACACCATCACCGTCTCCACAATCCGAACACCATCACCGTCTCCACAATCCGAACACCATCATCGTCCCCACAATCCGAACACCATCACCGTCTCCACAATCCAAACACCATCACCGTCTCCACAATCCAAACACCATCACCGTCCCCACAATCCGAACACCATCACCGTCTCCACAATCCGAACACCATCACCGTCTCCACAATCCGAACACCATCACCGTCTCCACAATCCGAACACCATCACCGTCCCCACAATCCGAACACCATCACCGTCCCCACAATCCAAACACCATCACCGTCTCCACAATCCGAACACCATCACCGTCCCCACAATCCGAACACCATCACCGTCTCCACAATCCGAACACCATCACCGTCTCCACAATCCGAACACCATCACCGTCCCCACAATCCGAACACCATCACCGTCTCCACAATCCGAACACCATCACTCATCTCCACAATCCGAACACCATCACCGTCTCCACAATCCCAACACCATCACCGTCTCCACAATCCCAACACCATCACCGTCCCCACAATCCGAACACCATCACCGTCTCCACAATCCGAACACCATCACCGTCCCCACAATCCGAACACCATCACCGTCTCCACAATCCGAACACCATCACCGTCTCCACAATCCGAACACCATCACCGTCTCCACAATCCGAACACCATCACCGTCTCCACAATCCGAACACCATCACCGTCTCCACAATCCCAACACCATCACCGTCTCCACAATCCGAACACCATCACCGTCTCCACAATCCAAACACCATCACCGTCCCCACAATCCGAACACCATCACCGTCTCCACAATCCGAACACCATCACCGTCTCCACAATCCCAACACCATCACCGTCTCCACAATCCGAACACCATCACCGTCTCCACAATCCGAACACCATCACCGTCCCCACAATCCGAACACCATCACCGTCTCCACAATCCGAACACCATCACCGTCTCCACAATCCGAACACCATCACCGTCTCCACAATCCGAACACCATCACCGTCCACACAATCCGAACACCATCACCGTCTCCACAATCCGAACACCATCACCGTCCCCACAATCCGAACACCATCACCGTCTCCACAATCCGAACACCATCACCGTCCCCACAATCCCAACACCATCACCGTCCCCACAATCCGAACACCATCACCGTCCCCACAATCCCAACACCATCACCGTCTCCACAATCCGAACACCATCACCGTCTCCACAATCCGAACACCATCACCGTCTCCACAATCCGAACACCATCACCGTCTCCACAATCCGAACACCATCACCGTCTCCACAATCCGAACACCATCACCGTCCCCACAATCCCAACACCATCACCGTCTCCACAATCCGAACACCATCACCGTCTCCACAATCCCAACACCATCACCGTCTCCACAATCCGAACACCATCACCGTCTCCACAATCCGAACACCATCACCGTCTCCACAATCCCAACACCATCACCGTCTCCACAATCCGAACACCATCACCGTCCCCACAATCCGAACACCATCACCGTCTCCACAATCCGAACACCATCACCGTCCCCACAATCCCAACACCATCACCGTCTCCACAATCCGAACACCATCACCGTCTCCACAATCCGAACACCATCACCGTCTCCACAATCCGAACACCATCACCGTCTCCACAATCCGAACACCATCACCGTCTCCACAATCCGAACACCATCACCGTCTCCACAATCCGAACACCATCACCGTCTCCACAATCCGAACACCATCACCGTCTCCACAATCCGAACACCATCACCGTCTCCACAATCCGAACACCATCACCGTCTCCACAATCCCAACACCATCACCGTCTCCACAATCCAAACACCATCACTCATCTCCACAATCCGAACACCATCACCGTCTCCACAATCCAAACACCATCACCGTCTCCACAATCCGAACACCATCACCGTCCCCACAATCCGAACACCATCACCGTCTCCGCAATCCGAACACCATCACCGTCCCCACAATCTGAACACCATCACCGTCTCCACAATCCGAACACCATCACCGTCTCCACAATCCGAACACCATCACCGTCCCCACAATCCAAACACCATCACCGTCTCCACAATCCGAACACCATCACCGTCTCCACAATCTGAACACCATCACCGTCTCCGCAATCCGAACACCATCACCGTCCCCACAATCCGAACACCATCACCGTCTCCGCAATCCGAACACCATCACCGTCCCCACAATCTGAACACCATCACCGTCTCCACAATCCGAACACCATCACCGTCTCCACAATCCGAACACCATCACCGTCCCCACAATCCAAACACCATCACCGTCTCCACAATCCGAACACCATCACCGTCCCCACAATCCGAACACCATCACTCATCTCCACAATCCGAACACCATCACCGTCCCCACAATCCGAACACCATCACCGTCTCCACAATCCGAACACCATCACCGTCTCCACAATCCGAACACCATCACCGTCTCCACCATCCGAACACCATCACCGTCCCCACAATCCGAACACCATCACCGTCTCCACAATCCGAACACCATCACCGTCTCCACAATCCGAACACCATCACCGTCTCCGCAATCCGAACACCATCACCGTCTCCACAATCCGAACACCATCACCGTCTCCACAATCCGAACACCATCACCGTCTCCACAATCCGAACACCATCACCGTCCCCACAATCCCAACACCATCACCGTCCCCACAATCCGAACACCATCACCGTCTCCACAATCCGAACACCATCACCGTCTCCACAATCCGAACACCATCACCGTCTCCACAATCCAAACACCATCACCGTCTCCACAATCCGAACACCATCACCGTCTCCACAATCCGAACACCATCCATCATGTTTTGTGACACCATCACAATTCAGACAATTCATAACTCGGCATCCACATGAGTCTATGAGCATTAGCAAGGACAGAATTATGTTGATCCACCATTTCTAACTTCATTAGCTCAGTAGCTCCCTCACTTTTCCATTACCATCAAGACATAGGACCTACCTTAGTTTATTTGGCTGTATAGAAGGACATGGTGAAAGTGAGGACTGCAGATGCTGAAGAGTCAGGGTCGAGAGTGTGGTGCTGGAAAAGCACAACCGGTGAGGCAGCATCTGAAGAGTAGAAGAGTTGATGTTTCGGGAAGAAACCCTTCATTAGGAATGTGTATAGAAAGGCGTTCTTAGAACAGGGCTGGGTATAACTCAAGTTAAGATGGCAATCTGGTGTAGTTTTACAATAACACTACATCTTAATCATAGAAACTAAGACCACGAGGTAGCCATTCTGCTTCCAGAACTGACTTAAACAGCAGAAGTGTCATGTTCCAGAGAGAGGTTTGGTCGAGCTTTGATCTCCCTCCCAGAACATCTCTACGCGTGCCTTGTCCAGCCCTTACTTCATCTTAAAGGTGTCTACTGAGTCGTCCCTACAGATTCAACTTCTTCTCCTGTAACACTGGTATGACATGCCTCTTAATAAAAACTGATAAATGAGCCTTACTGATCAATTTCTTGGAAGAAATAATAATATGTTGGTTCTGAAGTAAATCAGTTACCAAGAAATGTGTATCATATTTCTGCGTGCACGAAATGATTGTTCCAACATATAAATAAGTCCAGAATTATACTTAAAAGCTTCACAGATGCTTTAATCACGTTTTCTCACGTCCTCGTACGTTTCAGACATCCCTAAGAAATTGAGGATGCAGATTGATTCAGGTCAGCCTATAACAACCAAGGATGTGAACTGAGATAAGATTTCTTTTCTTGCAGGAAATGGAGTTTGTGTGTTCAAATGCTCCATGAACCGTGAGACAGAAAGCTGTCGGGTGGGGAAACAGGCCTTTCTCATCACTGTGGGATACAGCAGTGTGCTGCTTCAGTTTCAATCAATAAATGGTAAGGTTGTGGTTCGGGGCTCAATCTGGCGATATTCTGCAATGGATGTTACACTTACAGAGCAACATGGTTTTTTTTCATTCATGGGATGAGGGTATCGCTAGCATTCATTGTCCATCCAAGAGAGCAACCACATTGCTGTGGCCAGACCAGGTAAGGATGGCAGTTTCCTTTCCTAAAGAACATAGTGAACCAGATGGGATTTTCCAACAAGAGATTCATGGTCATCATATGACTCTTAACTTTTATTAAATTTCACCATTATGCCATGGCGAGATTTGAACACAGGTCCCCAGAGGAGTCTCAGGATTAATAGTCTACTGATAACAACACTAGGCCATCACCTCCCTATGACTTTCATGGTTCCCATCTGATGGTAGACCAAACTCAGGGTCAGAAACCTGGCGCTGCCTGTGGTGTAGTCTGGGAGGAGATGTTTGAGTGACATCAATGAAGATGTCACTCCTAGAAAGAAGCTAGCTTCCTTGAAAACAGACCTGAGAAGTGGCATACGTATCCTCAACCACACTCCAGCCTTGGGATGGAAATGCAGCCCATCGTATCAAAATGGAATATGTTGAACCAACATGTCTTCTGGTGAGATTCCCTGCAATCCATTTGAATTATTTGTTGCATTTTTGAAATTTGTTTCAGCTTTTGCCTTTTGAGAAATCCTCACACATGTTGTTGGATTGAATCTCAGAGGGGTGGCACGGTGACTCAGTGGTTAGCACTGCTGCCTCACCGCACCAGGGACCCGGGTTTGATTCCAACCTCGGCCGACTGTCTGTGTGGAGTTTGCACGTTCTCCCCGTGTCTGCGTGGGTTTCCTCTGGGTGCTCCGGTTTCCTCCCACAGTCTAAAGATGTGCAGGTCAGGTGAATTGGCCATGGTAAATTGCCCATAGTGCTAGGTGCATTAGTCAGAGGGAAGTGGGTCTGGGTGGGTCGGTGTGGACTAGTTGGGCTGAAGGGCCTGTTTCCACACTGTAGGGAATCTAATCTAATCTAAAAGAAACTTTCTACCCGAGAGACTGAGTGTCACATTGGACGGTGCATTTACCATGTTAGGCATCATGGGAGGCTGAACATTTGACTATCTGCTGTGATGGGATTCGAACCTGTGTCTATGGATTAATAGTCGCGTGATTACATCACTAGGCCATTGCTCCCCCTACAGTTGTGGCAATAATTATCTCTGCCATTTACCTAACTTTTCACTTTGTTAGCTAAAGCTCTTGCAACTCTTGCATTTGGAAGAAATTAATAAGAACGAATGAATCTGGTATTCACCTGAATATGTCAGTTCCCGAATAGAGATTATGTTTTGCCAATTACTGACATTTTTGGTGATTGAATGTAATTTTATTTTATTATTTTTAATGATCATTGATTTTTGTGTGCACACCTACATCTAGGTTTGTTCATTGTATATACTCAAATAGCCATCGATCCATTCCTATACCATGTGTTTACAGCTGAATAATGAGCAAATTAATCAGTATTGACCATTGTGAATGGATAAGGAATAAACCCATGTACAGCTTAAATACACCAAAAGGAAAAACTCTTTCATTCTGTCAATTTGGAACTTGACTTGCAGAGAAAGTATATTTTTAAGTAAACTATGGGACAAACCATTTATTTTTAATCCTGTAATTAGCTGATTTGCAGAACTTCTAAAAATATATTTTTAATGTAGTAAATTTGCAGTTTACTACAACATTGAACTTTCTTAATGGGTGTTTGATTTCAGAATGATACATAAGAAAAAAATATGAATAAAGGAAGCAACAAATGAAGCTGATGTTTTCCGAGTTAAAGATACCATTATCCATTATCGGGATAGGGTATAGATAGAGATGATTAGTGTGCTGTAGGAGAATATTGCTCCACTGCTGGTGAGACCATGGGAAAGTCTTGTGTGGAATGCAATCAGCCATGGTTGAATAATGCAGATTGTCGGATATACTGATGTGTTAGATTATTGTGGAGGTCATGGGAGAGATTTCCGAAACCATCGCTTTTTGTGGAATTTTAACATTCCTTGGGTAAGTTAAAGTGAGAACATAAGAAATAGGATTAAGAGTGGGCTCTTGACCCCTCTAGCCTCCATAAGTGGATTGGATAACGATAGATAATGGGATAAAATATGCATAATCCACCCATAGCATGGGAGAATGGCAAATGGGGTTCCGCACTTGGCAGAAGATGCCTCTCCCTGGAGAGCAGGTCACCCATTAATAAGCCGGTCTGAAAGAGGAATAAAAATCCAAAGAATTGTGGATACTGGAAATCAAAAACAAAAATTGCTGAAAAGGCTCAGCTTGTCTGTTATTGCTATGATATCCCAGTCCCACATTCCTAACCATGTTTAGGGTGAGAGGGGAAAGATATAACAGAGACGTAAGGGGCAACTTTTTTCACGCAGAGGGTGGTGCATGTATGGAATGAGCTGCCAGAGGATGTGGTGGAGGCTGGTACAATTGCAACATTTAAGAGGCATTTGGATGTGTATATGAATAGGAAGGGTTTGGAGGGTATGGGTCGGGTGCTGGCAGGTGGGACTAGATTGGGTTGGGATATCTGGTCGACATGGACAGGTTGGACCGAAGGGTCTGTTTCCGTGCTGTACATCTCTATGACTCTCTGCGGTCTGGCAGCATCTGCGGAGAGAATTCAGAGTTAATGTTTCCGGCCGAGTGACCCTCCCTTAGAAGTGAAAGTGTATCTGATGAACCTCAGGAGTCAATTGGATGATAAGTGGGCCCGCGGTTTTCATCTGCCACCTAGTTTTTTGTTGAGGTGACAGATGAATGGTCTGCATTTGAACATCACTCCTATAATGTGTTAGCTGTACTGAGAATGGCAGCATAAACATCTTGCAGAAAAGTGTATCAATGAACTTGCCAAGTATTTGATTTATTGTTGGGAGCTTTATTTATTTAAATGCTTGTGAAAGTACAGAAGAAAATGAGTCATTCTAATGTGAGTGTGCTACTGTTTATTTGCATTGAATTGTAACAGCTATTGTTAATAATCAATAGTTTAATTGAGTTCTGAGGCAGGGTCACTGGACCTGAGACATTAACTCTCTGGTTCCCTTCCACAAATGCTGCCAGACCTGCTGAGCTTTTCTTGAAATTTTAGGTTTTATTTCTGATTTACGGCATCTGCAGTTCTTTCAGTTTTTATTGTTAATAGTTTTCTGTACATTGCTTGTCCAGTAGAATTGAAGTAAATTTTCACTGGAATCATGAGTTCTTTAAATGATTTAACATTAACTGGTCAGGCCGGTTGTTAGTTGAGAAACCTTAACTACTGTTTCATAACCATACTTTCACACTCACCAGAATAGAATGCAATATTTATGTTCCATCCAGACCTTACATGGAACAAAAGGATTTGAACTTTGTTTCATTAAACAAGTTTAATATAACAAGATTGATGGTTCTATATACAACGGGTGGTCAAGGTTTGGAACTCTCTTCCGCAAGCAGTTGATGCTGAACCAATTGTTAATTTTGAAATAAAAAGATACTTCTTTTGTGAAGCAAAGTTATTAAAGGATTTGTGTTAAGGGTTTAGATGGAGAGGAATTGGTTAAGTGTGTACAAGAACAGCTTCTGATTCAGTATGTGGATGTACCTGCTAGAGAAGGTGCAAAACTTGACCTACTCTTGGGAAATAAGGCAGGGCAGGTGACTGAGGTGTCAGTGGGGGAACACTTTGGGGCCAGTGACCATAATTCTATTCGTTTTAAAATAGTGATGGAAAAGGATAGACCAGATCTAAAAGTTGAAGTTCTAAATTGGAGAAAGGCCAATTTTGATGGTATTAGGCAAGAACTTTCGAAAGCTGATTGGAGGCAGATGTTCACAGATAAAGGGACGGCTGGAAAATGGGAAGCCTTCAGAAATGAGATAACCAGAATCCAGAGAAAATATATATCTGTTAGGGTGAAAGGGAAGTCTGATAGGTATAGGGAATGCTGGAGGACTAAAGAAATTGAGGGTTTGATTAAGAAAAAAAGGGAAGCGTATGTCAGGTATAGACAGGACATATCGAGTGAATCCTTAGAAGAATATAAAGGCAGTAGGAGTATACTTAAGAGGGAAATCAGGAGGGCAAAACGGGGCCATGAGATAGCGTTGGCAAATAGAATTAAGGAGACTCCAAAGAGTTTTTACAAATACATTAATCACAAAAGGATAACTAGGGAGAGAATAGGGCCCCTCAAAGATCAGCAAGGTGGCCTCAGGAGATGGGGGAGATAATAGATAATAGAAAATAGACAATAGACAATAGACAATAGGTGCAGGAGAAGGCCATTCTGCCCTTCGAGCATGCACCACCATTCATTATGATCATGGCTGATCATCCTTAATCAGTATCCTGTTCCTGCCTTATCTTCATAACCCTTGATTCCACAATCCTTGAGAGCTCTATCCAACTCTTTCTTAAATGAATCCAGAGACTGAGCCTCCACTGCCCTCTGGAGCAGAGCATTCCACACAGCCACCACTCTCTGGGTGAAGAAGTTTCTCCTCATCTCTGTCCTAAATGGTCTACCCCATATTTTTAAGCTGTGTCCTCTGGTTCGGGACTCACCCATCAGCGGAAACATGTTTCCTGCCTCCAGAGTGTCCAATCCTTTAATAATCTTATATGTCTCAATCAGATCCCCTCTCAGTCTTCTAAACTCAAGGGTATACAAGCCCAGTCGCTCCAGTCTTTCAGTGTAAGGTAATCCCGCCATTCCAGGAATTGACCTTGTGAACCTCCACTGTACTGCCTCAATAGCCAGAATGTCTTTCCTCAAATTTGGAGACCAGAACTGCACACAATACTCCAGGTGTAGTCTCACCAGGGCCTTGTACAGTTGCAGAAGAACCTCTTTGCTTCTATACTCAATCCCTCTTGTTCTGAAGGCTAGCATGCTATTATCCTTCTTCACTACCTACTGTACCTGCATGCTTGCCTTCATTGACTGGTGTACAAGAACACCCAGATCTCTCTGTACTGCCCCTTTACCTAAATTGATTCAATTTATGTAGTAATCTGCCTTCCTGTTCTTGCCACCAAAGCGGATAACCATACACTTATCCACATTAAACTGCATCTGCCATGCATCTGACCACTCACCTAACTTGTCCAGGTCACCCTGTAATCTCCTAACATCCTCATCACATGTCACTCTGCCACCCAGCTTAGTATCATCAGCAAATTTGCTAATGTTATTACTAATACCATCATTAACATATATTGTAAAAAGCTGCTGTCCCAGTACTGATCCCTGCGGTACCCCATTCTGAAATGGAGCCGTTTATCACTACCCTTTGTTTCCTGTCAGCCAACCAACTTTCAATCCAAGTTAGTACTTTGCCCCCAATACCATGCACCCTAATTTTGCTCACTAACCTCCTATGTGGGACTTTATCAAAAGCTTTCTGATAGTACAGGTACACTACATCTACTGGATCTCCCTCGTCCATCTTCAGAGTTACATCCTCAAAAAGTTCCAGAAGATTAGTCAAGCATGATTTCCCCTTCATAAATCCCTGCTGACTCTAACCTATCCTGTTACTACTATCCAGATGTGTCCTAATTTCGTCCTTTATAATAGACTCCAGCATCTTTCCCACCACTGAGGTCAGACTAACTGGTCTATAATTGCCTGCTTACTCTCTCGCTCCTTTCTTAAAAAGTGGTACAACATTAGCCACCCTCCAATCCGCAGGAACTGATCTCGAATCTATCGAACTCTGGAAAATAATCACCAACGCATCCATGATTTCTCGAGCCACCTCCTTCAGTACCCTGGGATGTAGACCATCAGGCCCCGGGGACTTATCAACCTTCAGACCTAACAGTCTCTCCAACACCAATTCCTGGCAAATATAAATTCCCTTAGGTTCAGGTCCTTCAGCCACTGTTACCTCTGGGAGATTGCTTATGTCTTCCCCAGTGAACACAGATCTGAAGTACCAATTCAATTCTTCTGCCATTTCTTTGTTCCCATAATATATTCCCCTGTTTCTGTCTTCAAGGGCCCAATTTTAGTCTTAACCATTTTTTTGCCTTTCACATACCTAAAAAAGCTTTTACTATCCTCCTTTATATTATTGGCGAGTTTACCTTCGTACCTCATTTTTACTCTGCGTATTTCCTTCTTAGTAATCCTCTGTTGTTCTTTAAAAGCTTCCCAGTCCTCCATTTTCCCACTTATCTTTGCTATGTTATACTTTTTCACTTTTAACTTTATATGTTTCTTAACTTCCCTCGTCAGCCACGGCCACCCATGCCTCCTCCTAGGATCTTCCTTCCTTTTTGGAATGAACTGATCCTGCAACTTCTGCATTATACACAGAAATATCCGCCATTGTTCCTCCACTGTCATCCCTGCTAAAGTATTGCACCATTGAACTTTGGCCAGCTCCTCCTTCATAGCTCCATAGTTCCCTTTATTCAACAGAAATATTGTCACTTCCGATTGTACCCTCTCCCTCTCAAATTGCAGATTGAAGCTTATTTTATTATGGTCACTACTTCCCAATGGCTCCTTCACTTCAAGGTCCCTGATCAATTCTGGTTCGTTGCAGTATTTTACATCAGTATTTACTGTGTAAACAAACATGAAAGATATAGACTATAGGGAAATAGATGGTGCCATCTTTAAAAATGTCCATATTACAGAGGAGGAAGTGCTGGATAACTTGAAATGCATAAACATGGATAAATCTCCAGAACTTGATCAAGTGTACCCTAGAACTCTGGGAAGTGATTGCTGGACCTCTTGCTGAGATATTTATATCATCGATAGTCACAGGTGAGGTGGTGGAAGACTGGAGGTTGGTTAATGTGGTGGCACTGTTTAAAAAGGGTGGTAAGGACAAACCAGGGAACTATAGACCAGTGAGTCTGACCTCGGTGGGCAAGTTGTTGGAGGGAATCCTGAGGGGCAGGATGTACATGTATTTGGAAAGGCAAGGACTGATTAGGGATAGTCAACATGGCTTTGTGCATGGGAAATCATGTCTCACAAATTTGACTGAGTTTTTTGAAGAAGTAACATAGAGAACTGATGAGGGCAGAGCAGTAGATGTGATCCATATGGATTTCGGTAAGGTTCCCCATGGGAGAATGCTTAGCAAGGTAGATCTCATGGAACACAGGGAGAACTAGCCATTTGGATACAAACTAGCTCAAAGGTAGAAGACAGAGGGTGGTGGTGGAGGGTTGTTTTTCAGAATGGAGGCCTGTGACCAGTGGAGTGCCACAAGGATCGGTGGTGGGTCCTCTACGTTTTGGCATTTATATTAATGATTTGGATGCGAACATAAGAGGTACAGTTAGTAAGTTTGCAGATGACTCCAAAATTGGAGGTGTAGTGGACAGCGAAGAGGGTTACCTTAGATTACAACGGGATCTTGATCAGATGGGCCAATGGGCTGAGAAGTGGCAGATGGAGTTTAATTCAGATAAATGTGAGGCGCTGCATTTTGGAAAAGCAAAACTTAGCAGGACTTATACACTTAATGGTAAGGTCCTAGGGATTGTTGCTGAACAAAGAGACCTTGGACTGCTGTTCATAGCTCCTTGAAAGTAGTGTCACAGGTAGATAGGATAGTGAAGAAGGTGTTTGGTATGCTTTCCTTTATTGGTCAGAGCATTGAGTACAGGAGTTGGGAGGTCATGTTGTGGCTGTACAGGACAGTGGTTAAGCCACTGTTGGAATATTGCATGTATTTCTGGTCTCCTTCCTATCGGAAAGATGTTGTGAAACTTGAAAGGGTTCAGATAAGATTTGCAAGGATGTTGCCAGGGTTGGAGGATTTGAACTGTAGGGAGAGGTTGAATAGGCTGGGGCTGTTTTACCTGGAGTGTCAGAGGCTGAGGGACGACCTTATAGAGGTTTACAAAATTATGAGGGGCATGGATAGGATAAATAGACAAAGTCTTTTCCCTGAGGTCGGGGAGTCCAGAACTAGAGGGCATAGGTTTAGGGTGAGAGGGAAAAGATATAGAAGAGACCTAAAGGGCAACATGTTCACGTGGAGGGTGGTATTTGTATGGAATGAGCTGCCAGAGGAAGTGGTGGAAGCTGGTATAATTACAGCATTTAAAAAGCATCTGGATGGGTATATGAATAGGAAGGGTTTAGAGGGATATGGGCCAGGTGCTGGCAGGTGGGACTAGATTGGGTTGGGGTATCTGGTCGGCATGGACCAGTTGATCCAAAGAGTCTGTTTCCATGCTGTACATCTCTATGGCTCTATGATATGAGCCAAAGGCAGGTGCATGGAGTTAGACCACAGATCAGCTATGATCTCATTGATTGGTGGAGCAGGCTCAAGGTCTGAATGGCTTCCTCCTGTTCCTATTTATGAAGATCTCTCTATAGTTACTGTTTGTGCTGTTTCTGAGTCATCTTGTCAAAGTAAGGATGAAAATGTATTCTACCTGAAGTGGCCTGGATGTTTCTGTTTGACTCAAACCCATTGCTTGGCCAAGGTCTTCACCATCAATGGGAATAGAAATCCTGCCTTAGATTCCTGCAAGGTTTTTGTTTTTATTTTCACTTCTGTTGGCAACAAAAGTCTTTCAACTGCAAAGTGTCTCTGAGTAGCCTGTGGAAGAAAGCTGGATTTTAACTTTTTAAGCTTCCAATCAGAGGAATGAAAGGTGTGAATGTAATGTTCCCCTGCCCAGTCCAACAAAGAAAAATGAGGTGGAAGGTCTCTTCAGTTCAGCTGGAGTTTCTTACCATCTGTTGTAGACAGAAGCAGCCTACTGTGTACCTCAAACACCAGTAATTCCCAGGCAATATGAAAGGAGAGAGAAAGCCAGTGTCATTGATCCCTACAGTGTGAAAACAGGCCATTTGGCCCAACAAGTCCATACTGACCCTCCGAAGAGCATCCCACCCAGACCTATCCCCGTAACCTTGCATTTCCCATGGCTAACACATCAAACCTGCACATCCCTAAACACTATGGGCAACTTATCATGGCCAACCCACCTAACCTCCACATCTTTGGACTGTGGGAGGAAACCGGAGCACCCGGAGTAAACCCACACAGACATGGGGAAATGTGCAAGCTCCACCCAAGGATGAAATCAAACCCTGGTCCCTCACTGCTGTGAGGCAACAATGCTAACCACTGAGCCACCATCCTTACTTGTATCACACTGCACTCCAGCACTGAGGTCTTAACAGGATCTTGGTTGGTTTTGTTATATTTAGTGCAGTCTGTAATTGGTCAGCAGAAGGACAGGACTCTGAGTCACTAGTACAGTGTCTGTGTTTGCTTTTATAATTCTACAAAGTTTGAGGAAACCACATTGTTCATTTTTTTGGATTTGTTAACTACCTACAGTGCTTGTTGCATGGAGACCAGGAAGTTATCGCCAGTTACCAGGCAGGATTGCAACCAAGACAAAGGAAATATAAGGACAAAAGAGATTGGCCAAGCGGTATTATTGCTGGGGTGTTAATCTAGAGACACAGGTAACATTCCAGTGACTGGCATTTGAATCCTGCCAGGGCAGATGGTGGAATTTGAATTCAATAAAAATCTGGGATTAAGAGTCTAATGATGACCATGTATCTATTGCTGATTGTTGGAAAAACCTGTCTGGTTCACTAATATCCTTTAGGAAAGGAAATCTGCCATCCTTACCTGATCTGGCCTCCATATGACTCCATACCCACAGCAATGTTAGGGATGAGCAATAAATGCTAGCCCCTGAGACACCATAGCCAGTGAATGTATGAAGAAAAATATACTGAGGGTTCGAGTGACACCAGAGAAAGAGAGTTCATCGCCCTTCCTGTTGTTAAGCTACAGCTGCTTGGACACCATTAAGAGCCATTTGCTTCAAATTGTACCTGCACTCAGCATTTTGGGAATTGACTACAGGGGCAGTCCCATGAGGAGATTGGTACCAGGACTTCAGGACATCATTTCGACTGTAGGATTCCTGAACTAACAACCTGCCTGTCAATTTAATTTTTAAATCACTTAAAACACTCATGATTCTAGTGAAAATTTCTTCCAGTCCTACTGGACAAGCTATGTGCAGAAAACTGTTAGGGTTTTGGCAAGTGATGATTGTTACTTCATGATTGTCACAGAAATTATTGGCAATGGAACTGAATTTGCCCAAGGTGATGTGAATTGAGACAAAACTATTTTGTGGTCAGCGAGCTGGCTTCATGGTAGATAATGAATAATTTTCTCCAGGAGAGATTAAGGTTTTGTTGTATTAATTGGATGATTGTGAAATGACTGAAGTAACGTTAACGCTTCAGTACAGTAAAGTTCACAGGCAAATTGCAGCTGACCAAGCAACGTTGAGCATGAGTGAGTAGATTGAATAAACTGGGATTATATTCATTGGAATTTAGAAGGATGAGGGGGAGGATTTTATAGAAACATAAAATTATAAAGGAAGTAGATAAGATAGAAGTAGAGAGGATGTCTCCACTGGCAGGTGGAACTAGGACAAGAAGGCACAGCCTCAAGATTAGCGGGAGCAAATTTAGGACTGAACTGAGAGGGAACTTCTTCACCCAGAGGTTTGTGAATCTGGAATTCCAATGCCCAGTGAAATAGTTGAGGCTTCCTCATTGAATGTTTTTACAGCTAAGATTGATTTTTTTTGACAGCAAAGGGATTAAGGGATATGGTGAGAGGGTGGGTAAGTGGAGCTGAGTCCATGAAAAGATCTGCCATGATCTTATTGAATGGCGGAGCAGGCTGGAGGGGCCGAACAGCCTACTCCTGCTCCTAGTTCTTATGAATGCAAGTTTTCTTGATCTCGTTGAGACAGAATTGTGTATATTTGTACATTTCTAGATTTTTTTTTCTGTATTTACCATTTTATCCAACCCAACAATCCACTGTTAGTTTTGATGTATTTTTCAGTGCATACACTCCTGAAATAAGTTGATTTGTCCACCAATGCTGCAGAGTCTGAACAATCCACTTGTGCGTTCCAAGTAGCTTATCATCTACTAAAATCTGAAGAGGGGTAGTACATTTTTTAAGAATAGGTATTAACTTAGATCAGTCTTTAATAGGAATTGCTGGAAAAGCCCAGCAGGTCTGGCAGCGTCTATGGAGAGAAATCAGTGTTAATGTTTCGAGTCGAGTTCTGAGAAAGAGTCACTTGAGACCGAACATTAACTCTGATTTCTCTCCACAGATGCTGCCAGACCTGCTGAGCTTTTCTGGCAATTTTGGATTTACAGCATCCACAGTTCCTTTGTTTTTTATTCAGTTTTTAGTTAATTCTGAAGGGGCTTCACTGTGTCAGCATTTCCTGTTGTACCACTGTATAAATGGCAAAGTTGGTCAGTCTTGTATAAAAATGCTGATTCCATTGCAGCAGTCACTTCGCAGTTGGTGGTGTAAAGCAAAGAACGGCAGATGCTGGGAATCTGAAACAGAAACAGAAGTCTCTGGAGAAATTTAGTGGCGGTTCTTTGGAGAGAAAGCAGAGTTAATGTTTCAAGTTCGGTGACTTGTCTTCAGAACTACCAGTTTTCAGTTCATCCCAGGTCTGAGGCTAGGTCACTCGACCCGAAATGTTAACACTGCTTTTTCTCCACAGACCTGTTGAGTTTCTCCAGTAATTTCTGCTTTTTGTTTGCACTCAGTGGTGTTGGGAGAACATTTCTAAGACTGGTGAGAGTTGATTTTCTAAGCAATTTTATCAGATCTGGCTCTGGGTATGTCAAATATGCTGTGAGTTGATAGCTGTGGTCATAATGACCACTGAGTGTTGTGAAAGGTTTGTAATTTGAGTTTTCACAAAATCGCTATCTCTTTCTTTTCAGAGTTCTTTACCTTTTATAATTCCTTAAAAATGTTTAAAGACTCCAAGAAAGTGTGTTCAGCATTTAGCCAACGAACAGAAGATGCATCTGCAGTACAGTATTTCCAGGTAAGGAACCAGTGAGAAGAAGCCAAGGCACATTATCACCCAAATCTTACAATGGTTTAAATAATTTTACCCACAATTTGGATAATGCCACAAATTTCAAGTAAATACAGAAAATATGTCAAACTTTAATTGTGTGTTCAGCATCTTAAATAAGAACAATTGAATGATTCGAATGGTATCTATAAACAGAACTCCTTTCAATAAAAATTAAAGGAAATTTATACATATTGGCCTAACACTGGCAAATTGGACTAGATTAATTTAGGATATCTGGTCAGCATGGATGAGCTGGACTGAAGAATCTGTTTCTGTGCTGTACAACTCTATGACTCTATGACTTGGAAATAGCTGCATTAACCACTGTTTCCAAAAGTCTCTGGAAACCAAGTTGTGCTAGAGGTATGGGGATGTCTAAATGTTAAAACCCTGCTCAAAAGAAAGGATTCAAATGTAATTGAAAATGCATCAACATACTCTTTCCTCATTCCTTGCTAAGCACTGGAGTCCACAGTATTTGTTGATAGATATGATAGATTTGAAGAAGGGTTATTGGACTTGAATTGTGAACTCTCCCTCCACAGATACTACCAGGCTTGCTGAGTTTCTCCGGCAATTTCAGTTTTTGTTGGAGGTATGGTAAATCCTGACTAACAAATTGAATTTTCATATCAAAGTGTGTCAATACATGGAATGAACTGAATGTAAAATTTTACAAAGCATTGAAAAGGTACCTCTGAAATCAAGGGTAAAGGTCAGGTGCATCGAGCGAACTATGATTCATCATTCCTCAGCTTGTCAAACACCAATGTTAATTCCCATAGTTTAAAAAAAGCTGTCCTCACTGATATGAACATTATGTTGTCAATCACATGTTGATGAGCAAGATGAGAGAGCCACAGATGGATCTTGGTGTGAGACTGGAAGGAGAAGCTGGATAGATACTCTGTCTACAGTTGGATAGATAAGAGTGAAGTCAAATGAGTAGGAAATGTAGGCGTTGTGTTTGAGGAGGAACAATTCAGCATGGCCACTCTCATTTGTGTCTTCAGCCATTCACATCAAAGGACAAGGTTAATTCACTCAAGTTTATAGGGAGTTAAACGTGGACTCTGAAAAGATAGACACAAATTTATGAAGTAACAACAGGTTCAAGAATTGTGCAGAGAAACGTGGAAAGTGCAATTATAAAACTTCATGTGGCAAAGCCCAAACGACTGAATTTAAGCAGTTTATAACTTTGCAGAAAATGTAAACTTTGAAGGGTTGTGATTATGTAGTGGTTGGAACCAGGTAGATCACTTTCACTGTGACATCCCTGATTGGGGTTGTTAACCTGGGCCCTGGCTGACTGTAAACAGGGGATTTAGAATCTCCTCAGTTCAGGGGGAATGACTCTGAGCTGGCTGACCACAACCAGCGTACTGTGCACATGTAAATAAATGGAGACTTGGTGACAGGATATCGGCCTCTCTGCAGTTAATTCAGATTTAATTCTGGACATTGATGCTTACCAGAAAGTGATCCTCGTCATGTTAATTAGCTCTTTGTGGGATCCCTGGCAATTCTGAACTAATACATCTCCACTTCTCTCATTCACATTCGTGAACAACTTTGTTTTACATGGAACATAATACATTACAGCACAATACAGGTCCTTCGGCCCTCAATGTTGTGCCGACCTGTGAAACCAATCTGAAGCCCATCTAACCAACCTTCTTTCATTATCATCCATATATTTGTCCAATGGTTTGTCACTTTGTTGAAAATGTTAATATTGTTCTCGGGATGAACTATCAACTTGATACCAATTCCTGACGTCTGAATGCATGAGGTAATGTTTAGTGGATGGAAACTTTGTTGAATTAAAGGGAGAATGGAGTTTTGTCAATACCAGCAAGCAGAAGAAGGTCTGAAACATTGGAACATTGGAAATCAGATTGATCAAAGCCATGCATTTTTTTTTCTTTCAGTTTTATGGTTGTTTATCACAACAACAGAGCATGATGCAAGACTATATAAAGACAGCCACTTACCAAAGGGCAATGCTGCAGAATCATGATGATTTTAATGGTAAGGTGAGTGCACATGAGTTAGAGTGGGATAGGGGAGGGCAAGGCTTTATTTTCTAATTACTCAGTGGCAGTTAATCCCACAGTTGGCTAGTCCCACATTTTGCTTTAAATTTGAATGAAGCTATCAGCTCTGATGAAGAGTCATCTAGACTCGAAATGTTAGCTCATTCTCTCTCCATGGATGCTCATTGGAATTCAGAAGAATGAGGGGGATCTTATAGAAACATGTAAAATTATGAAGGGAATCGATAAGATAGACAAAGAGAGGATGTTTCCACTGGCTGGTGAAACTAGGACAAGAGGGCACAGCCTCAAGATAAGGGGGAGCAGATTTAGGACTGAACGGAGAAGGAACGTTTTCACCCAGGAGGTTGTTAATCGATGGAACTCCCTGCCCAGTAGAATAGTTGCACTATTTCAGTAAACGTCTTGAAAGCTTTTGAACAATGAAGGAATTAAGGGATATGGTGAGATGGTGGGTAAGTGGAGCTGAGTCCATGAAGTGATCAGCCATGACCTTATTGAATGGTGGAGCAGGCTTGAGGGGCCAGGCGGCCTACTCCTGCTCCTAGTTCTTATGCTGCCTGACCCAATGTGATCTCCAACATTTGTTGTTTTCAGTGCAGCAAGTAATTGTTCAGCTCTGGCAATACATGAATTGATTCACCTGATTAATGTGATATTTATGTTAAAGTCTTCATTGTAAGATTGGATTTGGCAGTTTAGTCATGGCTGTGAGTTTGCAGTAGTAGCCACAGTGAAACTGTCAGCATCATTCCCTCCTCTGAACCTGATAGTAACCTCTCATTCCTAATGAAGGGCTTATGCCCGAAATGTCGACTCTCCTGCTCCTCAGATGCTGCCTGACCTGCTGTGCTTTTCCAGCACCACACTCTTGACAGTAACCTCTGGTATCCCACGTGCATAATTAAACTCTTTTCTGTTGCATGGGTCCATGAAATCAATTAGATATAATTGAACAAAAAAGAGATTAATATGTTTGTGAATCAGGTATTCCCTATCAGAAAACTTAGACAACCATCACGCTGATTTACTCTCACCGGTGTCAATTGTTGATCAAAGCACGGTCTTTAATTTTTTTTAATTGAAAACATTCCAAATTATCCATCTGGATGACACCATCTGCCACTACCAGCCTCTTGTTAACAGCAAGCCTACAGAGAAACTATTAATGCAGCCTCTAAAACTGCACTGCAAGAGGACATTGAGCTGAACAAGTACATGTGTGTGCAGGCACATGTCAATCTATTTAAGGGATTTCATTTCTCAGATCCAAACTGCGCAAACATTATACATACACAGCAACCAATTACACCAAAAATTTGTGTTCTCATAACTTTTAAAAACATTTGAAGTGTTACACCAACTAAGAGCGTTGTTAAAGTTTTCGAATGCATCAGATTTAATATTGAATTGAAAATGTTGATCTGTCACGTTTCTCTGTTGGGAAGTAGGATGAGATAGGCACAACAAGATTTATAGTGTGTAATGTAGTGTTGACTGTCAGACGCCCATGGTGATGGTATTTTTCCAATGTTATGGTGGATATTAACTTGCCTTAGACTGTACAGAAATATCCAATTTTCAGTCATACTTGCCATTCTTGTTAGAACAGCTCAGGGTTGCAAAGATTTATATGTACAAATATATGTCCCACTCACCCGGTCCAGCTGTCAATACTGCAATAATTCTGCCAGCTTACCACTGTCTGGAAAAGGCATAATCTTAAATTGTATTAACTTGTGTCAAGCCTACTCAGTCAAACTAATCCAGGCACAGGCTGTTGATGTGATTAAGGTTTGACACGATAATGGTACTGTGATTCTGACCACTGTGTTTTATTTTGTTTAAAGGTTGTCCTTGATGTGGGTTGTGGGTCAGGAATCCTTTCGTTCTTCGCAGTTCAAGCAGGAGCTAGGAAAGTCTACGCAGTGGAGGCCAGCTCAATGTCAAAATATGCAGAGGTAGTGCACAAATACACTGCCAAGATTAACATCCATGCATACCCTGCTGATTGAGCTACTGTTTTCTAATGGTCTTAGTTGGATGTAAGTTAGCTCACTGAGCTGGAAGGTTTGTTTTCAGACATTTCATCACCAGACTAGGTAACATTATCAATGAGCCTCTGGTGAAGCACTGGTGGTATGGCCCACTTTTTATTTATGTCTTTAGGTTGCCTTGGGTTGGTGATGTATTTTCCTGTGGTGATGTCATTTCCTGCAGTTGTGTCATTTCCTGTTCTTTTTCTCAGGGGTGGGTAAATGGGATCCAAGTCAATGTGTTTGTTGATAGAGTTCGGTTGGAATGCCATGCTTCTAGGAATTCTTGTGTGTGTCTCTGTTTGGCTTGTCCTAGGATGGATGTGTTGTCCCAGTTGAAATGGTGTCCTTCCTCATCAGTATGTAAAGGTACTGGTGAGAGTGGGTCATGTCTTTTTGTGGCCAGTTGATATTCATGTATCCTGGTGGCTAGTTGTCTGCTTGTTTATGCAATGTAGTGTTTGTTACAGTTCTTGCACGGTATTTTGTAAATGACACCAGTTTTGCTTGTTGTCTGTATAGGGTCTTTCAAGTTCATTAGCTGCTGTTTTAGAACTTCAACCTGAGCTACAGGTCTTACTTAGATTACTTACAGTGTGGAAACAGGCCCTTCGGCCCAACAAATCCACACTGACCCGCCGAAGCGCGCCCACCCTGACCCATTCCCCTACATTTACCCCTTCACCTAACACTACAGGCAATTTAGCATGGTTAATTCACCTAACCTGCACATTTTTGGACTGTGGGAGGAAACCGGAGCACCCGGAGGAAACCCACGCAGACACGGGGAGAATGTGCAAACTCCACACACTTAGTCGCCTGAGGCAGGAATTGAACTCGGGTCTCTGGTGCTGTGAGGCAGCAGTGCTAACCACTGTGCCACCGTGCCACCCACCGTGTCTTAGTTGGACTGCTTGACAAAGATTTATTGGGTTTTTTGGCAGAAAACCTTTCTCTATGTAAGTTGTTGTAAGCAGCCTTTGGGAGCCCTTTTACTTCTGAGTCAAAAGGCTAAAGCCTTGTGACCCATGCCCGGGAAAGGAATGAGGGGCAATTCTTTTACACAGAGAGTGGATTGGGTGAGGAATGATCTTCCTGAGGAAGTGGTGGATGCGGGCACAGTTGCAATGTTAAAAGACATTTGGATAAGTACATGAATAGGAAATGTTTGGAGGGATATGCACCAGCAGCAGGCAGTGGGACTAGTGTAGTTTGGGATTATGTCGGCTTGGACTGTTTGGACCAATGGGTCTGTTTCCATGCTGTATGACTCTATGACAATACCTTGAAAACTGATCACCTGGAAATGATGTTGAACAAATCCCTTACCTGCCTATCAAGCAAATGTAAAGTAATTAACGAAAAAGATCAAGGAATCCTGCCAGTTATGTCCTCAAACACCACAGTGATCTTATGTGTCAACTCTGGGATCTTGCTATGTGCACTTTAATGTTACACTTAATTACACAACTCAAAAACATAATTTATTGGATGTGAATAGATATGAAACATTTGCAGGATGGCATGATACGCTATTTAAATCCATTTTCTTAAACGTTTAAACACTTTATAGTGTATTTTGTTGAAAGGTTTCTGTGTAGTTTTACTGTAGAGGATAACACTGTAGAATCAGCACCTTTCTGATGTCTGCTCCCAACTCAAGATGCACAATAACTGGAACTGAGCATTGTTAATTACTCTGAATAGAGAGAGAGAGAGAGAGAGAAACAGAGACTAAAAATGTATGCATTCAGAAGCAGAGTCTTTTTATTGTAACAAACTATGTTACTAATTTAAAAATCACACAACACCAGGTTATAGTCCAACAGGTTTAATTGGAAGCACACTAGCTTTCGGAGCGACGCTCCTTCATCACCTGAGCATCGTTCCAAAAGCTAGTGTGCTTCCAAATAAACCTGTTGGACTATAACCTGGTGTTGTGTGATTTTTAACTTTGTACACCCCAGCCCAACACCGGCATCTCCAAATTATGTTACGAATGGTTTTTCAAAATAAGCAAAGATAATAATAGCCATATTGCTGTAAAGGTATTAGGAAAGCCAAAATAAATCATTCATAGGTAAATTTATTCACATGGATTTAATGTGGAAAATGCTTTGATAATTGGGCCTCTATAAGGTCACTGACAAATTTTGTTGACCAAGTCGTCTCCGAGAGGCTTCACAGAATCAAACTGGCTCGAGCTAAGGAACATAAAGTGTGTAATGACATTGCTTGGTGCAATCTGTGGACCACCCACTTGTGAGAAGGATATTGAGAAACATACCCACGGGGAAGTTACATAGAGGTGCATACAGAATAGTTACAATGAAAGGGACTTGAATATAGACTGGAATCACAATACAGGTTACTCTGCTATAACATGCGTTTAAGTTAACATGAATTTGTTGTAATGCAGCTGACGAATTGGGACACTGTTTCTAAAGAGCTAAGTTTTCAAACTTGTGTTGGATGTAATGTGATTACAGCAGCAACACTTCTTTCTAAAGCACAATTTTTCTATAACACAGGGTTGCACAAGAATACAACCATCATGTTACAGAAGATCTACCTGTAGTGTCAGGGGTAGTGAATGGCAAGCATCTTTACATTGTCTTCAGGAGAATTTTCTACAGCAACCTGTGTTCAATCCAACATGTGTTAGGTCTTGCTTTTGGCCAAATGCAACAAGTGTCAATGTATTTAGGGCACAGTGACTTTTGTACAATAAGATTCCAGGATGATGGTTTAAAGTAACAATGAACAATCTAGTCTAAAAAGATCATCTGGGGCAGACAGCAATGGGGTGAGAACAGAGCTGGGCCAGACAGACTGGAATGGAAGGATTGGTGGGAAAAACAGGAGCTGAACAATGTGCTACACTCGAAGAGGAGATGGATTATGCACAATCAACATAGGAACATGGAAAATAGGAAGAGGGGTAAGTCTCTCAGCCTTTGTAGCCTGCTGAACCATTCAATATGAACACGGCAAATCATAAGACCATAAGACATAGGAGTGGAAGTAAGGCCATTCGGCCCATCAAGTCCACTCCGCCATTCAATCATGGCTGATGGGCATTTCAACTCCACTTAGCCACATTCTCCCTGTAGCCCTTAATTCCTTGTGAAATCAAGAATTTATCAATCTCTGCCTTGAAGACATTTAGCGTCCCGGCCTCCACTGCACTCTGCGGCAATGAATTCCACAGGCCCACCACTCTCTGGCTGAAGAAATGTCTCTGCATTTCTGTTCTGAATTTACCCCCTCTAATTCTAAGGCTGTGTCCACGGGTCCTAGTCTCCTCGCCTAACGGAAACAATTTCCTAGCGTCCACCCTTTCCAAGCCATGTATTATCTTGTAAGTTTCTATTAGATCTCCCCTTAATCTTCTAGACTCCAATGAATACAATCCCAGGATCCTCAGCTGTTCCTCATATGTCAGACCTACCATTCCAGGGATCATCCATATGAATTTCCGCTGGACACATTCCAGTGCCAGTATGTACTTCCTGAGGTGTGGGGACCAAAACTGGACACAGTACTCCAAATGGGGCCTAACCAGAGCTTTATAAAGTCTCAGTAGCACAACGGTGTTTTTATATTCGAACCCTCTTGAGATAAATGACAACATTGCGTTCGCTTTCTTAATCACGGACTCAACCTGCATGTTTACCTTTAGAGAATCCTCAACTAGCACTCCCAGATCCCTTTGTACTTTGGCTTTATGAATTTTCTCACCGTTTAGAAAGTAGTCCATGCTTGTATTCTTTTTCAAAAGTTCAAGACCTCGCATTGCTCAAATTGAATTCCATCAGCCATTTCCTGGACCACTCTCCCAAACTGTCTAGATCTTTCTGCAGCCTCCCCACTTCCTCAGTACTACCTGCCTGTCCACCTAACTTTGTATCATCGGCACCAGAATGCCCCCAGTCCCTTCATCCAGATCATTAATATATAATGTGAACAGCTGTGGCCCCAGCACTGAACCCTGCGGGACACCGCTTGTCACCGGCTGCCATTCCGGAAAAGAACCTTTTATCCCAACTCTCTGCCTTCTGTCAGAGAGCCAATCCTCAATCCATACCAGTAGGTCACCTCAAACACCGTGGGCCCTCACCTTGCTCAGCAGCCTCCCGTGTGGCACCTTATCAAAGGCCTTTGGAAGCCTAGATAGATCACATCTACTGGGTTTCCCTGGTCTAACCTACTTGTCACCTCTTCAAAGAATTCCAACAGGTTTGTCAGGCACGACCTCCCCTTACAAAATCCATGTTGACTTGTTCTAATCCGACCCTGCTCTTCCAAGAATTTAGAAACCTCATCCTTAATGATGGATTGTAGAATTTTACCAACAACCGAGGTTAGGCTAATTGGCCTATAATTTTCCATCTTTTGTTTTGATCCTTTCTTGAACAAGGGGGTTACAACAGCGATCTTCCAATCATCCGGGACTTTCCCTGACTCCAGTGACTTTTGAAAGATCTCAACCAACACCTCCGCTATGTCCTCAGCCACCTCCCTCCGAACTCTAGGATGTAGCCCATCAGGGCCAGGAGATTTATCAATTTTAAGACCTTTTAGCTTTTCTAGCACTTTCTCTTTTGTAATGGCAACCATACTCAACTCAGCCCCCTGACTCCTTTTAATTGTTGGGATATTATTCATGTCTTCCACTGTGAAGACTGATGCAAAGTACTTATTAAGTTCTTCAGCTATCTCCCATCACTAGCCTTCCAGCATCAGTTTGAAGTGGCCCAATGTCTACTTTTGCCTGTCGTTTGTTTCTTATGTATTGAAAGAAACTTTTACTATCATTTCTAATATTACTGGCTAGCCTACCTTCATATTTGATCCTCTCCTTCCTTATTTCTCTCTTTGTTATCCTCTGTTTGTTTTTGTAGCCTTCCCAATCTTCTGATTTCCCAGTGCTCTTGGCCACTTTATAGGATCTCTCTTTTTCTTTAATACATTTCCTGACTTCCTTTGTCAGCCATGGCTGTCTAATCCCTCCCCGGATAATCTTTCTTTTCTTGGGGATGAACCTCTGTACAGTGTCCTCAATTTTACCCACAAACTCCTGCCATTTTTGCTCTACTGTCTTCCCCGCTAGGCTCTGCTTCCAATCTATTTTTGACAGTTCCTCTCTCATGCCCTCATAATTCCCTTTATTTAACTGTAACACCATTATATCTGATTTTGCCTTCTCTCTTTCAAACTGCAGACTGAACTCTACCATATTATGATTGCTGCTTCCTAAGTGTTCCCTTACTTTAAGATACTAACTCAGTATTCTGTTCTTTCTCCCCATAACTATTGATCCTTTTAGCCCTGAGGATTATATCTAACTCCTTCCTAAAAGCATTCAGTATTTTTGCCTCAGATTCTCTCTGTGTCAAAGAGTTCCACAGGCTCGCTACTTACTGTGTGAAGACACTTCTCCTCCTCTCAGTCCTACATGGTCTAACCCTGTCTCTTTAGACTGTGACCCAGGTTAAGGACTCCTAGTCATTGGGAATATCCATCCTGTATTTGCCTTGTTCAGTCTTGTTAAAATTTTATAGGTTTTTATCAGATCCCTCCTTATTAGACAATAGATAATAGATGCAGGAGTAGGCCATTCAGCCCTTCGAGCCTGCACTGCCATTCAATATGATCATGGCTGATCATTCCTAATCAGTATCCTGTTCCAGCCTTATCTCCATAACCCTTGACTCCACTATCTTTAAGAGGTCTATCCAATTCTTTCTTAAATGAATCCAGAGACTGGGCCTCCACTGCCCTCTGGGGCAGAGCATTCCACACAGCCACCACTCTCTGGGTGAAGTAGTTTCTCCTCATCTCTGTCCTAAATGGTCTACCCCGTATTTTTAAGTTGTGTCCTCTGGTTCGGCACTCCCCCATCAGCGGAAATATGTTCCCTCCTGCCAGAGTGTCCAATCCTTTCATAATCCTATACGTTTCAATCAGATCCCCTCTCAGTCTTCTAAACTCAAGGCTATACAAGCCCAGTCGCTTCAGTCTTTCAGTGTAAGGCAATCCTGCCATTCCAGGAATTGACCTCGTGAACCTACGCTGCACTCCCTCAATAGCCAGAATGTCTTTCCTCAAATTTGGAGACCAGAACTGCACACAGTACTCCAGGTGTGGTCTCACCAGGGCCCTGTACAGCTGCAGAAGCACCTCTTTGCTTCTATACTCAATTCCTCTTGTTATGAAGGCCAGCCTGCTATTAGCCTTCTTCACGACCTGCTGCACCTGCATGCTTGCCTTCATTGACTGGTGGACAAGAACACCCAGATCTCTCTGAACAGCCCCTTTACCTAATTTGATACCATTGAGGTAGTAATCTGCCTTCCTGTTCTTGCCACCAAAGTGGATAACCAGACATTTATCCACATTAAACTGCATCTGCCATGCATCTGCCCACTCAGCTAACTTGTCCAGGTCACCCTGTAATCTCCTAACATCCTCATCACATTTCACCCTACCACCCAGCTTTGTATCATCAGCAAATTTGCTAATGTTATTGCTGATACCATCTTCTATATCATTTACATATTATTATATAGTTATAGAGCCATATAGCACGGAAACAGACCCTTCTGTCCAACTTATCCATTCCGACCAGACATCCCAGTCTGACTTAGTTCCACGTGCCAGCACTTGGCCCTAAACCCTTCTTATTCGTATACCTATCCAGATGCCTTTTAAATGCTGTAATTGTACCAGCCTCTACCACTTCCTCTGGCAGCTCATTCCTTACAAGAACCACCCTCTGTGTGAAGTAGTTGCTCGCTTGGGCCCCTTTTAAATCTGTCCCCTCTCACTCTAAATGTATCCCCTCTAGTTCTGGACTCCCCCACCCCAGCAAAAAGACCTTGTCTGTTTATCCTATCCATGTCCCAGCCTCCAACACTGTAGGGAATAAAGCCCCAGCCTATCCAGCCTCTCCCTCTAATTGAAACCCTTCAACCTTGCAACATCCTTGTAAATCTTTTCTGAGCCCTCTCCAATTTAATATAATCCTTCACACAGCAGGGCAGAACTGTACACAGTACTCCAAAAGTGGCCCCAACCAATGCCCTCTACAACCTCAAAATGACATTTCAACTCCTATACTCAATGGTATGAGCAAAGGAGGTTAGGGGGCTAAACACCTTCTTAATCACCCTGTCTACCTGTGACAACTTTTAAAGAACTACGTACCTGAATTCCTAGGTCTCTCTGTTCAACAGTACTACCCAAGGCCCTACTATTAACTGTAAACACCCTGCGCTTGTTCATTTTATCAAGATGCAATATCTCACATTTATCCAAATTAAACTCCAGAGACAGGTCTGAATGAGGAAATTACAGAGGGACATCCTGACTGCTCACCACGAGAAAGGGCATCATAAGAATCCTTCTCAGCCAGCTCCTCCCAGTGACCAAACAGCTCCTCCCTCAGTCTCAGTGCAGCTTCTGCCCATGCAGAGGATCAATTGCCATTACTCTCAGTGCGCAATAAATCCCAGGAAAATGCAAGAACAATACCGACCTCTGTTCACAGCCTTCTACAACCTCCCAAAGGCTTTGGACTCTGTTAACCATGTGGGACTGTGAGACATCCTCCTCAAATTTGGCTACCCGCAGAACTCCATTTCCATTCTCTACCTGCTGCTTTATAATGACATGCAAGCCTTGTGCCTCATCAGTGGATCCACCATAGATCCTGATGTGAGTGCAAACTGGGGACAGACAGGGCTATGTCATCATATCAACATTCTTCATTATCTTCCTCAACACCATAATCCACCCCCTGTCCATGAAGCTCCCTATCAGAGTGGATCTAACCTACAGGACGAGTGGGAGACTGTTCAACGGTTCCAGGCCAGAATTAAGGCCACTCCAATACCTGTCATTGAGCTGCAGTACACAGTCAGTGCCTGGTGTGCACACTTTCAGAGTCGAGATAGAAACCATCATCAGTGGATTCACCGAGGATTATGAGAGAATGAGCCTCAGCTCAGACATTCAGAAAGCAAAGGCCCTATACCAGCCACTCCTGGCACTCAACACTGTCCCCCCACCTGGCTATCAGAACCCAGGGTGAGCCCTGGACAAAGTGGGTCATTTCCCTGACCTTGGAAAGGTCCTCGTGGTACTAACAGGCATTGACGATGAAATCCACCATTGACTCCAATATGCCGGTGCAGTCCTCAGGTGTCTGCATGTTCAAAGTCCAAGATCTCAAACCCAGCACCCCAACAATCCCAACCCCCCTGTAAAGACCCCTGCCCCAACAATCCCAACTCCCCCATAAAGACCCCACCCCAACAGTCCCAACCCCCAATAAAGACCCCAACCCAACAATCCCATCCTCCCTAAAGACCCCACACCAACAATCCCAACTCCCCAAAAAGACCCTGCCCCAAAACTCGCCACTACCTCATAAAAGACCACCTCCACCTCAACCTCAACAAACATCCCCCCCAAATAAACACTCCCCCCACCCAATCCCATCCCAAATGTAGGGTTAGTCTCCAATCTGGTGCCAAGGGTGTGCTGTCACTAGTGCTGGCGCAGGTGAAGAAAGGGAAGGGTTTCCATCAAGTCAGTCCATGAGAAAGCACAGCTGAAACTGAACATAACTATTAATACCTTTGATTCACAGGAGGGAGGAAACTAGGAGCTAGTACAATGCACAAAAAGGCAGTGTACAAGACAACAGGAGAGACTACTGTTGGACAAAAAAAATGTAATCCAAACAGATGCACAAAGAAAACTGATATGAACAGCATAGACCTAATTATATATTCCAGTAGCTAGTGAATTTTACTTTCTATTTTTGAAAAGCTTGATTACTGTGTTGCTGAAATAGAAGACAAAGGAAACTGAATATTCACAGCCTGTTTTCCTGCAGTAATGTTTCTAATTATAACTCCTGTATGATTCCTCATGAAAGGGGGACTTAGCATTGAAGCAGTACAAATTACAGCAGGCTTATCATTTGCTCAGCTCTTTACCCAAGTGTATCCCCATCACTAACTGTCCAGAAATCTAAACTGGATCCTGCTCTTCCTTTTGTTTCCTGAAATGCATTATTGGCCACGTTGGATCATGCTGCTTTTACAATAGTTAACACAGGAAATGTGCAAATTGGAATTTATTTCTTGCCAGAATGCATTGATGTTTTGTTGGTCCTTGATCCAGAATAAATAAATAATGTTAATTGACCCATTTTTATTTCCATGGCACACATTGACTTATCAAATTTTTCCCAGAGAATAACAGTGCTGTTCTCCAGATGTTGGTGAGACACAGGCGTTGGTAAGACCCAGAACCAGTCCATTAGATACATGCAAACAGGTATGAGTCATACTATTTTATCCTGTTGCACTGCTGACTGGATTCTAGCTGGTTCCCAACAAGCTAAAGCAGGTAGGGCCACTCAGTGCACTATTGGAGGATAACATTCCTGCTGTTAGATCTTTAGCAAATTAAATTACAAAAACTGTAGTTTTCAGGAAGAGGGATTTGCTGCAAAGGTTTTCAGATTTCTGAAATTTTTATGGCAGCTCATTTTGAATTGTAAAGAAAATGATCAAATCACTGTTGTTAGACTTGGATATATCTCAACAACTAACATCAGGTACTTATCTTGTGAGATCAGTTCTTACTCATTAACTTGACACTGTTAGTGTGCATTTACTTTCTGATATGGATTTTTATTTGAGCCAGGAAAGTTCAACTTGACGGATTCCAATACTGAAGGAGTTAAATAACCCAGAATGGGGGAAAATTATGCAAAGCAGTTGAATAAACAGGAAATGGTTGCAGTCACATAGGAGAGTGGGTTTCAATACTCAGAGGAGACCTTTTAGCATTGGATCGCAGAAGGAAAATAACCAAAACCTTTTCTAAGCACGCTGGAATTGGATTGAATCTTTAGACACAGACAAAGCAATGTTATTAGTTCAGAAAACAAGATTTCTTCAATATAAGTTATTCTGTGTAGATTTACATTAACTTTTAAAAGGTATACAAAGGTCATGTGTATATTTGAGTAAAGAGCTTGGCATTAATCAAAGACTGACTGCCTATCACTTATCAGTTATAGTGTACCCTTATTAAACAGCATTGAATCCCATCGGTAGTAGTTGCTGAAAGTCAAACCGAATACTAACTTGAATGATTTTATTGTCACATGCATTTGGAAATGGTTTTATTCCCACAATCAAATGTCATTTTGGATTACAAAATGAATAAACAGAAATTACTAAAATAGAACTTCATCTTCAATTGACAGAAACATATAAAGGCAGAAATATAAGAAATAATGTTCATCTTTACATGTCCTTCTTGTCGAGCATGACTCTGGATGTTTTTAAGGTCTCTGGGGTTTCTGTGAGGTGTTCTGGGCCCTGTCCATAATGAATCCCATTCTAGGCCCAGCCAATGCCCCAGAAGTCGCCAACTGCACTGCCTCGCCGACATCATTGGGAGTCCCAATCCGGTTCCAACATCACTGGGAATCTTGATCCAGGCCAGACATCACCAGGAGTCCCGATCTGTGCCCAACATCACTGGGAATCCCGATCTGTGCCCAATGTCACGAGGCATCCCTACTCAGGCCCGACATCACTGGGAATCCCGATCCAGGCTCAACATCACTAGGAATCCTAATCTAGGCCCAACATCACTGGGAATCATGGTTCGAACCGGACATCACTGGGAATCCCAATCCGGGCCCAACATTGCTGGGAATCCCGATCTGAGCCCGACATCACTGAGAATCCTGGTCTGGACCAACCGTAACCATGAGCCACCGCTGCAGCCACCACCTTCACCATGGGCTTCGCTCTCGCCTCCTCCGCACTGACACCGCCTCAGCCAACAAGAAAATTTTTAAAAAAAGAAAATGGAAAGTAAAGAGAAAAAAGGATATGACTGACCTGGAGTAGATGGTCTCAGAAGCCAAAACGCTACCTACCTTGTTGGTGTCACCATCTTGGTTGGTATAGTGTGCTGGTGCTTGAGAGCAGAGGACAATCAACTGAAAAGCCATGAATCTGAGTTCTGCATTTCTGTGGCTAATTGCCAATTACCTCAATTTTTGGAGGGTGAATTGCCATGAAGGCTAGCAAGGGTATCACCTTATCTAACTAAACTAGTCGCATTAACTGGTGATCCCATCCATGTAGTGTCACTGTCATGCAATTCTATCTACATCTTACCCTGAGCTGTTCCCAGAACAATTCACAACTCACTAGATGTTCCCAAGAGACTGGTATCTCAGATGTCCGAGCCATATTTAAAACACAAGACCATAAGAAATAGGAATAATAGTAGGCCATTTGGCCCCTCAAGCCTGCTCTGTCACTCAATAGGATCGTGGCTGATCCGACATTCCTCATGCCCACTCTCCTGCATTTCCCCTGTAACCCTTGATTTCCCAATTCATCGAGAATCTATCTTTTTCAGCCTTACGTATACTCAAAAACTCTGTCCCCCAAAGCTCTCTGGGGCAAGGGGTTCCAAAGGCAATCAACCCTCATCATCTGAGACTTAAATTGGTGTCCCCATTTTATTCTGAGACTATGCCCTCTGGTCCTAGAAATGTAGAGGTTAGGAGCACGAGTAGGCCATTTGACCCTTCTCACCTAGACTCTCCCATGAGGGAGAATATTCTTAGTGTCAACATGGAGTGAACCCACTGAAAATTCAAACCCATTATCCAGAAACCAAATTGGACATTGTTCAAAGGGTCTATTTCTTTCAACATTGATGAAAAATATGATTGTGTGTGGCCAGTATACTGTCCAACAACTGTTTGTGTTTATTGTTCTGCCCACAAATACCTCTCAATGTCACGGATAGCATTGGCTAATGAAGGGCTTAATGAAGGGCAAAACCCTGTGGGAATTCAAAACTATGAGAGCACTTTGAGGATCATAGAAAAGCTCAGCTTAATGTTTGATGGGGCAATGGTGTGAACCTTGGATTCATAGCTGGAGGAACAAGAGCAAAAGTTATTGCAGTTCTGTACATGCCAGTAGAGTATGAGTGAACTTTTCGGAGAGCCAGTGAAGAGCTTGGCTAACAATGTTTGGGAACTTCCTTGTTGTGATAAAACTAATTGCTAAGATTCATTCTTTTCTTCCAACTACTCAAAACATGATAGAAGCAGTGAGTTTGAGAAATCTCCATACTTGTGGAAAACAATCTGTGATAAATAAATGTGCCAATGGCTGAAAAAGCAAGACAATCTATGTTGGATGACTTGAGAAAGGCAGGATACTTTAGCTTGTCGACTTTATACCAAATCATTCACATGTTTATCAACCACCTGTTATTGTAAGATATGTGTCACTTAACGCTGGTTTTCCAGTTGAATGTTTTCTAACTATCCTTCAAAGACTGTAGTGGTAAAAATGTGGCCAACATAATGGTGGATTACCCAGGCAATGATTGCAAAGTTGATTTCACAAAGTGCTGTCGATGGTAGTCATGATTTGGAGATGCCGGTGTTGGACTGGGGTGTACAAAGTTAAAAATCACACAGCACCAGGTTATAGTCCAACAGGTTTAATTGGAAGCACTAGCTTTCGGTGTGCTGCTCCTTCATCAGGTGGTTGTCTGATGAAGGAGCGGCGCTCTGAAATCTAGTGCTTCCAATTAAACCTGTTGGACTATAACCTGGTGCTGTGTGATTTTTAACTTCACTAAGTGCAGGGGGCTGACATATCATAATGCAGTGAAAATGGCAGGATAATTATAACAGTGTGCAGTAAGAACTATAGAGAAAAATATATGTTCCATGTTCTGTACATTCACTGAATTCTGGTGGCTGTTCTGCAGATGATTGCTGCCAACACACAGTATTCTTGCTCTTATTCAACAAAAATACACATTCTTCTCTGTCTCTGCAATATCTGAGGGAGTACTTAAAATCCTGATTCTACCTAAATGTTTCTCTGACCATACACACACCACCCTCTGCATGAAAAAGTTACCCCTCGAATCCCTTTTAAATCTTTCCCCTCTCACCTCTAGTTTTGAACTCCCCCATCCCAGGAAAAAGACCTGCACTGTCCACCCTGTCCATGCCCCTCATGATTTTATAAGCCTCTATAAAGTCACCCCTTGGCTTCCGACACTCTGGGAAAAAGTGTTCCAGCCTATTCAGCCTCTCCCTTAACACAAACCTTGACAATAACCTTGTAAATCTTTTCTGCACCCTTTCAGGTTTAACAACATCCTTCCTTTAGAAGAGCAATGAGAATTGTACACAGTATTGTATGCAGGAAAAGCTCATGTTTAGACAAATAGCAAAAGTTGGCTATTCATGAGGTTGGTTCCTGGGAATTGGTCCTGGCAAGTCTGGAAGAGACCCTACGTTCAAGCAGATGGCATTTGTAGAATGGTAATTGAGACCTATCAGGATGGAACCAGAATTAAAGTTATATTTTTGAACAATGTTTTCTGATAGATGGTTCTGGGCTGGTGCAGAGATAGCATGAAGATTCGAAAGCCCAGAGAATAAAATGCTGAGTTAGATATATTGCTGCTTTTGCCTAGGTGAACAGAGGAAGTGACACAGAGCATAGAACATTACAGCGCAGTACAGGCTGTTTGGCCCTCGATGTTGCACTGACCTATGGAATCAATCTGAAGCCTCTTTAACCTACACTATTCCATTGATCAATGTTTCAATGAAATGACACCGTGTGAAAGTTATTTAATTAAATTGGCCAGTTTTGTTACTTGCATTTTTTAAAATCTTAATTACATGTGTTTGAGTGAATGGGGGCTGAAAACAACTGGTTTGGATTTAAAGCATAAATATTAATCAGCCTACCATGTTGTTTAAGTTTCTCGCCGCTTGTGTTATTTTGGATCAAATACACAGTTAAGTCTTTTGTTTAAGATGCAAAGCCAGAGTCTGGAAATTAATTATTCACAAAGTCTAGTTTGGAATGAAGTATATGGGAGTCTTTGACAGTTGAACTTGACTGTGTTGTGAATACAGAGGTGGAAAGACTTATTTGGTTCAGCTACCTACCTCCATGTCGTAACAATGTAAATCAATCTCCCATTTATTGTCTTCACCTTGAATGAAGAGGCCACAGATGTGAAGGAAATATCTTTTAAATCCCTCAATAACCATATATTAATTTAAATATTAATATTTATTTGTTCAAAAGAAGTGTTTTGTTTGCTGAGAATGGAATTTTAGGAGTCTTGATCTGGGATGAGGGTGTAATAAGATCCAACCATCGAGGGAGAGACTGTCACAAAGCTGGTCCCTTTTTGCTAAAAGCTGTTCCTTTTCTCAAGGATACTGTGTCCTTGGTTTTTCTCAGAGAAATCATAAACCAGCTCCCGGTTCCGATTAGACTGGTTTGGTACAGAGATTAAAGGGTATTGAGAGGCCTTTTTTGTTTATATGTAAACAGATGAGACTTCAGGCCAAAGTGGTCATGTTTTAGAAGTGACCTGTATAATGAACGGGGAGTGGTCAGCTCTCTAGCTGAACAGTTCAGTCCAGAACTAGTTGGGAGTTCAGCTGTGGACTGTGTGCACAGGCTCTCTCTCTCTCTCTCTCTCTTCCTGCCCTTCTAACATCAACCTGTCAGCATCCGTTCCATTTTTTACTGTGTTTTAGGGGCTTTGCTTATTGGGGCTGTTGTGTATATTCGGAACAGCATAATTAAGTCTAGTTTGGATAGACTGAGTTCTGTCGGGGTTCTTTATTCTGTTCACTGTGTTTCATTGTGTAATTTTGTAAATAAATTTCTGTATGTTTTAAAACCTGGTAGTCAACCTAGCTAGCTTACTCCAGGTAATTCTCACTGTACACTTACCGAAACAAATTGCAAAGTTATGGTCTAGGCTGTCTGCTTAAGAATGTTTTGAGTGGTCTGGCCTAGTCCATAACAGCAGCAGGTAGGTCTTTATTTTGGGTGTTGGTTTGGTTGGGTAGACAAAGTTTGGTCTAGTAATGACTCTTTCAGTCTCCTAAAGGTTTCTGGATGTGGATGCGGTGACTTTGGAAGCTATGCAAAAGGTGAATAAGACCAAGCTGCAGGAATGAGCAGAGAAGCTAGAATTAGAAGTGCCTGTTTCTGTGAGGAAAGGAGAGATAATTACAGCAGTAGCTCAGTGTTTAAACCCGCTGGAGAAACCATCAGAATCTATAGCGATGGCAAGACTTCAATTGCAAATGATGCAGTTTGACTTAGAGGGGAGAGATAAGGAAAGGGCAGCAAAAATGAAACAGATTGAGTTATGATTAAAAGCAGAAGAGAGGGGAAAACAGAGAGCAGCGGAAGAGAAAGAAAAACAGAGTTTTGAAGTTCTGTTCGCCGAGCTGGGAATTTGTCTTGGGAATGTTGGGTACCCAATATACCGACCGCTACAGCGGACAGCTGGAACTGACAACCGGAAGCGGCAGAGACAAACCACTACAAATGCTGGAGGAAACATTACAGAAGCGCTTCACAGGAGGCTCCCAAGCACTGAGGATGTCACCGAGACAGGGGACGAAACGTTTGCAAGACAAATTCCCAGCTCGGCGAACAGAACCACAACAACGAGCACCCGAGCTACAAATCTTCTCCCAAACTTTGTACAGAGTTTTGAACTTCAAAAACTGACATTTAAAAAGGAGAGTCAACTTAAAAGGCTGGAGATAAAGGCTGTGAGGGTAGGCTTAATGAGGAAGAGAGTGAGGATGAGCAAGCCCCTGGTAGTCAAAAGCCAAGTGAGAAACTGTTTAAGTATGTTCAAGCATTGCCAACATTTGATGAGAAGGATGTGGAAGCCTTTTGCACCTCATTTGAAAAGGTAGCTAAACAAATGGAGTGACCAGTGGCAATGTGGGTTTTGTGATCTAAATGAAACGTGTAGTGAGGTATTTACATCCCTATCAGAGGAGGAATCTGGGGAAAAAAACCATTTTAAGTGCATGTGAGCTTGTACTAAAAGCCTACAAGTTGACAACTTCCTGATGAAGGAGTAGCACTCCAAAAGCTTGTGCTTCCAATTAAACCTGTTGGACTATAACCTGGTGTTGTATGATTTTTAACTTTGTACACCCTAGTGCAACACCGGCATCTCCACATCATGTAATGCTGAAGGATGAGGAGGTATGTACACCTGAGGGACTATTGCCAGAAAAGGTACTGGGAACAGGAATTCATGGTGAGACAATATGTGCTCATTTATCTAAAGTAAGGTTAGAGAGTCCAGAGAAGAGTGGAGAATTTGTGGTATGAGTACTGGACAAACTCTCAGCTCCAGGAATATAATTTGTCCTTGCAACTTATATAACTGATTCAATGGTAGGCGTGCTGTCTATTCTAGTTGAAAAGCCAGTGGAGACGCAGGCAACTGAAGAAATGAAGGATCTTTATTCAGGAAATTTCCCTGATTGTGTGGTCACAAGATCATAGAGGTACAAGCTGAAGCAGAAGAGTTGAAAAGGCACAGATAAGGAAGTTGATATTGCTTTATCTGAGACTTTTTTGATCAGATAAGTGAGACAGAGTAGGAGCAACTAGATAAACATGCAAATATCTTTAGCTCTGCTAAGCTTATTGAATTACATCAGAAAGACTAGATTATTTACAGTGTGGAAAAAGACCCTTCGGCCCAACAAGTCCACACTGACCCTCCGAAGACCACCCCACCCAGACCCATTTCCATACATTTGCCCCTTCGCCTAACATTACGGGAAATTTAGCATGGTCAATTCACCTAAACTGCACATTTTTGGACTGTGGGAGGAAACCGGAGCACCCGGAGGAAACCCACGCAGACACAGGGAGAATGGGCAAACTCCACACAGACACTTGCCTGAGGCAGGAATTGAGGCAGCAGTGAGGCAGCAGTGCTAACTACTGTGCCACCATGCCGCCCTCAAGATGAGAACTTAAAACAGTTGTATCAAAAGGCATTTACAGAGAAGGAGAGTGAATGCATCCCTGTGTGTTATTACCTAACAAATTATGTCTTAATGAGGAAATGGAGACCATCACAAATTCTAGCAGCTGGGAAATAGGCAGAGATTCATCAGATTGTTTTGCCAGTCGGGAACAGAAAGGAGGTGCTGCGAGTGGCGCATAAGCTACCACTTGGAGGTCATTTAGAGCTGAGGAAAACACAGGCTAACATACAAAGACATTTTTAATGGCCTAGACTATCTAAGGACATAGTTGAATTTTGCCAGACGTATGATACGTGTCAGCTAATCGGAAAACCACAGGCAGTAATAAAACCAGCACCTTTAATACCTATTCCAGCATTTGAGGAACCTTTCACAAAAGTCTTGATTAATTGTGTAGGTCTCCTACCTCAAACAAAAAAATGGGAATAAGTATTTATTAATAATCATGGATGTATTGACTAGATTTCCAGAGGGAATTCCATTACGCAACATCACAGCTAAAAGGATTGTCGAAGAATTACTTAAATATTTTACCAGACATGGACTACCAATAGAGATCCAGTGAGATCAAGGATCAGACTTCACATCCAAACTATTCAAGGAAGCTATGGATAACTTGGGAATAAAGCAATTCAAATCTACTGCATACCACTTGGAATCGCAGGGAGCATGAGAGAGATGGCATCAAATACTAAAGACCAATGTTGAGGGCTTATGGTCAGGATTATCCAGATGATTGGGATAAGGGAGTTTTGTTTGTACTTTTTGCAATCAGAGATGCACCAAATCAATCAACCAGATTCAGTCCATCTGAATCAATTTTTGGGCATGCAGTAAGAGGACCCTTAAATTTGATTAAGGAGAAATTAATAAGTCAGAAATCAGAGACCACCCATCTGGGCTATGTGTCAAATTTCAGACAATGATTAAATAGAGCTGGAGAGTTGGCTAGACAGCATTTAAAAGTATCACAGCATACAATGAAACAGGAAGCAGATAAGAAATCACAAATTTGCAATTTTGCAATTGGGGATAAGGAACAGGTGAGCCTTTAAAAGCAAGATTTAGTGGACCTTAGCAAACCAAGAGGAAATTGAGTGAGGTAAACTACTTGGTAAGGACTCCAGACTGGAAGAAATCTCACAGAGTGTGTCATGTGCATATGTTCAAAAGGTATTTTGATCGGGAAGGAAAGCAAGAGGAGAAAGTGTTAATGATTACAGCACAGAAGGAAAAACCAAGCTCAGAGAATTCTGAATTGACATTCCTCAAATCAAATTGGACAATGAGGAAGTTGTCAAAAATTGAGATAAATTATTGAGTTACCTTCCACAAGAAAATCGAAATGACCTGAAAGAGTTATGACAGTCATATGGGGAGATATGTGGAAGTAGGCTGGGAAGTACTAGCCTAATTGTGCATGATGCAGATTTAGGAAATGCTGTTCCGATTAAGCAACATCCTTATAGGCATAACCCTCTAAAAGTTGGCACAGGTTCAGAAAGAGATAGAACGCATGTTCCAAGATGGCATAATTGAAGTGAGTTACAGTGACTGAAGTTCACCCATAGTCATGGTGCCAAAGCCAGATGGTACCCAACGGCTATTGCAACGTCAATGCTGTTGCAAAGACTGATGCATATCCTATTCCACGGTTGGAGGACTATGTCGAAAAAGTGGGACAAGCAACTTACATTTCTAAGTTGGACCTGCTCAGAGGCCACTGGCAAGTACCTCTGTCAGAGAGAGCAAAGGCAACTTCAGCTTTTGTAACACCAAATGGACTATATCAGCTCAAGATCATGCCATTTGGTATGAAAAATGCTCCAGCCACAGAGACTGACTAATAAGATCATTGCTGGATTACCCAACTGTGTGGTGTATATTGATGACCTGGTGATTTTTGGTCACTTATGGAAGGAACATTTACAGTATCCAACGGACTTGTTCGATTGACTTCAGAAGGCAGGCTTAGTGGTAAACCTGGCTAAAGGTGAATTTGCCAAAGCCCAAGTCACCTTCCTGGGCCACGTTATTGGACATGGACAAATGGTCCCACGGGATGTGAAAACAAAAGTAATTGGGGAATTTCCCGCACCGTCTACAAGGAAAGCAGTACCTTGGTTGCTGGGCTTGAATGGATTTTACTGAACATTTGTGGTGAACTTGAGCAGTGTGGCTGCTCCACTCACCAAATTGTTAAAAAGGGGAAGAAGTTTCAGTGGACAGCGGACTGTGAAAAGGCATTTGACAGCCTGCGGGTTGTGCTAACCACTGCCCTAGTATTAGTCACACCTGATTACACAAAGCCTGTCAAAGTGGCTATCGATGCCAGTGATGTAGGTGTCAGTGCGGTGCTCCTGCAGGAGGATGACGAGGGAATAGAAAGACCCATGAGGTATTTTTCCAGGAAGTTAAACATTCATCAACAGAAACATTCAATGGTGGAAAAAGAGACTTGTAAGCTCGGTGTTGGCATTACAACATTTCAATGTTTATATTACCAGCAACGCATCTGAGACAATCGTATACACTGATCATAACCCATTGACATTTGTGGAAAACTTTAAGGACAAAAATTCCATACTGTTTAGATGGAGCTTGTTGTTGCAGCATTCAATGTGACAATTGTGCAGGTGGCAGGTCACGAAAACGTGATTACCGATGTGTTATCAAGGTTTGAATGACATACGGGGGCATTCAGTGGTGGATGTGCCACAGCCTGAATTTGCATATGGTTATGCATGTTTACATTTGTACATTTAGTATTGTGTATATGTGTGTGTTAGCCAGTTGGTTTTGAATGGTTAAAATTGAAGCCATCTTTTGGTATTGATGGTTCATTTTTTTAAAGGCGGGAGGTGTCACAAAGCTGGTCCTATTTTCTAAAAGCTGTCCCTTTTCTCAAGGATACTGTGTCCTTGGTTTTCTTCAGAGGGGTCATAAACCAGCTCCTGGTTCCAAATGGACTGGTTTGGTACAGAGATTAAAGGGTATTGAGAGGCCTTTTTGTTTATATGTAAACAGATGAGACTTCAGGCCAAAGTTGTCATGTATTAGAAGTGACCTGTATATTAGAAGGGGAGTGATCAGCTCTCTAGCTGAGCAGATCATCTCAGAACTAGTTGGGAGTTCAGCAGTGGACTCTGTAAACAGGCTCTCTCTCTTTCTGCCCTTCTAACTTCAACCTGTAAGCATCTGTTCCTTTTCTTACTAACGGTGTTTTAAGGGGGTTTGCTTATGTGTTGTGTATATTCGGAACAGCATAGTTAAGTCTAGTTTGGATAGACTGAGTTCTGTCGGGGTTCTTTGTTCTATTCTTTGTGTTTCATTGTGTAATTTTGTGAATAAATTTCTGTATGTTTTAAAACCTGGTAATCAACCTATCTAGCTTACTCCAGGTAATTCTCACTGTACACTTACTGAAACAAATTGCAAAGTTATGGTGTAGGCTGTCTGCTTAAGAATGTTTTGAGTGGTCTGGCCTAGTCCATAACAAGACAATGTGAGGTTTGTCAAAGAAAACATAAAGAACTTTTTTCTACTTTCCCATGTCTGTAAGACACTGATTTTGGTTGGCAGTTTTTAATAATTTTCTTTGAAGCATAATGTCGTTAAATTGAATGGGTGTTCCAGATATTCTGTGTAAGTGTGTAGAAATGGAGAGGTTTCCTTTTGTTTTGGGCTAAAAAAGTTAAAGTTCTTCTTGGAAACTAACCTTGTTGCATTTTGGAAGTTTGAAAGAAAGTTCACAAAGTGACGTGTGATCGGATAGTTAACAGGATTCATTTTTCAAGAGATCAGTCTTGGAATCTTAGTTCCTGGACAGAATTATGATTCCAGGATATTCTGAAAATTGTGGGGATTTTTAATTCCCATACAAAGTTCACACATATTTAGATTGATTTTCTAGTGTAAGATATGAAGTGTTTGGAGTGATTTTGATTAATCTTGAGTTATATTAATTTGAATGAGAAGCCTTGCAAAGTTTTAAGATTTTTAGATTTTGGTTGTCGTACAATTCCCAAAATGGAAAATGATTTTTAAATTTGAATACTGTTCGTTGGACCATATAAACAAATGTTGTGAGTCTAATATAGTGGACTCAATGTGTTAAAATGAAGAAATATGTTGAATTGGTTTTAGAAAGAAAATGGAACAAAATGTTTGGAGAAAATTAACATTAAACTAAAATGCTGCAGACTTCTATGCTGAAAGAGGGCAGAGTTTCAAATAAGGTCTTTCCACCGTTGTTTAAGAAATATTTTTTAAAATATGTGAAATGATACAAGTGCATAAACTGGAGATCACTTTGCTCTATCCTTTGGTGAAACAGATAAAGATTTGGAAAGGCAAGGACTGATTAGGGATAGTCAACATGGTTTTGCGTGTGGGAAATCATGTCTCACAAACTTGATTGAGTTTTTTGAAGAAGTAATGAAGAGGACTGATGAGGGCAGAGCGGTGGATGTGATCTGTATGGGCTACAGTAAGGCATTCGACAAGGATCCTTATGGTAGACTGGTTAGCAAGGTTAGATCTCATGGAATACAGGGAGAACTAGCAATTTGGATACAGAACTGGCTCAAAGGTAGAAGATAGAGGGTGGTGGTGGAGGGTTGTTTTTCAAACTGGAGGCCTGTGACCAGTGGAGTGCCACAAGGATCGGTGCTGGGCCCTCTACCTTTTGGCATTTATATTAATGATTTGGATGTGAGCATAAGAGGCATAGTTAGTACATTTGCAGATAACACCAGAATTGGAGGTGTAATGGACAGTAAAAAAGGTTATCTCAGAGTAGAACGGGATCTTGATCAGATGGGCCAATGGGCTGAGAAGTGGTAGATGGAGTTTAATTCAGATAAATGTGAGGTGCTGCATTTTGGGAAGCAAATCAGAGCAGGACTTATACACTTAATGGCAGGGTCCTGGGGAGTGTTGCTGAACAAAGAGACCTTGGAGTGCAGGATATTGGTTAAGCCACTTTTGGAATATTGCGTGTAATTCTGGTCTCCTTCCTATCGGAAAGATGTTGTGAAACTTGAAAAGGTTCAGGTAAGATGTACAAGGATGTTGCCGGGTTGGAGGATATAAGCTATAGGGAGAGGTTTAACAGGCTGAGGCTGTTTTCCCTGGAAGGTCAGAGGCTGAGGGGTGACCTTATTAGATTAGATTCTCTATAGTGTGGAAACAGGCCATTCAGCCCAACCAGTCCACACCGGTCCTCCGAAGAGTAACCCATCCAGCACCCGGAGGAAACCCACGCAGACACGGGGAGAATGTGCAAACTCCACACAGACAGTCGCCTGAGGCTGGAATCGAACCTGGGACCCTGGTGCTGTGAGGCAGCAGTGCTAACCACTGAGCCACCATGTCGCCTAGAGGTTTATAAAATCATGAGGGGCATGGATAGAGTAAATAGACAAGGTCTTTTCCCCGGAGTGGGGGAGTCCAGAACTAGAGGGCATAGGTTGAGGGTGAGAGGGGAAAGATATAAAAGAGACCTAATAGGCAACATTTTCACGTAGAAGATGGTGCATGTATTGAAATGAGCTACCAGATGAAGTGGTGGAGGCTGGTACAATTACATTTATAAAGCACCTGTATGGGTATATGAATAGGAAGGGTTTAGAGGGATATGGGTCAAGTGCTGGCAAATGGGACTAGATTGGGTTGGGATATCTGGTCAGCATGGATGAGATGGACTGAAGGGTCTGTTTCTGTGCTGTACAACTCTATAACTGTATGACTGTAAGTCACAAAGGTGGAATCTCATTCTTATGCCAACCTATCAGTCTTCAGTTACATTTAATTTGTTTTTTATTAGGATCTGAATATATTGCAATGTTTTGTTTCACATTTTTCTAAACTTGTTCTGCTGATACTGAACAGGCATCTTAATGTGGAATTTAGAGTTTCCAAGAGCTTATCCCTCATATGTAACCAAGCTGTTAGAGCACTGAACTTGGATGGAGGTTGTCCTCATGTCTTAACATTTTCAGTTGTGCGCCCAATTTTTCCCAAGCTCAGACCAAGATTCCATCAAAATTATAGCAAGAATTGAAGCCAGGTTCTTCAGAAGTTGAAGGCCTAGACATAGAACAGTTATATTTAGCTTGGAGTTGGGTGATATTAGCAAGCATTCTCACCAGTTTATGGGAAGCTGGTGGTGACTGAATTAGTAATCCGAAACCTCAGGCTAATATTTGATCCCATTATTGCAAATGGTGAAATTTGAACTCAATACAAGAATCTAGAATGGAAAAGCTAAGCTAATTGTATCCATGTACCTGCTGTCAATCTTCAGGAAATAAAAACCCATCTGATTTGTTAAAGTCTTTTAAGGCAGGAAACCTGTCTGGTCTGGTCTACATGTAATTCCAGACCCACCGCTGTATGGTTATCTTTAAACTGGCCTTTGGACAATTAGGACTGGGCAATAAACGCTGGCCTAGCCAGCAACACCCTCATCCTGTGAATGAATTAAAAAGAAATTGTACGGAATGAGCTGCCAGAGGAAGTGATGGAGGCTGGTACAATTGCAACATTGAAAAAGCATTTGGATGGGTATATGAATAGGAAGGGCTTGGAAGGATATGGGCCGGGTGCTGGCAGGTGGGACTAGATTGGGTTGGGATATCTGGTCGGCACGGACGGGTTGGACCGACAAGTCTTTTTCCATGCTGTACATCTCTATGACTCTACAACTCCAAGTCAAGTAGTCCTGTTGAACAGAGTGATGTATGATATGGAGGGGCCGGTGTTGGACTGGGGTGAACAAAGTCAGAAGTCACACAACACCAGGTTATAGTCCAACAGATTTATTTGAAATCACAAGCTTTCGGAACACTGCTCCTTTGTCAGGTTTACTCTGACCTGATTTCCTCACCTGACGAAGGAGCAGTGCTCCGAAAGCTTGTGATTTCAAATAAATCTGCTGGACTGCAACCTGATGTCATGTGACTTCTGATAGAATGATGTAGATGTGGTAAACTGTTTTATTCTTGTTCAATTTATAAGTACAGTGAAGGGGTAGGCCAATGAAAAGACATACCTGTTTGTGGTACCAATTTATGCTAAGATGTTGCTCTCCTTTTATATCTTCAGATTCTAGTGAGAAGTAACAATCTTTCAGAACAGGTAATGATCCTGGAAGGGAAAATTGAGGAAATTGCCATTCCTGAGAAAGTGGACATCATTATTTCAGAACCCATGGGATATTTGTTATTTAATGAAAGGATGCTCGAAAGTTACCTCCATGCAAAGAAGTGGCTGAAACCAAATGGTAGGTCGATACATGCAGGAACACGTAATTTGTCTGAATATTTAAAAGTTGGGTGTAAGGTCACTTGATGTGTTCATGGGAATTGAATACCTAAAGAATCCAGCAATATTTTGAAAGCGGGGCAAAGTTGTTTTGTAGCAAAGCATGTTGTTTTGGGAATGGAACATCTTTCTCAGTTTTTGTCACCCAATGTTAGCATCAACTTCTCTGAAATCAGGCTAGGAGCAATGTAGAACTTTCTCTGTTCTGTCCTAACAGTGTATTTTTACTCAATGTGATAGTTACTTTATCCCAACAGCAGTTTGAATATTCTCCTGGTCAAATATCTAATTCTTGAATCAGGTTTCTTTAGAGTAAACTCACTGGTTTTTAAGAACTGTTGAGATTATTCAATTTCAACGGTGTTTTTGGCTACTTAGCATTGGCTGAAAGCAGAGCTGCGCTAAAACTCCAATACCAGAGGCAAAAGGACAATATTCTAACTAACTGCACCATCAGACCTAAGTCCTCAGAAAGAAAAAGCATTGTAGCCTATAATTCCTTACAGAACACACAAGTCTTGACTTTCTTCATCCTGCAATGCAGGTAAAGTATCCTATTTTTATTTAGAGCATCAGTTCACCCTGCAGCATCATGCATTGGAGCTCAGTAGAGGGACGCAGGTTTGTGTCTGTAATTTCCTGATGATAATATTCTAAAGACAAGCTTTTGCATGAGGTGGTGTCAGAGGGTCAGCTTTGCAGACTGCTTTTTTCCTAATTTTTAGGCTTTAATAAAAATAAGGATGGCTTTTGCTGTCCCTTAAAATAAGGCAGTATTTATTTTTATAATCGTTATTATAGCCCTGTTGAAGCTTCCATGTTTATACCCCTGCTGTGTATGTTTTCTTAGGGATGATGTTTCCTACTTTTGGTGATGTTCATCTTGCTCCGTTTTCTGATGAGCAGCTTTACATGGAACACTACACAAGGGCAAATTTCTGGTATGTCCTCATGAGAGGCTCTGGCAATGTTTACCACAATCTGAAACTATTTGAGGACAACTTGTTTTCTGAAGAAACGGGCATATTGTTATGAAATGCTTAGATCACCGGAGGGAAATGGTCTTTTTATAAATCTGTCCCATTGGAATGTGTTATGAAATGGATCTTGTAAGTCGGGATGTTGCATGCAAATGCCAACATCCAATTTCTAAGAGCAGATGTGTAAAAACTTAAGTTTTCATGGATTATGTGTCATGTTTTTGTCTATTTAAATGGGGTCGTGTTACAATGCCAATTAATTCTGGTGACAGCTTTCCCAGAAGTACATCACAAAGCAAATTCATTGTATTTTTTTGGAACCTGTATTTAACAAGTGCAATATTCAATTATCTCACATTTAAACAGGAGTTTAGTACTGGAGTGTTGGCATTTGACTAGCTCTGTGCCATATTTGGCATTGCTTCCAATGTCATTGTTTTCCTGCAAAAACCAGGATCCCACAAGCGTTGCCTTGCCTTCATGGTACTTCCCTTTACTGCCAGACGAAAACAGAACCACTTCGCAATAGCAACAACAGCTTAAAATTACAATGTGCCATTTGTTTAATAAAATGTCCCAAGAAACTTCACAGGAACATTATAGGACAAAATATGGTATTGAGCCACACTAGGAGTTTTTAATTCATTCATGTGATATGGCTGTTCTATTGTCCACCTCTCTATTTTACTTTGAGAAAGGGCTGGTGAGCCGCCATCTTGAACCACTGCCGTCCACTCCTGTACGAAGTCAACCATTAAGGAGGCATTTCCAGAATTTTGGCCCAGCAACACAGCAGGAACGGAATATATTCCCAAGTCAGGATGATGTGCGACTTGGAGGGGAACTTGCAGTTGGGGGTGTTCCCATGTATCTGCTGTCCTTGTCCTTCTAGATGGAAGTGGTTGTTCATTTGAAAGGTGCTGTCTAAGAACTGCTGGTGGATTTCTGCAGTGGATTTCTATGTGGATGTTGGATAAGCAGTCTGCTAATTAAGCAACAGTAGTGGAGTCATAGAGCTGGGTACTGGGCATGTATGGACACTAATGCTGTAGTGTTTGATTAAGCCACCTAATGACAGCATGAAGATGAGAAATAAGAGAGGGACAAGAATAGATCCTTGCAGGCTCCAGATGTAATGGCATGGGAGCAGGACAAGAAACCACAAAGTGAGTAATAAATACAGCAGACATAAAGAGTCAAGACTAAGTTCATTATTTAGATGAAATCCTGGTAATGGAGAGGGTTTTGGTGAGACAAATGAGGGGATTGGCAGGAGAGAGATTATGAGAAGGGCTACAGAAAATGATGATGGAGTATTCATAGAATCCCTACAGGCAATTTGGCCCATTGAGTCCACACCAAACCTCCAAAGAGCATCCCACCCAGACCCACCCCCCTACGCTATTCCTGCACCCCTGCATTCCCCATGGCCAATGTACCTAGCCTGCACATCTCTGAACCCTATAGCCCATTTACCATGGTCAATCCACCTAACCTGCACATTATGGGCAATTTACCCCATGGTCAATCCACCTAACCTGCACATCCTTGGCTGCCAGAGGAAACCCATGTAGACATGGGGAGAACGTGCAAAGTCAACACAGACAGGTGCCCAAGGCTGGAATCGAACCCGGGTCCCGAGCGCTGTGAGGTAGCTTTGCTAACCACTGAGCCACCTTTCCTGACAATGGGCCAGTACTGACTGTATACAGAAATGGTGCAAAAGAGAAGAGGCGAAGTGGTGGAGTAAAGATAGCTCAGATAGTGCCTTGCTCTGATTGGAAATGCATGCTACATCTTTACAGTCTAATTCCATCGTGTTGGAGCTGGCGAGAGTGGAACTCTGCTTGTTAGACAGAATACTGCAGTGCTTTGACTTCATTTACAGATTGGTCAATGATGCAGAGGCTGAGAGGCCGGTTTGGTCACAAGCTGTCTCTCAGTGGATTGGGGAGAATTTGCTTTTTATAGGCTGAGAGTGTGGTTTATTGCCAGAATAGGCCAACGTTTGTTGAAAACAGGGTTCAGCTCCCAAGTGAGGGTTTAACCGTTGAAGTGAAAAGCTGAAACTGGTGGGAGGAAAGAAGTCTGAAGTTTTCTTTGGATGAAGGAAGGTCACTTACACCTCCTTTGGAAATGGGTTGGTAGTCCAGATGTGACCTCACTGAAGTGTCTGTGGTGATTTAACTTCCTTGGTAATTCAGGCTAGAATTTACTTTGCAGATTAGCAGCAAAGGCCTGCATCTAACCACACTGTTTAAAAGTTGTTTCTTCCACTCGTAATTAGATACATGGGATATGACGCCGAGCGTGCAAATGATCCATCACAGGAATGTGGTTTCCTTGTGAACAGAGCTTTATGAACTGTGTACAGCACAGGTTTCTACAGGAGCAGACATTTCAGCATTTGGAAACATTCCAAATCAGTTTTCTATCAGACTATCATTGACAGATGAATGCCCACATTTATGCTAAAGTCAATACTGACAGCATTTCACTGAAGCCTATGTTTCCTAGTTATTCCATTGGAATACAGCGCATTGTGTGGCTGGGTCGGTGTCATCACAATTCAAAAATCCCTGAAATCCTAATCTAATCTAATCTGTGATGTACAGGTAGTGGTGTTGGACAGGGGTGAACAAAGTCAGAAAAGTCACATGACTCCAGGTTATAGTCCAGCAGGTTTGTTTGGAAGCACTAGCTTTCAGAGCACTGTCCCTTCATCAGGTGAAGGGGCTTCACCTGACAAAAGAGCTACACTCTGATCTGTTCTAATCTAACATCTAGATGTTTTCAATGAGTAAAGATAGAAGATCCGCCCAATGTGCTGCCAAGAAATGTTTTCCCCTATGAAGTTTGATCTCTGTATTAGAGACTAGCTAATTTTCATTCTTTATAAGAAAAGGTTAAAGTTTTCTCTTTGGAAAGATCCAAGATATGGATTTATACTCGAAATGACAGTTGTTATGGGGTATAGGGCAGCATGGTGGCTCAGTGGTTAGCACTGCTGCCTCACAGCGCCAGGGACCTGGGTTCGACTCCCACCTCAGGCAACTGTCTGTGTGCCATTTGCACATTCTCCCCGTATCTGTGTGGGTTTCCTCCCACAATCCAAAGATATGCAGGTCAGGTGATTTGGCCATGCTAAGTTGCCTGTAGTGTTGGGTGCATTAGTCAGGGGTAAATATAGGATAGGGAAATGGAATTGGGTGGGTTACTCTTCGAAGGGTTGATGTGGACTGGTTGGGCCGAAGGGCCTGTTTCCATTCTGCAGGGAATCTAATCATATCTTGACTTTGTGCAATAGTGTAAAGTCTTGACTTTTCTTTCCATTGGCTTACATAGAATTAAATTTTGGGAGACGTAAAACCTAGACTTGGTCTGGTACAAAGTCATCAGGCACTCATATATGTCTTTGTCAGGTACTAAAGTTGTCTATCATTGCTTCATGTTTCATGAAAGAAAAATTAGGAAGTTGTACTGGGCTGGTTGTTCTCTGCTGCAAAGGAACAGGCCAAGCATACAGATATCAATCTCAGGATGTGTACAGGAGTTGGAGGGTCACGTTGCTGATGTACAGGACATTGGTTAGCCCACTATTGGAATAATGCACTCAATTCTGATCTCCCTGCTATAGGTAAGATGTTGTGAAACTTGTAAGGGTTCAGAAAAGATTTATAAGGATGTTGCCAGGGTTGGAGGATTTGACCTATAGGGAGAGGCTGAATAGGCTGGGGCTGTTTTCCCTGGAGCATCAGAAGCTGAGGGGTCACCTTATAAATGTTTATAAAATCATGAGGGGCATGCATAAGGTAAATAGACAAAGTCCTTTCCTTGGGGTGGGGAGTCTAGAACTAGAGGGCATAGGTTTAGGGTGAGAGGGGAAAGATATAAAAGAGACCTAAGGGGCAACTTTATCACGCACAGAGTGGTACGTGTATGGAATAAGCTGTGGTGGAGGGCTGGTACAATTACAACATTTAAAAGGCATCTGGATGGGCATATGAATAGGAAGGGTTTAGAGGGATACTGGTCAAATGCTGGCAAATGGGACGAGATTAATTTAGGATACCTGGTCAGCATGGATGGATTGGACCGAAGAGTCTGTTTCCGTGCTGTACATCTCTATGAGGACAAAATGCAAAAAGGAGCCCATGGGAAATTGTAGAGAATTAATGGCTTCAAAGACATATGTGCCAGGAATTTGCTCAGGAGTTCTCTCAATTGGCTAGAGTGACTTTCAAACCCATGTAAACCTGCCTATGAATAATCCTCCACTAAAATTGTGGCATCCAGTGTGGAGAAACTACTCAGCAACAGCTGAAGCTGGTTAAAATCAAATAAATACTCTCCTGGATCTCACTTGCCAGTTAATATTTAATATGCTCACCAAAAATAACCCTCATACATTACATAACTGACAAAGGTACAGTTTAGGTTACCCTCGGTGAATGGAGAATGATGTATTTGAAGTTTGTGTGAGTTGTGTGCATATGCTGAAAAAAACTCTCTCACTTGTCTTCAGTACTTCATGTGAAACACTGAAGTGGGAGCAGATGTTGATATGCTATGCAAGTTACCATTTCACTGAAATATTTTCTGTGAAGCCTGAAGAGATTTGGGAAGTTGCATCATTAAACTGGATGTGAGTTGAATTTTGCAGAGTACTTCCATAAATATGTTTGTCTTGTTTTTAGATTGCTACTACATCGTATATAAGGAGAAGAGAACTGCAGACTGGGGGAAGATTGGCTTCAAATAGGTCAAAACAGAGATTCATTATATTAAAAGAACTTGAAAGGACAGATATAAACATAATTCAAGGAAATGCTTGAAGTATTCTTATAGAAAGGAGGATTAAAAATCTCAGGAAAGAATGAGGATCAGTTCTAAACCATGGATATGGATTAGTAACTGGTTAAAGGGATTGAAGCAGCTGGTTATTATTAAAGGAACAAGGTCAAATGGGGGGGAACAGTTACGCAAGGAATCACGCAAATGGATTTTGGTGTTGGCTTCTCTTTTTTATGTTCCTGATGTGTATAAATAATCCGAAGTTGCAGTCAATTCAGGAAGTCAAATGCACAGATATCAGCAAACTATGGGAAACATGGACTGAGCTGGCAGCAATGATCTTACTGAGAGGGGACGGGGTGGCACACTGATGTTCATCAGTAGCAAGTGATGTTTAAATTGGATTCATACAAAGTGAAGTTTTTTTTATTATACATTCATGGAATGAGAGTGTTGTGGGCTGGTCAGTTATTAGTGATTATCCATCCTTATTGCCCTTGAAGACAGAGTCAGTGTGTCTTGAACAATAGCAATCCATGTAGCACAGGTACACCCAAAGTGCTGTGAGGGAGAAAGTTCCAGGATTTTGATTGAACAACAGTGAAGGAATGGCGTGTGGTTCTAAGCCATGACAGTGTGAAACTTGCCTGTGAGGGTGTTCCCATGCATCTGCTGCCGTCACTTATTAAGATAGAAGAGGATTGTTCTGGGCCAGACCAGACCAGACCAGACCCCCTCAAAATATTTTAAGAAGGCAGCCTAGACCTAACTTTTTCTTATTTATAAGGCAAATGTGTAGGCTGTGTTCCAAATGCGATGCAACTGGTCAAATTACTCAAGGTTAAGCAGAACACAATTTATTTAAACACTATAGTTAAAATACAGAGGAATTTAGAATAACAACTCTACTGGAAAGCTTAACAGAATAATAGATACAAGAACTATTACTAATTAACTGTTCCAATATAGTATCAAGCCCTTTAGCAAAAAGGTCAATTCAGAAAATCAGATTTAGTCTCACGGCCTAGGAAGGGAGGCCCAGCTTTTGGCTGTAACAGAGAGACAAAGATAGCATCCACTTTTTGAAACCCACAACAACAACTGCTTAAAGCTAAACTTAAAAGCTAAAAAACAACTAGAAACTGTGGTCTGTGAGATCTGGCAACACCCATCCAGGCCACTTCTATTGTTTCAACTCTAAAAAAGAACTCAAGCTGAACAGCTGTTCCCAAGCTGTTTGCTCGAGTGATTTTGGAGCTCATTACCTCCGCCTTATAACCTCGCTTCAAAAAAAGGACGAAATAACCTTTTAAAGTCATAGCATCATCACAGGTTGCAGGTTTGGAAGATACTGTTGGAGTAATTTTGATAAGTGACTGTAGTGCATCTTGCAGATGGCATTCAATACTACCATTTTATATTAGTGGTGAGGGGGGAAAACGTTGAAGGTGGTGTCTAGCATACCATTTAAAAAAGCTGCTTAGTCATGGATGGTTTGTAGCCTCCTGAATGTTGTTAGACCTGAATTCATTCAGAAGAGTAAAGAATATTCCATTACACTCCCAACGTGTGTCTTAGAGACAGTGGACAGTTTCTGTGGAGTCAGGAAATGAGTTACTCACCATCAAATGTCAACCCTCTGACACTATTTATATGACTGTTGTCGTTCAGTTTCTGGTCAATAATACAGCAACAATGACATCTTCCACCCATTTTTGTGTTGATTGGGAGTAAACTGATTGGGTGATAATTGGCCAGTTTTATCTGTCCTGCTTTTTATGGGTAGGGCGTGTCTGAGCAATCTTCCACAAGGCACCTGAATGTCAGTGTTGCAGCTGCACTGGAATAGGACACGTCTAGTTGTGGAGTACAAATCTTCAGTACCATAGCTGGAATTGTGTTAGAGCCAATAGTCTTTGTACTATCCAATGCTTTCAGTTATTTCTTGATATCACACAAAGTGAATCGAATTGGCTGAAGACTTACGTCTGTTATACTGAGGACCACAGGAGGATTGACTTAATGGATCACTCACTCAGCACCTTTTATTAAATTTTGTTCACTGCGATGTGGCATTGCTGGCTCGGCCAATATTTATTGCCCATCCCTAATTGCCAAAGGGTATAAACCAGACTGCTTGGAGTCACATGTAGGCCAGACCGGGTAAGGATGGCAGATTTCCTTCGCTAATGGACGTTAGTGAACCAGATGTTTCTTTTCCAACTATTGGCAGTAGTTGTTTTAAAATTGAATTCAAATTCCACCATCTGCCACAGACATTACCTGGACGTTAATTGTCTGGTGTTGATGCCATTAGGCCATTGCCTCGCTCTCACTGAAGATGCTTCAGACTTGCCTTATGATAAATAAAAATGCATATTGCACATAAAAAAAAACCATCTGTGTGTACTTGAAGAATGGACCACAGTTTGTCAAGGAAGAATATTGAAGACACCATCTCTAAAGGCAGTAATCAAGGTAACACATGGAATAGTGAATTACATCGCAAAGTCATTTGAGTAGAAATCCTCAGAATCATGCCAGAAGTATACCATGGATTAGTCATGTCATACCTGGAATACAAAGTGAATACTTTGAATTAATGTGACTCTGCTGATTCCTGAGGAATGAGTGATAAGGAGGTACGGTATTCAACCTTAACACAAGATGTTTCTGAGGGTAACAGATAGAGGTATTTCACAGACTCAATGCTACCAAAAAACGTAGCTTGTGACGCCACATTCAGAGACGTGTTATCCACAGGACCTGAGTGCAGCGATTTGAATGACCATGAAACAGTTCTTCAACAGATCAACTGCTGCAATTGCTCATCAAGACAGGTTATCCCGTTCAGGAGACTGGACTCATTTAAACAGTCGATAGGTGTCTTAATGGGAAGAAAGTAAAATTGGTATGTTAGATGAATGAGTTCAAGTGGCTAAAAAAGTCCCAATGTAAAGCTCTCCAGTGATAATACAACCAAATCGTGCAGTTTTTTTTTACAAGTATGTGACAATGCGTTGTGTTACCAAACTCTCAGATGTGACAACTTCAGCTACTGCCAATAACATTTAGAGGTAAATCCAGAAATTAGCCACTCACAGAAAACTGCCCCATAGTAACAGGTTGGGAGTTACATCTTCAGCCTGAATCCATGATAGAATCACACATGCATAGGTTAAGCTCCTAACACCAAGCTCCTAATTACTACTGGAATTACAATTGTTAATGGTTTCCCTTGTTGAATATGCTGATCATCTTCCCTACTCCAGGTACCAGCAGTGTTTCCATGGGATTAATCTGACTGGCCTTTGCAATGCAGCTATGGAAGAGTACTTCAGTCAGCCGATTGTAGTAAGTAGGACTGTCAGCCTCTATGTGCAGATGAGAATGAATGTCAGAGATAATCATGGGAAATTATTAAGCTTATACACTTTCTACTCAGTCCCTCACACCATCTCTGCTATTCAATATCATCATGGGTGGTCGTCCAACTCCATACCCCTTTCACACTTTCTCCCTGTAGTCCTAAGGCCCGTACCTATCTCCTTCTTGAAAATATTCAGTGTTTTGATCTCAACCGCTTTCCAGGGCAATGAATTCAACGGACTCTCTGGGTGAAGACGTTTTTCCTCAGCTCAGGTTTCCCTTCATCACCTCTTCCTCTTCTAAAACTCCAGCATATACCACGGAGATTAGAGCTGGGGACTGCATGCTGCTATTATATTTACCATTTTACTCAAGTATTCTTCAACAGGACAGTGTCTTTTTTTTTTCTGAAGAATATATTAATCATCCAACTGAAAGTCAAATTGCTGCAAATCACATATTACTTTATAGACTTGGAGAGAATATTGAGCTTTATCAGGTTCTAGTGGAAATTAGAACAAAATATTTTTAGGCCGTCAACACAACTTATTTGGCATTTCCTACCTAGGATACCTTTGATGTTGTCATTTTGATGGCACGGTCTGTCAAGTACACGGTAAATTTTCTACAGTCCGATGAGGATGATTTGCATCGGTAAGTGGATGCTGCGATTGAAGTTCCAACTTGTTCTGTGATAATTGCTGAATTGCTATAGATATGACTGATATGCAAACATATGCACTTGGAGCTGGGTCAGTTAGCTTGGATGGCTGTTTTACAATGCAGAGTAACACCAACAGCGTGGGTTCAATTCCCAGCACCAGCTGAGGTTTCTATGAAAGACTCTCCTTCTCAACCTCTCCCCTCACCTGAGGTGTAGTGACCCACTGGTTAAACCACCGCCAGTTGTTTCCCTCTCTCTAATAAGAGAGCATCCCTATGGTCTGGAACGTCTACAGGTAGAATCAAAGTTAGAAAGACTCACGGCTCTCTGTGAAAAAATATTCTACTTACTTCGGCCTTAAATGGGCAATCCCTTATTTTGAAACAGTGACCCCTAGCACCATATTCTTCCTTTCAAAGAACGAGGGGGGATCTTATAGAAGCATAAACAATTATGAAGGGAATAAATAAGAGAGAAACAGGCAGGTTGTTTCCACTGGATGGTGAAACCAGAACTAGGGGACAGAGCCTCAAAATAAGGGGGAGTAGATTTGGGATGGAGTTGAGGAGAAACCTCTTCACCCAAAGGGTTGTGAATCTGTGGAATTCCCTGCCCAGTGAAGCACTTGAGGCTACCTCGTTGACTGTTTTTAAGGCAAAGATAAATTTTTGATCAGTGAAGAAGTTAAGGTCGTGGTGGGTGGGCGGGTACGTGGAGCTGAATCCATGAAAGGATCTTAGTGAATGGCAGAGCAGGACTGATGGGCCAAATGGCCTACTCCAGCTCCTAATTCTTATGTTCCATGAGGTAACATCCTTTCCACATGGCACAGGATCTTACATGTTTCAATTAAGTCACCTTTTACTCTTTTGAACAATTACAAATACAAGCTTTACCTGTCCAATCTTTTCTTAAAAGGCATTGCCCATTCCAGATATTAGTCTAGTAAATCTTCCCCAAATTACTTCCACTGCATTTATATCCTTCTGTGAATAAGGGGACCGATATTGTACACAAAGCTTGAGAGGTGACCTATTGAAACCTACAAAATTCTGAGGAGATTTAAGAACATGATTATCTCCCCCTGTGGGTGAGTCTAGGACCAATAGACAATAGACAATAGACAATAGAAGCAGGAGTAGGCCATTCAGCCCTTCGAGCCTGCACCGCCATTCAATATGATCATGGCTGATCTTTCCCAATCAGTATCCTGTTCCAGCCTTATCTCCATAACCCTTGACTCCACTATCTTTAAGAGCTCTATCCAATTCTTTCTTAAATGAATCCAGAGACTGGGCCTCCACTGCCCTCTGGGGCAGAGCATTCCACACAGCCACCACTCTCTGGGTGAAGTAGTTTCTCCTCATCTCTGTCCTAAATGGTCTACCCCGTATTTTTAAGTTGTGTCCTCTGGTTCGGCACTCCCCCATCAGCGAAAATATGTTCCCTCCTGCCAGAGTGTCCAGTCCTTTCATAATCCTATACGTTTCAATCAGATCCCCTCTCAGTCTTCTAAACTCAAGGGTATACAAGCCCAGTCGCTTCAGTCTTTCAGTGTAAGGCAATCCTGCCATTCCAGGAATTGACCTCGTGAACCTACGCTGCACTCCCTCAATAGCCAGAATGTCTTTCCTCAAATTTGGAGACGAGAATTGTACCCAGTACTCCAGGTGTGGTCTCACCAGGGCCCTGTACAGCTGCAGAAGCACCTCTTTGCTTCTATACTCAATTCCTCTTGTTATGAAGGCCAGCATGCTATTAGCCTTCTTCACGACCTGCTGTACCTGCATGCTTGCCTTCATTGACTGGTGGACAAGAACACCCAGATCTCTCTGAACAGCCCCTTTACCTAATTTGATACCATTGAGGTAGTAATCTGCCTTTCTGTTGTTGCCACCAAAGTGGATAACCAGACATTTATCCACATTAAACTGCATCTGCCATGCATCTGCCCACTTACCTAACTTGTCCAGGTCACCCTGTAATCTTCTAACATCCTCATCACATTTCACCCTACCACCCAGCTTTGTATCATCAGCAAATTTGCTAATGTTATTGCTGATACCATCTTCTATATCATTTACATATATTGTAAAAAGCTGCGGTCCCAGCACGGATCCCTGCGGTACCCCACTGGTCACTGCCTGCCATTCCGAAATGGAGCCGTTAATCACTACCCTTTGTTTCCTATTAGCCAACCAATTCTCTATCCAATCTAGTACTTTGCCCCCAATACCGTGCGCCCTAATTTTACTCACTAACCTCTTGTGTGGGACTTTATCAAAAGCTTTCTGAAAGTCCAGGTACACTTCTTCCACTGGATCTCCCTCGTCCATCTTCCGAGTTACATCCTCAAAAAATTCAAGAAGATTAGTCAAGCATGATTTCCCCTTCATAAATCCATGCTGACTCTGTCCTATCCTGGGGACCAGAGGGCATGATCTCAGAATAAGGGTCACATATTAAAGACCAAGGTGAGGAGGAATTTCATCTCAAAGGGTAGTGAATTGTCATATTCTTTACTGCAGAGGGGTGTCAAGGCTGGGTCATTAAGTGTATTCAGGACTGAGACGGACAGATTTTTACTCAGTAAGACAATCAAGAATCCTGGGGATAAAGGCAGGAAATTGGAGTTGATTTGAGCAGATCAGCCTTGACATTACTGAATGGTGGTATAGGAGCTGAATGACTGACTGCTGTTCCATCATCTTAGGCCTTAAATTATTTGCATCAGATATAATGATAGACAAACTATGTACAAGTTTTCCAGCTATTGCCCGTGTGTACAATGTCCTACTTCCTGTCCCTCCTGCTCTGGTGCATTGAGCTCTCGTGCTGTGTGGATGGGGTGGAGCCTGTTTGTCCTGGTGCTTTGGGAGGACGAGGCCAAAGGGCACTGGGTGACTGAGATGTGTTGAGGGTTCCAGTGTCTTCAGGTATTTCTCCCTCACTCACGTTCAGAGAAGAGCCCAGTGAAGTGGTGTTACTGTTAGTGTTCCAGGATGCAGTGCTCCCCCCTTAATGGTCAAGGTGGGCTGGTCCATGGGAAGAAGGGTCTACCTGTGAGGCAGAAAGTCTTGCAGACATTGGTTAGTAATGGTGTTTAAGACCATCAGAAATAGGAACTAGAGTAGGCCATTCAGCCCCTCAAGCTTGCTCCACCATTCAGTAGAATCATGGTTTATCCAACATTCCTCATGTCCACTTTCCTGCCTTTTCTCCATAACCCTTGAGTTCCGACTGATCAAGAATCTATCTCAGCCTTAACTGTACACAGGCACTCTGCCTCCACAGCTCTCTGTGGCAAGGAGTTCCAAAAATTCACAACCATCAGACAGAGGAAATTCCTCTGCATCTCAGTCTTAAATTGGTGCCCCTTTACTCTGAGGCTATGCCCTCTGGTCCTAGATTCTCCCATGAAGGAAGCATCTCTCAGCATTTACCCTATGAAGCCCCTTAAGAATTACTCACAGTATTCCAGATGTGGTCTGACCAGCACCGTGTAGAGTTGCAGTTAAACCTTCCTACTCTTATACTGGTCCCTGGTTCACGTGATTGTTGCAATGAGGTGACAAGTGTTACTCATTCAGGTTCAGATCATGGATGTCTCCACATGCCCACATCCTACCTCGGGTAAAATCCTTTCCACAGAGCGATGAGGAGATGGACACCTGGCAATGCACCACCTGCCTGATGGCACAGGCTGTTATGGGATGTCTTCTCTTGTAATGATATAAAAGAGTTGAAAGAAAGTGTGTGGTATGGCTATCAAGGCAGGTGCATGGAGGGTGAATGTGTTGGAAGTGCTCCAAGAGAAAGTGGAGGGCATGGGTTAGTGGGGGGTAATGAGAGTGAGTGCAGCAGAGGGGGTATCAGAGCTTACACCTGCATGGGAAGTGGGTACACTGGTACAGAGATCAGAGTATTACACTCACCCTGGTGGGGGCAGAGAAAATCCTTGATCTCTTTCATACTGTGCTGCCATTTCCTCTCAACCTGGAGATGGTATCGATTTGGGAAGAAATCTCTGCCCACGCTGGCATGGTGCAGTGGCTCAGCCACCAGGAAGAAGATTCTTCTCCACTCCACTGCCCCGTCCACAACAACTTCTCATCCCCCTCCAAGGAGCGTGATGCCAGTCTCCCCTTCTCTATCATCTCTTACAGAGCTTAGAGGTGGCAGCTGCCTGCTTTGGAAGGTAGCGCATGCCCAAAGGTCTTATGAAGGACTCCCTTATGCGAGTTCCTCTGCAGGTTTGAATCTGGGACAGAAATAGGATGAGATTCTCAGCACAAGGGCTCACATGGCAATAAAAAAAGCAAGAAAACTTACCTCGCCTCACAGAGAGAACTGTTCCACTAAATTCACCGCAGATTACACTTCAGCGAAAGATTCAGTTCTACTTTGACTTTTTAGACAGCAGTACCTAGCATAATCACTGTCTGAGAGTAAAGTCATAGAGTTATACAGCACAGACCCTTCGGTCCAACTCGTCCATGCCGACCAGATATCCCAACCTAATCCAGTCCTATTTGCCAGCACTTGGCCCATTTCCCTCCAAACCCTTCCTATTCATATACCCATCCAGATGCCTTTTAAATGTTGTCATTGTACCAGCCTCCACCACTTCCTCTGGCTGCTCATTCCATACACGCACCACCCTCTGCATGAAAAAGTTGCCTCTTGAGTCTCTTTTATATCTTTCCCCTCTCACCCTAAACTTGTGCTCTTCAGTTCTGGGCTCCCCCAGAATGACTTTGTCTATTTATCCGATCCATGCCCCTCATGAACCTCTATAAGGTCACCCCCTCAGCCTCCGACACTCCAGGGAAAACAGCCCCAGCCTCACCCTATAGCTCAAATCCTCCAACTCTGGCAACATCCTTGTAAATCTTTTGTGCACCCTTTCAAGTTTCAAAAATCCTTCCTGTAGCAGGGAGACCACAATTGAGTGCAGTATTCCAATAGTGGCTAACCAATGTCCTGTCCAGCAGCAACATGGCCTCCTAACTCCTGTACACATCCTGACTTTGATATCCGTATGCTTGGCCTGTTTTCTTAGCAACAGAGAATAAGTCAACGGTACAACTTCCTCTGCCAGCTCATTCCATACACGCACCAATCTCTGCGTGAAAATGTTACCCCTTGGCTCCCTTTTTAAATCTTTCTCCTCTCACCTTAAACCTGTGCCCTCTAGTTTTGGACTCACCGACATTGGGAAAAAGACCTTGTCTTTTTGTCTTTTCCACGCCTCTCATCATTTTATAAACCTCTTCCGGTGATGTCAGTGACAAGAGAGAAATTTGTCATCATCTGGATGTAGAATGTCGATGATGAACACAAGGCGTTTCCTACATTTTGTATCCAGTGTCAGAATTTACCTTAAGGTTTTGCGTTTGCTCAGTTTTCCTTCATGTTGAAAAGTGCGTGTTATTGTTAAAAAAAAAACCAAAGAACTGCAATGTCGAAATCAGAAACAAAAAGAGACAATTGCTGGAAAAGCTTAGCAGGTCTGGCACCATCTGTGGAGAGAAAGCAGAGTTAATGTTTCAGGTCCAATGACCCTCCATCAGTTTGGGTCTGACAAAGGGTCACTGAATCTGAAACATTAACTCTTAGTTCTCTCCACAGATGCTGCCAGACCCGCTGAGCGTATTATTGCACATTTCTGTTTCCTTTGCTATACAGTGGTGAGATATCCAATTTAATACCTGTTTTAAGAATTCTCAGAATGAAACTTTGCTTATTAGGAATTGACTTCAAACTGTTGTCTTTTCAGAGAGAAAGGAGATCTTCGAAGTAATTTTGTGACTCCTGTGGGGGAAAATATTGTGAGGCGATGGCATAGTGGTATTATTATTTCATAATGAATGGGACACCCAAATAATATTCTGGGGACCTGGGTGTGAATCCCACTATTGCAGATGGTAGAATTTGAACCCAATAAAAGTCTGGGATTAACAGTCTAACCATGAATCTCATGTTGGGAAAACAAACCCATCTGGTTCACTAATGTCCTTTAGGGAAAGAAACTGCCATCCTTACCTGGTCTGGACTACATGTGACTCCAGACCCACTGCAATGTGGTTGACTCTGAACTGCCTTTGGGCAATTAGGGATGGGCAATAATTGCTGGCCTGCCCAGCAACGCCCACATCCTGTAAATGGATTTGTTTTTTTTTGAATGGTGAAGAGATGTAGAAGAGATCTTCTAACTAAATGGGCAGAAAATTAGATGCATTATGCACGTGAGTCTCTGATCTTTGCTTCAAGTAGACAAGATGACAGAGACAGTAGGGTTAGTAAATTACTTGTATATGATTTATTGTTCTGTGCAGGATTGAAAGCCAGCTGTATTATGAAAATGCTGCAGTATTCCTTGTATATTTCTTCAGTTCATCAGAATCCTAATAAATAGCTTTTTATTCCAAAGAATAGTAACAGTATTCATTTTTATTTTGCAGAATGGAGATCCCCTTTGTCTTCCAGATTCTTCAGTCTGGACCAGTCCATGGGTTAGCATTTTGGTTTGATGTGGCATTTGTGGGTACACAGTAAGTGTATTTAGCTTCTCATAATATCCCATTTTCTCTCAAGGAGGTTGTACTTTGTTATAATAATTAACATTTCTGTTTTAGAAATGTAACAAAAAAACAGTGACTGAACTCACATTCCCCAAGAAATGCATTTTGCTGTTATCCAGGAAATATGTCGGACTATCTGATCTCAGGTTGTTATTTGCAGGAGGATAATAAAGCCTCTTCTACCAAATAATAGCAACAATATGATACAGTGCCTTTACTTTTTTAAAAATCCCAAGATGTTGTACAAAGCTTTGTTTAGACCACAGCAGAAGTACTGCAGGAAGGATGTGATTGTACTGGAGGGGGTGCACAGGAGATTCACCAGGAATCTGCCTGGATGGAGCATTTCAGTGATGAAGAAAGGCTGGATAAGCTCAGATGGTTATTTTGGAGCAGAAAAGGTAGAGAGGTACATAAGATTATGAGGGGCATGGGCAGGGTGGATAGAAAGCAAGTTTTCCCCTTGAGGGGTGGATAAATAAGGGATATAATTTGAGGGTGAAAGGCGGGAGGTTTAGATAGGAATTGAGTCCCAGGACTATCAAGAACTTTTAACAGAGCACTCAGTTATATTACTGATGTGGTTAAAAACCCCCTTCCATCTGTGCTCATTAGTGCTTGTCTTGACCAGTAAAAGATTTTTTTAAATGTGACTATTGTTATGGACCAGGCCAGACCCCCTCAAAACATATCAAGAAAGTAGCCAAGATTCTCATTTTGCTAGTTGTTTTAAGCAGGTGGACAATGGATATTCCAGGAGGGATGCAGCTGGTCAAACTACTTTGTTGAAAAAAAAACAGAATTTATTTACAAAATTACTGAATGAAACATGGACAATAGAAAGCAGAATACTGAATAACTTATCCTATCCGAAAACCCAACAGACTATCCCAACTTAATGATGCTGTTCCAAATACTTGCAACAATCCCTAAACACTCCTTGGCACAAAAGGTAAAATCAATCACAGGGTCTTACAGGAGAGAAGTCAGACAGTACCGGCCTCGATCTGCTTCTGTGCATCCAACGACCTTTCTTCACATTACACTAAAAAAACCCAACCAGAGAAAAGCTGAGCTGGGAGAACTGGCCACTCCCCTTTCATTGTGCAAGTGTTTTTTTTAAACTTGAAAGCCTTCTGCCTGAGGCAATATCTGTTATCTATTATCAAATTGACCCTAAAACCCTTCACCTCCAGACTTTGCGGAGTGTGTGTTGTTTACGACCTCTCTAAAAAAACACCAAGGACTGCATAGCCTTGTTAAAGGAGCTGTTTTGTCACACTGTGCGCATCCTTTTTGTTAATTACTTTAGTTAAACAGCAACCACACTTCAGATATTTAATGGATAAAATCTTTCCTTTTCAGAAAAACAGTCTGGCTATCGACATCTCCTGCTGAACCGCTGACCCACTGGTATCAAGTGCGATGCCTCCTACAGACACCATTGATTGCCAAAGAAGGTGAAACATTTTCAGGGAAGGTCTTACTTGTGGCTAATAAACGGTGAGAATCAAAATAAATAACACATTAAAGTTATGTTTTTAGTTGGTACGGACATGCTATAAGAGGGACAGATAATAAGTTTGTGAAAACATATATATTAACCAGAAAAAGAGTGAACATGGTTTGAGTGCAGTCACTTTGAATGTTTGGAGTCTGAGGAATGGGGTGAAATGGATGGTTGTGAGCTAGCCGTTGGTTGTTCTGCAGGGGTGGCATTGTTGTCTTAACCATTTCATTGATATCCAAGGCCTGCCTCCTGCAATTTTCCTGGTAGACCAGGAAATGAGCAAGCATCTCACCGGCCTGTAACTGGCAGATATAACCCCCTGACACATGGCCCTCTCTTGTAGAATCCTCAGACACAAACATGTGACAGCTTTTGGCCTAGAAGCAGTAGAATCAGTGATGGACAGCATGGAAACAGACCCTTCAGTCCAACTTGTCCATGCTGACCAGATATCCCAACCTAATCTGGTCCCATTTGCCAGCACTTGGCCCATATCCCTCTAAACCCTTCCAATCCATATACCCCTCCAGCTGCCTTTTAAATATTGTAATTGTACCAGCCGCCACTACTTCCTCTGTCAACTCATTCCATACACGTACCACTCTCTGTGTGAAAACGTTGTCCCTTAGGTCCATAAGGAAAGTGTGTACTTATCATTAAATGTCTGTGGAATCTGTAATAGCTTGAAAGAACGTTTGAAAAGGACTGTACGTTTTCATCAATTATGAAGAAATCAATTTTAACTTCCTTGAAGATTAAGAAATGTGATCTGGAAACTGTCTAACCTGGAAACTGTCTGAGCATGATGGTAGTTCTGATGTGAAAGCTATGTGGTCGGCAGACACAAAAGAGAGCTTGAGGCATAAGGTGCTTAACACACTGACGCGGTAATTCTGATAGGCAATGTGCAAGCAGAGCTGTATGCTTTATCAGAAGTGGTCAAAGCCTGAACTGGAGTGTTACAAGTTGGTCAGTTGTAAGGGAATTCCAAAAAGCTACCCCATTAGAATTGTATTGACCCAAGAGAAAGAGGGTTCTTAGAAGTATGCCTTGATAGTAATAATTATACCTACTCGATTCAAAAGTCCGTGTTATTGTTGAGTAGAACTCATTACTTACCCTGCATGAATAATGAACAGTATATTCTAGAATGGCATAGTTATGATGTGCCATCTTTTTCCAGGGAGCAAATTAGATGTCTTTGGTTGCATAAGATGTATCTTGTCATTGACTATTTGAAGTAAAATTTACTTTTTTATATTTGAGATTTAATGCACTGTTACATCATGTTTGAATTATGTTGGTTGTGATTTGTGTTAAAGCTACAAAAGGAAAATCTATTAATTTCTTAATTTGGGGAGTCATTCAGTAAATTCACAGAAAAAAAAAACAGACAGCCACCTGCAGACTTTGAGTTTCACTCCTCAAACAACCAATCTCCTGCTCCCAGAATGGGTCAGCTTTGAGGGAACCAATCACTTGGTGACCACAACCCTTTGGTGGTGTTCCTTTTTTTAGCTTTCTCATGTGGTGTGGCTATGGCTGGCTGAGCCAGTATTTGTTGCCCATTACTTAATGGTAACTGAGAGGATGGTGATGAGCTTGTAGTCCAAGGAGTGTATGTACACTCTCTTGGTGCTTTTATGAAGGTAGGAATTTTGACCTGACCTTTGAAGGAACAGAGAGGTAATACCAAATCCGGCTTGGAGGGGAACTAGCAGGTGGTATTGTTCCCATGCAATGCAGTCGTTGTCCTTCAAGCTCATAGAGGTTGAGGTTTTGGACAAAGGAGCATTGGTTAGTTGCTGCAGTGCATCTTGATGGGCCTGTGTGAATGTTGGGAGATTGAAGAACAAGGCCTGAACTGTACAAAGATCCCAGTGTCACTCTAACAGGTATAGGTGGTCAGTGCAGCTGCTGTCCCTACCTCGTGTCTGTTCCAGGCTGCAGTAGGAAATCACAACCTGGATGATTTAAAAAGGTATAAAAAGAGGTCGATGCAATGGCATAATGTTTTAGAGCACTAGGTTCACAGTGGTAGGATGGGAGAATGTCTCACTACACAGGAAAGGACAACCAGCAAGGTACACATTATCATCTTCAAAAAAAAAGTACTGTCACTTCTTTGTTTACATTTGGGCTAATGAATTGAGAGTGGCAAATGGCGTTTAATTCAGATAAATGTGGGGTATTGCAGTTTGGTAAAACAAACAAGGGCAAGGTTTATATATTTAATGGTCGGACCCTGGATAGTGTTGTCAAACAGAGAGCCTAGAGGATTGGCTACATAATTCTTTGAAAGTTGCATCACAAGTGGACAGTGTGGTTCAGAAAGCATTTGGTACGCTTGCCTTAATTACTCAGACTGTTGAATATAGGAGTTGGGACATGATCTTTAGGTTGTACAAGATGTGGGTGTGGCCACTTTTGGAATACTGTGTTCAGTACTGGCTGCCCTGTATAGGAAGGATGTTTCTAAATTGGAGAGGGTTCAGAAAAGATTTACCAGGATGTTGCCAGAGCTGGAGAGTTTGAGTTATAAGCGGAGGCTGGAGTGTAAGAGGTTGAGGAGTGACCTTATGGAGGTTTATTAAATCATGAGGGGGAGAGGTAAGGTGAGTAGCAAAGGTCTTTTCCCTTTAGTGGGATCATTCGACAGTAGACGGCATATTTTGTGGGTGGCACAGTGGTTAGCACTGCTACCTCACGGCACCAGAGACCCGGGTTCAATTCCTGCCTCAGGCAATTGCCTGTGTGGAGTTTGCACATTCTCCCTGTGTCTGTGTGGATTTCCTCCGGGTGCTCCGGTTTCCTCCCATAGTCCAAAAATGTGCAGGTTAGGTGAATTGGCCATTCTAAATTGCCCGTAGTGTTAGGTGAAGGGGTAAATTTAGGGGAATGGGTATTAGGTGGGTTGCTCTTCTGAGGGTTGGTGTGGACTTGTTAGGCTGAAGGGCCTGTTTCCACACCGTCAGTAATCTAATCTTATCATTTTTAAGGTGAGAAGAGGAAGGCACCTGAAGGGCAACTTTGTCGGTGGTTCGGGTGTGGAATGAACTGCCAGAGGAAGTGGTAGATGCAGATACAATTAGACAATAGACAATAGGTGCAGGAGTAGGCCATTCTGCCCTTCAAGCCTGCACCACCATTCAATATGATCATGGCTGATCAGCCTTATCAGTATCCTGTTACTGCTATCCAGATGTGTCGTAATTTCATCCTTTATAATAGACTCCAGCATCTTTCCTACCACTGAGGTCAGACTAAATGGTCTATAATTTCCTGCTTTCTCTCTCCCACCTTTCTTAAAAAGTGGTACAACATTAGCCACCCTCCAATCCGCAGGAACTGATCCCGAATCTATCGAACTCTGGAAAATAATCACCAATGCATCCACGATTTTTCGAGCCACCTCCTTCAGTACCCTGGGATGTAGACCATCAGGCCCCGGGGACTTATCAATCTTCAGACCTAACAGTCTCTCCAACACCAATTCCTGGCAAATATAAATTCCCTTCGGTTCAGGTCCTTCAGCCACTGTTACCTCTGGGAGATTGCTTGTGTCTTCCCCAGTGAACACAGATCTGAAGTACCAATTCAATTCTTCTGCCATTTCTTTGTTCCCTGTAATATATTCCCCTGTTTCTGTCTTCAAGGGCCCAATTTTAGTCTTAACCATTTTTTTGCCTTTCACATACCTAAAAAAACTTTCACTATCCTCGTTTATATTTTTGGCCAGTTTATCTTCATACCTCATTTTTACTCTGCGTATTTCCTTCTTAGGAATCCTCTGTTGTTCTTTAAAAGTTCCCAGTCCTCCATTTTCCCATTTATCTTTGCTATGTTATACTTTTTCTCTTTTAACTTTATATGTTTCTTAACTTCCCTCATCAGCCACAGCCACTCATGCCTCCTCCTAGGGTCTTTTTGGAATGAACTGATCCCTTATCTTCTACATTATACACAGAAATATCCGCCATTGTTCCTCCACTGTCATCCCTGCTAAGGTATTGCACCATTGAACTTTGGCCAACTCCTCCCTCATAGCTCCATAGTTCCCTTTATTCAACAGAAATATTGTCACTTCCGATTGTACACTCTCCCTCTCAAATTGCAGATTGAAGTTTATTGTATTATGGTCACTACTTCCCAATGGCTCCTTCACTTCGAGGTCCCTGATCAATTCTAGTTCGTTGCACATACCAGATCCAGAATTGCCTTCTCCCTGGTCAGCTCCAGCACCAGCTGTTCTAAGAATCCATCTCGGAGGCACTCCACAAAGTCTCTTTCTTGAGGTCCAATACCATCCTGATTCTCCCAGTCTACCTACATGTTGAAATCCCCCATAACAACTGTAGTAACATCTTTGCGACAGGCCAATTTCAGCTCTTGATTTAACTTACATCCAACATCCAGACTACTGTTTGGGGGCCTGTAGATAACTCCCAAGAGGGTCTTTTTACCCTTAGTATTTCTCAGCTCTATCTTCGTTTCTGCCAATTTCCAAAAGAGCCTCAAGCTCATCCATCTTATTTCTAATGCTTCGTGCATTCATGTATAGTTACACCATTTAAAAGATATTTGGACAGGTACATGAATAGGAAAAGTTTAGAGGGATATGGGCCAAACACAGGCAAGTGGGTCTAGATTAGTTTGGGAAAGTTGGTTGGCATGGACTGATTGGACCAAAGGATCTATTTCCATGCTGTATGACTCTATGATTCTAACAATTGAATATATAACAAAAAAGATGCACTTGTTTGTATCCAGCCATTCAAACAGCATTCAGCATTCAAGCATTGCATCAATATTGACTCTTTTTAAAGCTAGCTGAATGAAAATTAGTCAGTCAAAGAATTTCCATGGTGGGAAAGAATGGAGGAAATAACATTGTTATCCAAGAGAGTGCCTGGTAGAATACTCCCCACTTGCCTGGATGGGGGCAGCTCCAACAACACTGAAACCTGACACCATCCAGGACAAAGCAGCTGCTTGACTGGCACCACATCCACAAACATCCACTCCCTCCACAACTGTTGCTCAGGATGTACCTACTACAAGATGCCCTGCAGAAATTCACCAAACCTCTGTTGACAGCACCTTCCAAACTCACAACTACTTCCATCTGGAAGATACATACAATCTGCAAGCTCTCCTCCACGCCACTCACCATCCTGACTTGGAAATATATCACTATTACTTTACTGTGACTGGGTCAAAATCCTGGAATTCCTTCCCTAATGGCTTTGTGGGTCTACCTACAGCACATGAACTATAGGCAGCTCACCACCACCTTCTTAAGGGCAAGTAGGGCTGGACAATTAATGCTTGTCCAATCACCAACATCCCATGAATGAATGAAACAAATGAATCCATATCAGTGGATTGTAATATTCTCAAAGTCTCTGTCAAAATAGGAATGAGAAGACAATTTATCTACAATTTTCTCAGCTTTAATAAAGTCATGTCCCTTTAAACTTTTATCAGAGATGATGACAGTAAGATTACTTGGATTTTCTTCTGTTTTCCCATCATAGACAAAGCTATGATATTCACATTATGGGTATGATGGACCAAACTGGCTTCAAATCTGGAAACCTCCTAGACTTAAAGAATCCTTTCTTCAGGTAAGCGTTTTGATACCGTAAAAGGCAATAGCTCACTATTACAGTGTTTCTTAAAATAATATCAACAATAGAGTAGAGTTACTGGCTAATGAAATGTTTTAAACAAAGGAGTAAACAGTAATGGGGGAGACAATGGCCCAGTCATATTGTCACTGGGCTGTTAATCCTGAGACCCAGTTCTTGGGACCCTGGTTCAAATCCTGCCACAGCAAATGGTGGAATTTGAATTCAGTAAAACAAACTGTGGAAATAAGAGCTTAACAATGACCATGAATCCATTGTCAGTTGTCAAAAAAACCCACCTGGTTCATTAATGCCCTTTAGGGAAGGAAACTGCCATCCTTACCTGGTCTGGCCTACATGTGACTCCAGACCCACAGCAATGTGGTTAACTCTGAACTGCCCTCTGGGCAATTAGGGATGGGCAATAAATACTGGCCCAGTCAGTGATGCCCTCATCTTATGAATGAATAAAGAAAAAATATCAGTGTGACCTAATTCTGCTGCACAACAGAAACATTAAAAGGTTCGTAATGTTTGAATTTCAGATTTAACAGTGTGAATCAAACATACAAAAAATATTAATCGCTACTTAGTTTCTTATTTCTGTTTACCTCCTTCTCATAACTTGTTTTTATACTGCTCAGCATCACTCTACACCCTTATTTGGGAAGTAGATACTGAATATGGCTCCCATATGGATTTATAATGAATTTATTCCCCCCTTATTTTTTCTATTCCTTCTCAATTCTGTCATTCCAGTGGGAATTTCTCGTTGCCACTGTCACTCTGCCCTGATGTATTTTGCTGAGATCAGACTATTTCTGTGTGGATTTTTTTTTTCCCCAGAAACTCCTTTTTAAGTACACTTGACCACCATTGAATCAAAAACATTGTCGAGAATTGAGGTCTGCATGTTATGATCCGAAAAGGTTGAATATTTTTGAGAATGTGGAAACCAGTGCCAGATGGTGGCTCAGTGGGTAGCACCGCAGCCTCACAGCACCAGGAACCCCGGTTCGATTCCAGCCTTGAGTGACTGCCTGTGGGGAGTTTTCACATTCTCCCCATGTCTGCGTGGGTTTCCTCCCGCAGTCCAAAGATGTGCAGGTTAGGGTGGATTAGCCATGGGGAATGCAGGGGTGGGTGCTCTTCAGAGGGTTGGTATGGACTCGATGGACTGAACGGCCTGCTTTCACACTGTAGGGATTGTATGATTCAAAACACAGGTACAAGGCTTCTATTACTTTACTAATGTAGACATATGGGTCAAAATATTTGCTTGAAGTTGCATTATATAAATTTAGTGAAATTATTGAGGAAACCTAAAAACAAGAAGAAATGTTGAGGGTGACGTGAGTTACACAGTTATAAATGCATATAACATAACATTAGTCAGAAAAGTTAAAGCCAGTGCAATACAGGGGAATATGGCAAGTTGGATCCTAAATTAACTCAGTGACAGGAAATAAATGGTATTGGTCAGTGGCTGTTCTTATGAATGAAGAACAGTTTGCAGAGGTGTTCCACAGAGCTGTGCTGGATCCTGTGCTCTTTATGGTATATCTCAATGACTTGGACTTAAATGTATAATTGGGAATGAAACAAGAGCTGCCAGTTGATTGTGAGGAGAGTGACTATTGACTGCAGAGTGATATCGAGGGTATGGACGAGTGGACGGAAAAGCAACAAATGAACTTCAAGCCCAGAGAAGTGTGAAATAACGCACTTGGGGAGAGCAAACAAAGTAAGAGATTACACAATAAACGGGAGGGTTTTGAGAGGGGTAGAGAAAGTGAGAGATGTTGGAGTATATGTGCTTGGGTGCCTGAAGGTGAAAGATTGGGAGATAAAGCAGTTTAAAAAAAAACAGGATACTATTCTTCATTGGGCAAGGAATTGAATACAAAAACAGGGTTGTATTACTGGAACCAGATAAGAGTCGATAAAATGTGGAGCTGGAAAACACACAGCAGGTTAAGCAGCATCAGAAGATCTAGGGTGTTGATATCTTGGGTAGGATCCTTCCCCAGTCCTGATGAAGGATCCTGCCTGAAACATTGACTCTCCTGCTCCTCTGATGCGGCTTGACCTGCTGTGCTTTTTCCAACTCCACATTTTATCGACACTGACTTTCCAACATCTGCAGTCTTCACTATCTCCATGGAACTGGTTGGGCCACGGCTGGAGTTTTGTGTACAGTATACATTTCAGGAAGGTCGCAGTTGCTCTCGAGAGTAGAGAAGATACCAGGTTATTGCTCGTGATTGAAAATTACACTTAGCTGCGATGAAAGATTGAATGGATGAGGGTTCTTTCCCTTAGAACAAAGGAGGCTGCAGGATGAGGTCTAACAAAATAATGAGAAGCTAAGATAGAGTGGACAGGGATGACCTGTTTGCCTTAGCAGTGATATAATATACTAGGGGCACCAATTTAAGGCAATGACTAGAGGGATTAGAGGGGAGGTGTGGAAAGATTTTCTCACACAGAGGGTGCATCACTATCCAGTTTGGTGGTTGATGTGGAAACACTCGATTCAGTTCAAAGGAATTTGGTTCTACACCTGAAGTGCTGTGTATCTGTTACACAATGGACCAGATGAAGAAAAGTGGAATTAGAAAGGGCAGGTAGCTAACATAACAGCTGGTGTAGATATAATAGACTGGACGGCCACTTGCTGTGCAATGAATTTTCTGTGGAAACACCTGAACTTACGGGGTCAGATGATATAGCCATTGCAGACGCTCCTACAACTTGATCTTGGGAGCTAAATATTCCAAACTATAAAGTCTTCAGAAAGAATAGGGACATTGGGGTAAGATTATCTGTATTGAGATCTGGGAGTGAGAGTTTCCCTGGGATTTGTACTGGGACTACAGCTTTTTACCAAATCTGTTAATGATTAGTCACAGAGTCATAAAGATGGACAGCACAGAAACTGACCCTCCAACACATTCATGTCGACCAGATGTTCCAACTCAATCTAGTCCCACCTGCCAGTACCAGGCCCATATCCCTCCAAACCCTCCCTATTCATATTCCCATCCAGATGCCCCTTAAATGTTGAAATTGTCCCAGCCTCCACCACCTCTTCTGGCAGCTCATTCCACACACACACCACCATCTACGTGAAAAAGTGGCCCTTTAGGTCTCTTTCCCCTCTCACCATAAACCTATGCCCTCTTGCTCTGACTCCCCCACCCCAGGGAAAAGACCTTCTCTATTTAACCTTGTCCTAATTAGGACTTACAGAGGCATAAAGGAATTTATCATAAAAACTAATGAGAGTACAGGTACAAAACGCAATAAGAAAGGGTAAAGGAATGCTGGCTTTATCTTACACTTGCTGTTCTGTAGGTAAGAAATGAATTTCAGTATTGAGTAATAGACTGTTATTGAATAATGGTATCAAACTCTATGGAAAAAGGTAGGCCAATAGATTTGAAATAAGTGTCGGTGATGACCTAATTGAATGGCAGAACAGAGGGGACATTGAGAGTCTTAGAGATGTACAGCATGGAAACAGACCCTTCGGTCCAACCCGTCCATGCCGACCTGATATCCCAAACCAATCTAGTCCCACCTGCCAGCACCTGGCCCATATCCCTCCAAACCCTTCCTATTCATCTACCCATCCAAATGCCTCTTAAATGTTGCAATTTAAGCCTCCACCACATCCTCTAGCAGCTCATTTCATACACTGACCACCCTCTGTGTGAAAACGTTGCCCCTTAGGTCTCATTTATATCTTTCCCCTCTCACCCTGAACCTATGCCCTCTAGTTCTGAACTCCCCCTACCCAAGGGAAAAGACTTTGTCAATTTATCCTGGCAATGCCCCTCATAATTTTGTAAACCTCTATAAGGTCACTCCTCAGCCTCCGACGCTCCAGGGAAAACAGCCCCAGCCTGTTCAGCCTCTCCCAGTAGCTCGGATTCTCCAACCCTGGCAACATCCTTGTAAATCTTTTCTGAACCCTTTCAAGTTTCACAACATCTTTCCGATAGGAAGGAGACCAGAATTGCACGCAATATTCCAACAGTGGCCTAACCAATGTCCTATACAGCCGCAACATGACCTTCCAACTCCTGTACTCAACACTCTGACCCATAAAGGAAAGCATACCAAACACCTTCTTCACTATCCTATCTACCTGCGATTCCACTTTCAAAGAGCTATGAACCTGCACTCCAAGGTCTCTATGTTCAGCAACACTCCCTAGGACCTTACCATTAAGTGTATAAGTCCTGCTAAGATTTGCTTTACCAAAATGCAGCACCTTGCATTTATCTAAATTAAACTCCATCTGCCACTTCTCAGCTCATTGGCCCATCTGGTCAAGATCCTGTTGTAATCTGAGGTGACCCTCTTCACTGTCCACTACACCTCCAATTTTGGTGTCGTATGCAAACTTACTAACTGTACCTCTTATGCACGCATCCAAATCATTTATGTAAATGACAAAAAGTAGAGGGCCCAGCACCGATCCTTGTGGCACTCCACTGGTCACAGGTCTCCAGTCTGAAAAACAACCCTCCACCACCACCCTCTGTCTTTTACCTTTGAGCCAGTTCTGTATCCAAATGGCTAGTTCTCCCTGCTAGATCTAACCTTGCTAATCAGTCTCCCATGGGAACCTTGTCAAACGCCTTACTGAAGTCCATACAAATCACATCTACCACTCTGCAATCATTAATCTTCTTTGTTACTTGCTCAAAAAACTCAATCAAGTTTGTGAGACATGATTTCCCATGCACAAAGCCATGTTGACTATCCCAAATCAGTCCTTGCCTTTCCAAATACATGTACATCCTGTCCCTCAGGATTCCCTCCAACAACTTGCGCACTACCGACGTCAGGCTCACTGGTCTATAGTTCCCTGGCTTGTCTTTACCGCCCTTCTTAAACAGTGGCACCACGTTTGTCAACCTCCAGTCTTCCGGCACCTCACCTGTGACTATCGATGATATAAATATCTCAGCAAGAAGCCCAGCAATCACTTCTCTAGCTTCCCACAGAGTTCTAGGATACACCTGATAAGGTCCTGGGGATTTACCCACCTTTACCCGTTTCAAGACATCCAGCACTTCCTCCTCTGTAATATGGACATTTTGCAAGGTGTCACCATCTATTTCCCTACAGTCTATATCTTCCATATCCTTTCCCACAGTAAATACTGATGCAAAATACTCATTTAGTATCTCTCCCATTTTCCACACAAAGGCCACCTTGCTGATCTTTGAGGGGTCCTATTCTCTCCCTAGTTACCCTTTTGTCCTTAATGTATTTATAAAAACTCTTTGGATTCTCCTTAATTCTATTTCCCAAAGCTATCTCATGTCCTGTTTTTGCCCTCCTGATTTCCCTCTTAAGTATACTCCTACTTCCTTTATACTCTAAGGATTCATTCGATCTATCCTGTCTATACCTGACATATGCTTCCTTCTTTTTCTTTACCAAACTCTCAATTTCTTTAGTCATCCAGCATTCCCTATACCTACCAGCCTTCCCTTTCACCCTGACAGGAATATACTTTCTCTGGATTCTGGTTATCTCATTTTTGAAGGCTTCCCATTTTCCAGCTGTCCCTTTACCTGTGAACATCTGCCTCCAATCAGCTTTCGAAAGTTCTTGCCTAATACCGTCAAAATTGGCCTTTCTCCAATTTAGAACTTCAACTTTTAGATCTGGTCTGTCCTTTTTCATTACTATTTTAAAATGAATAGAATTATGGTCACTGGCCCCAAAGTGCTTCCCCACTGACACCTCAGTCACCTGCCCTGCCTTATTTCCCAAGAGTAGATCAAGTTTTGCACCTTCTCTAGTAGGTACATCCACATACTGAATCAGAAAATTGTCTTGTACACACTGATGAAATTCCTCTCCATCTAAACCTTTAACACTATGGCAGTCCCAGTCGATGTTTGGACGTTAAAATCCCCCACGATAACTACCCTATTATTCTTACAGATAGCTGAGATCTCCTAACAAGTTTGTTTCTCAATTTCCCTCTGACTATTGGGGGGATCTATATTACAATCCCAATAAGGTGATCATCCCTTTCTTATTTCTCACTTCCACCCAAATAATTTCCCTGGATGTATTTCCGGGAATATCCTCCCTAAGTACAGCTGTAATGCTATCCCTTATCCCTCTCCTCTCCTGCCTTCCTTTCTATCCTTCCTGTAGCATTTGTATCCTGGAACATTAAGCTGCCAGTCCTGCCCACCCCTCAGCCATGTTTCCATAATTGCTATGATATCCCAGTCCCATGCTCCTAACCATGCCCTGAGTTCATCTGCCTTCCCTGTTATGCCCCTTGCGTTGAAATAAATGGAGTTTAATTTATTAGTCCTACCTTGTCCCTGCCTGCCCTGACTATTCGACTCACTTCTGTTCTCAGCTGTACCCATCTCAGATCGATCTCTTTCCTCACTATCTCCCTGGGTCCCACCACCCCCTCCCCCTCCCCCCCCCTTACTAGTTTAAATCCTCCCAAGCAGTTCTAGCAAATTTCCCTGCCAGTATATTAGTCCCCTTCCAATTTAGGTGCAAACCGTCCTTCTTGTACAGAGATTCCAATGTTCCAAAAGAGATTCCAATGATCCAAAAATGTGAATCCTTCTCCCGTACACCAGCTCCTCAGCCATGCATTCATCTGCTCTATCCTCCTATTCCTGCCCTCACTAGCTCGTAGCACTGGGAGTAATCCAGATATTACTACCCTTGAGGACCTCCTTTTTAAATTTCTGCCTAACTCCCTTCAGACTCTCAACTTTTCCCTTCCTATATCGTTGGTTCCAATGTGGACAATGACCTCCTGCTGGCCCGTCTCCCCCGTGAGAACATTCTGCATCCTCTCTGAGACATCCCTGATCCTGGCACCAAGAAAACAACACACCATTCTGCTTTTTCTCTGCTGGCCACAGAAACGTCTGTTTGTACCTTGGACTACAGAATCCCCTAACACAATTGATCTCTTGGAAGCCGACATACCCCTCATTGCATTAGAGTCAGTCTCAATACCAGAAACTTGTCTGTTCATGCTACGTTCCCCTGAGAATCCATCACCCCTACATTTTCCAAAACAGCATACCTGTTTGAAATGGGTATATCCACAAAAGACTCCTGCACCAGCTGCCTACCTCTCTTACCCTTCCTGGAGTTAACCCATCTATGTGACTGTATCTGAGACTTTCCCCCCTTCCTGAAACTGCCATCCATCACGTACTGTTGTTGTTGCAAATTCCTCATCGCTTCTATCTGTCTCTCCAACCGATCCACTCGATCTGATAAGATTCACATCCAACAGCATTTATGGCAGATATAATCCCCAGTAACCCTTAAACTCTCTTTAAACTCCCACATCTGACAAGAAGTACATATCACTCTATTAAAGGCCATTTTTGCTCCTTGTGTGGGTTTCCTTTGGATGGTCCGGTTTCTTCCCACAGTCCAAAGATGTGCAGGTCAGGTGAATTGGCCATGCTAAATTGCCCATAGTGTTAGGTAAAAGGGCTAGATGTAGGGGAATGGTGGGTTGCGCTTCGGAGGGTTGGTGTGGACTTGTTGGGCCGAAGGGCCTGTTTCCACACAGTAAGTAATCTAATCTAATCTCTCTTTAAACTCCCACATCTGACAAGAAGTACATATCACTCTATTAAAGGCCATTTTTGCTCCTTCACAATCTACAGACCCAGAAAATAACACCGTCTTATTCCTCTACAAACACTGCCCCAGGTTAAATTAATAGCTATGGGTTATATTTTAAGTTTAATCAAGAGACTTATCTCCAAAAAACATATAATCAAAAAAGAATCTACTCTACTCACTACTGCAGCCATTCTCTTGGACAGACTTAAACCAACAATTAATTTATCTGATTCTGTGCTGTGAACTTCGCCCAACAGTTCCTCCAAGATTAGTTGTGAATTTCACTGTTTGTTAATTTTCCCAGACGTACTCCGATGTCCAGCGACACATGAATTCAAACAGCAAATGTGGTAACTGTGCAGGTGTTCGTTCGTTCGTTCGTTCGTTCGCTCTCGCTCTCGCTCTCTCTCTCTCTCTCTCTCTCTCTTTCTCTCCTGCACTGACCTCACCATGTGCTTCCTTTGTCTGCTCTTCTCCCTTTTAAACTGCTATTGTTTTGACTTTGTTTTTCCAAAGTTCCAAAACAATGCAACAGCATATAAAACAGTAATTACTGCTCCTGGAATTCAAGGAAATCACCTCCAGCACCTAAAATACCTGAAAACAGGAGCAGCTCTTACAGCCAGAAATTTTTCCTGTCCTCCATCTTGGATTACCCAGAATCCTCATCTAGTCATCTGGTCCAGATCCTGTTGTAATCTGAGGTAACCCTCTTCGCTGTCCACTACACCTCCAATTTTGGTGTCATCTGCAAACTTACTAACTGTACCTCTTGTATCCAAATCATTTCTGTTAACGACAAAAATTAGAGGACCCAGCACCAATCCTTGAGGCACTCCACTGGTTACAGGCCTCCAGTCTGAAAAACAACCCTCCACCACCACCCTCTGTCTTCTACCTTTGAGCCAGTTCTGTATCCAAATGGCTAGTTCTCCCTGCTAGATCTAACCTTGCTAATCAGTCTCCCATGGGAAACCTTGTCAAATGCCTTACTGAAGTCCATACAGATCACATCTACCACCCTGCACTCATTAATCTTCTTTGTTACTTGCTCAAAAAACTCAATCAAGTTTGTGAGACATGATTTCCCACGCACAAAGCCATGTTGACTATCCCAAATCAGTCCTTGCCTTTCCAAATACATGTACATCCTGTCCCTCAGGATTCCCTCCAACAACTTGCGCACCACCAACGTCAGGCTCACAGGTCTATAGTTCCCTGGCTTGTCTTTACTGCCCTTCTTAAACAGTGGCACCACGTTTGTCAACCTCCAGTCTTCCGGCACCTCACCTGTGACTATCGATGATACAAATATCTCAGCAAGAAGCCCAGCAATCACTTCTCTAGCTTCCCACAGAGTTCTAGGGTACGCCTGATCAGGTCCTGGGGATTTAGCCACCTTAACCCGTTTCAAGACATCCAGCACTTCCTCCTCTGTAATATGGACATTTTGCAAGGTGTCACCATCTATTTCCCTACAGTCTATATCTTCCATATCCTTTCCCACAGTAAATACTGATGCAAAATACTCATTTAGTATCTCTCCCATTTTCTACACAAAGGCCACTTTGCTGATCTTTGAGGGGTCCTATTCTCTCCCGAGTTACCCTTTTGTCTTTAATGTATTTATAAAAACTCTTTGGATTCTCCTTAATTCTATTTGCCAAAACTATCTTATGTCCCATTTTTGCCCTCCTGATTTCCCTCCTAAGTATACTCTTCTAAGGATTCATTCGATCTATCCTGTCTATACCTGACATATGCTTCCTTCTTTTTCTTAACCAAACTCTCAATTTCTTTAGTCATCCAGCATTCCCTATACCTACCAGCCTTCCCTTTCACCCTGACAGGAATATACTTTCTCTGGATTCTGGTTATCTCATTTCTGAAGGCTTCCCATTTTCCAGCCGTCCTTTTACCTGCGAACATCTGCCTCCAATCAGCTTTCGAAAGTTCTTGCCTAATACCGTCAAAATTGGCCTTTCTCCAATTTAGAACTTCAACTTTTAGATCTGGTCTATCCTTTTCCATCATTATTTTAAATCTAATAGAATTATGGTCACTGGCCCCAAAGTGCTCCCCCACTGACACCTCAGTCACTTGCCCTGCCTTATTTTCCAAGAGTAGGTCAAGTTTTGCACCTTCTCTAGTAGGTACATCCACATACTGATTCAGAAAATTGTCTTGTCCACACTTAACAAATTCCTCTCCATCTAAACCTTTAACACGATGGCAGTCCCAGTTGATGTTTGGAAAGTTAAAATCCCCTACCATAACTACCCTATTATTCTTACAGATAGCTGAGATCTCCTCACACATTTGTTTCTCATTTTCCCTCTGACTGTTGGGGGGGTCTATAATACAATCCCAATAAAGTGATCATCCCTTTCTTATTTCTCACTTCCACCCAAATAACTTCCCTGGATGTATTTCTGGGAATATCCTCCCTCAGCACAACTGTAATGCTATCCCTTATTAAAAAGGCCACTCCCCCTCCTCTCTTGCCTCCCTTTCTATCCTTCCTGTAGCATTTGTATCCTGGAACATTAAGCTGCCAGTCCTGCCCATCCCTGAGCCATGTTTCTGTAATTGCTATGATATCCCAGTCCCATGTTCCTAACCATGCCCTGAGTTCATCTACCTTCCCTGTTAGGCCCCTTGCACTGAAGTAAATGCAGTTTAATTTCTTGTCCTACCTTGTCCCTGCCTGCCCTGACTGTTTGATTTGCTTCTGTTCTCAACTGTACCTGTCTCAGATTGACCTCTTTCCTCACTATCTCCCTGGGTCCCACCCCTACCACCCCCCCACCTTGCTTGTTTAAATCCTCCCGAGCAGCTCTAGCAAATTTCCCTGCCAGTATATTAATCCCTTTCCAATTTAGGTGCAATCTGTCCTTCTTGTACAGATCACTTCTTCCCCAAAAGAGACTCCAATGATCCAAAAATGTGAATCCTTCTCCCATACACCAGCTCCTCAGCCATGCATTCATCTGCTCTATCCTCTTATTCCTGCCCTCACTAGATCATAGCACTGGGAGTAATCCAGATATTACTACCCTTGAGGACCTCCTGTTTAAATATCTGCCCAACTCTGTAATTTCCCTCCATAATCTCAACCTTTTCCCTTCCTATATCGTTGGTTCCAATGTGGACAATGACCTCTTGTTGGCCCCTCTCCCCCATGAGAACATTCTGCACCCTCTCTGAGACATCCTTGATCCTGGCACCAGGGAAGCAACACACCATTCTGCTTTTTCTCTGCTAGCCACAGAAAAGTCTGTCTGTACCTCGGACTACAGAATCCCCTAACACAATTGATCTCTTGGAAGCCGACATACCCCTCATTGCATTAGAGCCAGTCTCAATACCAGAAACTTGGCTGATTGTGCTACGTTTCCCTGAGAATCCATCACCCCTTACATTTTCCAAAACAGCATACCTGTTTGAAATGGGTATATCCACAAAAGACTCCTACACTAGCTGCCTACCTCTCTTACCCTTCCTGGAGTTAACCCATCTATGTGACTGTATCTGAGACTTTTCCCCCCTTCCTATAATTGCCATCCATCACATACTGTTGCTGTTGCAAATTCCTCATTGCTCCTAACTGTCTCTCCAACTGATCCATTCGATCTGATAAGATTTGCAGCCAGCAGCATTTATGGCAGATATAATCTGCTGTAACCCTTAAACTCTCTTTAAACTCCCACATCTGACAAGAAGTACATATCACTCTATTAAAGGCCATTTTTGCTCCTTCACAATCTACAGACCCAGAAAATAACACCGTCTTATTCCTCTACAAACACTGCCCCAGGTTAAATTAATAGTTATGGGTTATATTTTAAGTTTAATCAAGAGACATATCTCCAAAAACATATAATCAAGGAAGAACCCACTCTACTCACTACTGCAGATTCTCTGTGGGCCAAACTTAAAACAACAATTAACTTATCTGATTCTGTGCTGTGAACTTTGCCCAACAGTTCCTCCAAAATCAGTTGTGAATTTCACTGTTTGTTAATTTTCCCAGATGCACTCCGATGTCCAGCGATACACGAATTCAAACAGCAAAGGCAGTAACTGTGCAGGTTCTCTCTCTCTCTCTCTCTCTTTCTCTCCTTCACTGACCTCATCATGTGCTTCCTTTGTCTGCTCATCTCCCTTTTAAAACTGCTGTTGTTTTGACTTTTTTTTCCCAAAGTTCCAAAACAATACAACAGCGTATAAAACAGTAATTGCTGCTCCTGGAATTCGAGGAAATCACCTCCAACACCTAAAATACCTCAAAAAAAAGGAGCAGCTCTTACAGCCAGAAATTTTTCCCGTCCTCCACCTTGGATTACCCAGATTCCTTGCAAGAGGATTCGCTTCCTGAAGAAGGGCTTATGCCCGAAACTTGAATTCTCCTACTCCTTGGATGCTGCCTGACCTGTTGCACTTTTCCAGCAACACATTTTTCAGCTTACCCAGAATCCTCCAACTATGCAGAAAGTTAGGACAGATTGAAGATTTGTATGATTTATTGATTGTTTAATTGACGTTTGATAATTCAGTACATTCTTCTATCAAGATCTTCAGAAAAGATTATCAGTGGTCCAAGTTATTTTCTCAAACAATAACAGAAAATTCTGGAAATGCTCAGTAGGTCAAACAACATGACAGGAGAGAACAGACTAGTTAATATTTCAGAAAGGTCAGCTTCATATCTCAATTGGACTACGTAGAGGAGCTAGCTAGATGATCACTACAGAGTAAGGGGATATCAGTAGCGATATTTGAGTGTACTGCTTACAAAGCATTGTTAGAATAATATTGGCAGACATTACCAACAAGTCACCTGGGCAGCTTTTTTGTGACAAACCCAACAAACTTCTGAGAACGTTGCATTTCTCCGATTCTGGCTTCTTATGTATCCCCAGTTCCCTTTGTGACACCATTGGTGATTATGCCTTCAACTTTCCAGGCTGTGCATCTGGAATCCCATTCTGCCTGTCTGGTTGATTGCTATTGTTGTTGAGAGTATTCCAAATATTACACAGGAACAAGCCAGCAAGTCACACGTGCAGTGTGTGTAAAGGATGCAGCCACAATTGTAGAATTATTTTTCACTCAGTTAATGAAACAAAATAAACATTTTGCAATTTGAAAGCGACCTTTGGCATTCAAGAAAAACTTTGAAAATTGTCTTTGCAGAATAAATCTTAAAGTTGTATCTTTTGAGTCAGTGGTTTCTCCAGCATAAACATTAGAATTCTTTAATCTCTTATTTTTGCTTTCTGTTTATTCATCAGTTTTTACGAATGAATTCTTGTGAAAAATTCCCCTCTAAACTGACACCAGCTTATCTACCAATACGATACTCAGGTGACCCATAGCAACGGGACTGCAATGCAACAACTAGATACAGATGTTTTTGTGATGCCTCCCAGTTGCATTAACCCCTTTTCTAGAACATTTTATCAATGTTATCACTTGTGCAAAATATCAAATAATGTCTGAAATCTTCAATCAAAAGTAGCCAACCAAACCATCAATCAACAACTGAAAAGTACAGAAATAATGTGATAATCATGTAGATATTTACAATGTTAGCCATGTTCATGTGTCTGTGCACACAGCCAGTGGTTTCTATCTGTAGAAGGTCACATCTGATCAAAAATATTATGTAAATAGGTCAGTCTTAACAAGCTGAACAGTAATGTAACATTTTTATTTCAACTTTCATAATAATAGATAAATTATAATGAGAAAATGCTTTAGAGCAAAATTCATTATAATAAAGTATTTAATAGGTATGGCTTATTTATATCTTGGCATTCTATGTAATATTTTGGACATATGTAGCTATATTACAGTGGAAAATATGTGCTGTATAGCTTATAGTGTAGAATTATTAACTTTTTATAATTAAACTTTACACTCATTATATTGGAGGATGTCACTGCAAGGGGACCTGACTTATTTTGTTATCCAGTGCAATGGACTCATTCCTGGGTTGGATAATGTAGAATAAATGTACTCCATTGTACGCTTCCCCAACAATGAAGAACAACCTGAAGCTAAGAGGTACCAGCTAGAAACCAAACCAGCCTTTCTTGAAGTATGGTTAACCAAGTCCTAACCTCTGGGTGATTTTATCATGGCACCATGGCAAAAGAAAGAGCAATCTGCTACCAAACTCTGTATCAAATTATTAATGCTGTTTATTATTATTATTTTCAAAAACTGTTCAAATGTTACCAGTTCACCCACTTCCAAATCACAGCAATTGGTTAACTTTATAGTTATTTTTCTAAGATTTGTATTTGTTAAAGGAAAATCATGACTTCAAGCCTATAATTTGAAGTCACTCTTGATGAAAGAGGTTTTGAGAATATTGGATGTGTTCTGTTTAATTTTGCAGAGATGCCCAGAAACCATACTTGGTAATTCTTTGTAATTCATACAACCAAAACAAGGTCATGAGACATCAGCAAGGTCCCTTTCCTAAAAGGCTGCAGGCTAACTGCTAGTTCTGATAGTGTACCAGGTTACAGTTCACAAATGTGCGTGCCTGTTTGTGTGTGTATGTGTGTGTGCGGGTCTGTGTGTGTGTGTTTGTGTATCTGTGGGTGTGTGGGGGGGGGGGAGGTGAGTGTGTGTGTGGGTCCGTGTGTGTGTGGGTCTCTGTGTGTGTGGGTCTCTGTGTGTGTGTGTGTGTGTGTGTGTATGTGTGGGTATGTGTGTATGTGGGGGGGTGAGTGTGTGTGTATATGTGTATGTGGGTCTGTATGTGCATGTGGGTCTGTGTGTGTGGGTCTGTGTGTGTGTGCATCTGTGTGTATGTATGTGTGTGTATGTATGTGTGTGTGGGGGTCTGTGTGGGTCTCTGTGTGTATGTATGTGTGTGTGGGGGTCTGTGTGGGTCTCTGTGTGTATGTATGTGTGTGTGGGTCTGTATGTGTATGTATGTGTGTGTCTGTGAGTCTGTGTGCAGGTCTCTGTGTGTATGTATGTGTGTGTGTGTGTGAGTATGTATGTGTGTGGGTCTGTGTATGTGTGTTTGGGAGGGTCTGTGTGTATGTATGTGTGTGTGGGGGGGGTCTGTGTGGGTCTCTGTGTGTATGTATGTATGTGTATGTATGCGTGTGTGTGGGTCTGTGTGTGTATGTATGTGTATGTGTGTGTCTGTGGGTCTGTGTGTCTGTGGGTCTGTGTGTGTGTGGGTCTGTGTGTGTGCAGGTCTCTGTGTGTGTATATATGTGTGTATGTATGTGTGTGTGTGTGTATATGTATGTGTGTGTGTGGGTGTATGTATTTGTGTGTGTATGATGTGTGTGTATATGTATGTGTGTGCATGTGTGTATGTGTGTGTGTGTAAGTGTGTGTGTGTGTGTATATGTATGTGTGGGTGGGTGTGTGTATGTGTGGGTGGGTGTGTGTAAGTGTGTGTGTGTGTGTATATGTATGTGTGGGTGGGTGTGTGTATGTGTGGGTGGGTGTGTGTATGTGTGGGTGTGGGTGTGTATGTATGTGTGTGTGTGTGTATGTGTGCGTGTGTGTATGTGTGTGTGCTTGTGTGTATGTGTATGTGTATATGTATGTATGTGTGCGTGTATGTATGTGTGTGGGTGTGTGTATGTGTGTGTGTGTATATGTGTGTGTATGTGTGTGTGTGGGTGTGTGTGTGTGTGTATGTGTGTGCGTGTGGGTGTGCGTATGTGTGTGGATGTGTGTGTGTGTGTGTGTGTGTGTGTGTGTAAGGGGGTGAAGACCTTGCTGTAATTTCCTCCCAAAGGGTTGTCTCCCTTGTTTTCTCCTGGAAACGCAGTTCTGCTTCACAACCTGCGTTTACTAGGACAGCAATATGTTTAAAGAAAGCTATTCAGACTCTGAAACTTGTGCATGGACTCAAGTACAGAATTTAAGGAAGATATTTCTTCGTATGTGTAGCACAAAAATTGTTTGAGTTGAAAAATTAAACTCTTGCATGTATGACACTACGTTTCTTGTATTATTTAAAGACTGGTGGATCACTATCATGACACTGAAAACAGTAGACAGGGATGAATGCAGCAAGAATTGATCAAGTCAATATAATCATTTTTGTAACAAACCTCTATTAGTGACAGGCCAGCACCCTACTGCTTACTGGATAACATTGGGTGGTATCGGTAATGTAACAGCTCATTTGAACCGAATGATATGTGAAAACGCTACCTCATACCAATGGCTTTTGGTTGTATCATCAAACAGAAAATAAATTCCAACATTACCTTATGACGTGTCACTCAGTCTTAATATTTCTACTGCATCTTAATATTTAGCAACTTCTGGGAAAAGGAATTCTAAACCCTCAAAAATGGAAACAACTTCCGGCTATCCACCTTCTCCAGTCCCATCAAGATTTTATATGTTTCAATAAGATTACATCTCCTTCGAAACTCCAATGGACATACATCCTAACCTGCTCGACTTATCTTCATATGATAGGTCTTTCATTGGAGGATTTTTTTCAAATAAGGTCAGTACTGTCGTCAATATCCAGATGTGGTCTCACCAACACTGTGTACAGCTTCAGTAAAACTCGTTCCATACATGCACCACCCTCTCCATGAAAAGGTCAGCCCTCGGGTCCTTTTAAATCTTTCCCCTCTCACCTTAAACCTATGCCCTGTAGTTCTGAACTCCTCGACCCTATGAGAAAAGACATTTGCTATTCACCCTACCCACATCCCTCATGATTTTATAAATCTCTATAAGGTCACCCCTCAGCCTCCATGCTACAGAAAAAACAGCCCCAGCCTATTCAAACTCTCCCTTTGGCTCAAACCCTCCAACTCTGGCAAAATCCTTGTAAATCTTTTTTGTACCCTCTCAAGTTTAATAACATCCTTCTTACAGAAGAGCGACCAGAATTGTACCCTGTACTCTAAAAGTGGTCTCACCAATGTCCTGTACAGCTGCAACATGACCTCCCAAATCTTATACTCAGTGCTCTGACCAATAAAGGCATGTCTGCCAAATGCCTTTTTCACCACTCTGTCTATGTGTGACTCCACCTTCAAGGAACTATGCACCTACACCCCTAGGTCTCTTTGTTTGGCAAAAATCCCCAACACCCGACCATTAAGTGTACAAGTCCTACCCTGATTTGCCTTTGCAAAATGCAATACCTCACATTTATCTAAATTAAACTTCATCTGCCACCCCTCAACCCACTGGCTCATCTAATCAAGGTCCCATTGTACTCCATGAGATAATCTTCTTTACTGTCCACTACACCACCTATTTTGGTGTCATCTACAAACTTAGTACTATATCTCCTATATTCACGTCCGAATCATTTATATAAATGAGGAAATGCAATCGACCCAGCACTGATCCTTGAGTTCACCGTCTTCCAATCTGAAAAACCACCCTTGACCACCACTCTCTATCCTGTTTTCTTGAATAAAGGTGCAACATTTGCTGTGTTCTTATATGCTGGAGCCCCGTTTAGAATTGAAGGAATTCTGGGAATTGATAACCAATGCCCCAATTTCTCTGCAGCCACTTTTTTTTTAAGATCTTATGGTACGCGCCAGCTGGTCCTGAGGGTGTAGACAGGCAGGAGGCTGGAAGAACACAGCAAGCCAGGCAGCACCAGGAAATGGAGAAGTCAACATTTCAGGTGTAACGGCCTGGGACGATGTCATGTTTCGGTCCAGTGGTTTTCCTAGTGCCTTTCTGCCATTGGTGTCGATTGTTTTAAATTCATCCTTCCTGACCACCTTTTGATTTTCAATTACTTTTGGAAAGTTTCCTAATCTTCTTTCAAGTAAATATTCACAAAACACCGTTCAAAGTCTGCACCATTTCTACACTTCCCATTATCCATTTGCAAGGCTCACTCTCTGTAGGCTGAGGGTGGCAGACTTTGTTCCTGAGATGTTATTACTGAACCTGACCTGAATTCACACCATTTGATGCTAATTTCATGGTTACCATTGGTGAGGGAGGGGGCTGCAGGTCTCCAATCTCAGCAATGCTACCGGCAGCACTGGGAATGCTTCCAGCTAGCTCCTGAAATCCAGCCGAGTGGGACTGAGCTTGACACGGGCCATTTAGACAAACCCTATGAGCTGAAGGGATGGAGCTGGGTGTTTTCGGGTGTGGGTGGGGGTTTACTGTGGGCTACAGGCTGCCCACTAAGGTGTCCAAAGTATCCTCAGCTAACACAGTAAGGGTCTCACAGTGCAGGTTAGTGGATGGGCCGTACTAAATTCGCCCTCAATGTCCAGGGATGTGCAGGCTAGGTGGGCTAGCCAAGGTAAATGTGGGGTTACAGGGATAGGGCACGCATTGGGTCTGGGCACGATGCTCTTCAGTGGCTTGCACTGTTGGGATTCTACGATTCATCCCCCTGCCTAACTGTGGAACAACCTACCACTGGTAGTACTCTGGTGCCGGGGAAGAGGTCCTTAAATTACCCTTAATTGGACACTTTGGGGCCACAAGTAGGACTTCCCCTTGATTAAATCTGAGGGTAAGGCACTTGTAGTGCAGTGGTATCCCTATCTCTGAGCTAGGAGGATTGATATTGTGGGTAAATTCAACAAGGTAAAAATCAACAAGGTAAAAACAATGACTGCAGATGCTGAAAATCAAATACTGGATTAGTGGTGCTGGAAGAGCACAGCAGTTCAGGCAGCATCCAACGAGCAGCGAAATCAACGTTTCGGGCAAAAGCCCGAACTGCTGTGCTCTTCCAGCACCACTAATCCAGTATTGTGGGTAAATTACCTACTGCACAGACATCCAAATACTCAAACAATTATTTAAACTTTATTGCATATAGCAACCAATATAAGACTCCTCAAGTGAGCAACTTAAGCTTCACAATCAACTCAGCTATAACCCAGTTAGAGTCATAGAAATGTACAGGAAGGAAACAGACCCTTTGGTCGATCTCGTCCATGCCGACGAGATATCCCAACCCAATCTAGTCCTCTGAACCCTTCCTTTTCATATACCTGTTAAATGTTGTAATTGTACCAGCCTCCACCACTTCCTCTGGCAGCTCATTCCATACACGTACCACACGCTGTGTGAAAACGTTGCCCCGTAGGTCTCTTTTATATCTTTCTGCTCTCACCCTAAACATATGCCCTCTATTCTAGACTCCCACAACCCAGGGAAAAAAAATCTTGTTTATTTACCCTATCCATGCCCCTCATGATTTTATAAACTTTTACAAGGTCATCCCTCAGCCTCCGATGCTCCAGGGAAAACAGCCCCAGCCTGTTCAGCCTCTCCCTGTAGCTCAAATCCTCCAACCCTGGCAACATCCTTGTAAATCTTTTCTGAACCCTTTCAAGTTTCACAACATCCTTCCGATAGGCAGGAGACCAGAACTGCATGCAATATTCCAAAAATGGCCTAACCAATGTCCTGTACAGCTGCAACATGACCTCCCAACTCCGCTACTCAATGCTCTGACCAATAAAGGAAAGCATACCAAATGCCTTCTTCACTATCCTAACTACCCATGTCTTACCTTTCAAGGAAATATGAACCTGCACTCCAAGGTCTCTTCGTTCAGCAACACTCCCTAGGACCTTACTATTAAATGTATAAGTCCTGCTGTAGATTTGCCTTTCCAAAATGCAGCACCTTATATTTAAACAAATTATGATTTGGAGGATCCGGTGTTGGACTGGGGTGGACCAAGTTAAAAATCACACAACACCAGGTTATGGTCCAGCAGGATTATTTGGAGGCACTAGCTTTTGAAGTGCTGCTTCTTCATCAGGTGGTTGTAAAGCAGGACCATAAGACACAGAATTTATAGCAAAAGATTACAGTGTTATACAGTTGAAATGATAAACCTGGATTAAGTCTTTCATCTTTTAGAATAGGTTTGCTTGTTTCGGTTCTTTAATATGTAAATCCCAGAACTTCTTTTAAATCACATTCTCAAGATAACTTCAGGTTTTCGAACAAAATGTGACATCCCAACTCAGACAATGCATTAAAGGTGTGAGGTTAAAGTCTATCTCTGTCCCAATCTTGAGTCAGACTGGTTCTATTTCTAAAGTGGGATTTATAGAATATTACATAGATTGTCTGTAGGTTATGCATTTATTGATGAAAATAGACCGTGTCTGTAAATGTAATCTAATGCTTCCAGAAGTGAAACACAGGAACAGGAGGAGGTCATTCAGCCCCTTGACCCTGTTCTGCCATTCAGTAAGATCATGACTGATCTATGGCCTAACTCCATATACTTGCCTTTGGCCCATATCACTTAATAGCTTTACTTAACAAAAAATGATCTACCTTAGATTTAAAATTAACAACAGATCCAGCATCAACTGCAGTGTGGGGGAGAGAATTCCAAACCTCTCCAACCTTTTTTGTGTAGAAGTGCTTCCTCACATCTTTCCTGAACAGTCTGACCTTAATTCTCAGACTATGCTCCCTAGTTCTAGAATGCCCAACCAGTGGAAATAGTTTATCTACTCTGTCTTTTTCTGGTAAAGTTAAAAAAATCACACAACACCAGGTTGTAGTCCAACAAGTTTAATTGGAAGCAGTAGCTTTTGGAACTCCGCTCCTTCGTCAACCACCTGATGAAGGAGCGCCGCTCCAATTAAACCTGTTGGACTGTAACCTGGTGTTGTGTGATTTTTAACTTTGTACACCCCAGTCCAACACCGGCATCTCCAAATAATTTTTCTGGTGATATCTTGAAGATTTCCATCAGATTCCCACCCCCCCCCCCCCACCTCCGACACCACAATCTTCAAAATTCTAGAGAAGAAGTAAATACAGACTGATTAACAGCCACATTATATTTCGCACGTATGTAGTGTGATCTCTGATTAATTGCGCAGTTCTGCACAGTAACTGTCTTCTCAGGAGGATGCTGGGACATCAATGTTTCTCAGGGAAAACAAAAATCAGAATTTGACGCCACCTGGTGACAGATGCTTTGTATGTAACTGTTACAGCTTCCCTGTTTTACTTCTAAGTAACCTACCTTTTCTTTACGGATTTTGTTAAAAACAGAAAGAGGAAGGTTGCTATTCCTACCCTCACCCAAAACAAAACTGAGAGATTCATCCCAGAGCAGTCACCTCCATTTGCAGTGTTCAAATTAACATTCAATCAACACTATTACCCTCTGTCCCATCCCTAACCTGTTATTAATTGAGCTCTTGTTGAATCAACACAAGAGGGTTTTGTGGTTATACTGAAAACTAAAAAAATTGCAGCGGGTCAGGCTGCATCCATGGAGAGACAGCAAGCTAACGGTTCACGTCTGGATGGATGCCTCTTCATTGGACCACAGTTAGGTTTTGTGGTGTACTTTCAGTGTCTGTAGCTCTGAGCCAGGAGGTCTGTGTTCAGGTCCCAACTGCACCAGAGGTGTATAATAGCAGGTTGATTTAAGAAGAGATGTTGAATCAACACAAGGTATTCAGCTTTTAATTGTATCAATAGTGCACAATATTATTGACCTACTTTCAACCAGAGGCTGATTTCATAAGTTTGGAGAGACAGCCAAGTTGCAAAGGAACAAGTGTGTAGTCACATTAGCCAGTACATTGGAAACTTTGGTTTATTAAACAATTTTGGGTGTTTGTAATGTCTCAGTAAAAGTAGTCTTCAGATACGTTTACAGAGAAGTGAGTATTCAAAATGTTTATCATATCAAAAATAAGGTTACAGTGTAATCTGTGCAATATTCTCTGTGTTGGTGTAGTGGATGGAAATATTGTACAAGTTAAAATCTTTTCCAAAATCTCTTTTGCTCAGAGTCTGGTTGTTTTAATAAACTTATTTTTATGTATTTCACTGAACATTTCAAAATCTAAATTCACTTGTGGTTTGAAAAATTGCATCCAGTGTATGACTTTCACCATGACACATTAAGGATTTTCCCATTTCTGACCATTAAATAAAGTACCAACTATGGTAATCAACTTATAAGGTGATAAAGAAAAAAACTATCAAGTGACCACAGAGGGTGGTACGTGTATGGAATGAGCTGCCAGAGGAAGTGGTGGAGGCTGGTACAATTGCAACATTTAAAAGGCATCTGGATAGGTATGTGTATAGGACGGGTTGAGAGGAACATGGACCAAGTGCTGGCAAATGGGATTAGATAATTTAGGATATGCTGTACAGAATCCTTACAGTGTGGAAACAGGCCATTCAGCCCAACAAGTCCACACCAACTCACCCAGACCCATTCCCCTACCACTTCGCATTTCCCTGACTATTGCACTTAACCGAAATACTACTGGCAATTTAGTGAGGCCAATTCACCCAAACTGCACATCTTTGGATTGTGGGAAGAAGCTGCACTGGGACACTATTCCGGGCTGTAAAAGCGCAGCAGGTCAGGCAGCATCCGAGGAGGAGGAGAATCGACGTTTCAGGATTCCTGAAGAAGGGTTTATGCCTGAAACGTCGATTCTCCTGCTCCTTGGATGCTGCCTGACCTGCTGCACTTTTCCAGCTCTGATCTCCAGCATCTGCAGTCCTCACTGTCTCCTACTATTCCGGGTTGCGCCATGAAGTCACCCGGACACTTCCGGGTTACACGAGGATCCACCCGGACACTATTCCGAGTTACACTAGGAGCCACCCGGACACTATTCCGGGTTACACTAGGATCCACCCGGACACTATTCCGGGTTACACTAGGATCCACCCGGACACTATTCCGGGTTACACTAGGAGCCACCCGGACACTATTCCGGGTTATACTAGGAGCCACCCGGACACTATTCCGAGTTGCGCCATGGAGTTACACGGACACTAATCTGCGTTGCATCAGGAATCACCCGGACACTATTCCGGGTTGCACTAGGAGCCACCCGGACGCTATTCCGGGTTGCACTAGGAGCCACCCGGACACTATTCCGGGTTGCTCCATGGAGTTACACGGACACTAATCCTTGTTACTCCAAGAGTCACCCGGACATTGTTGTAAGTTGCACCATTTACCCGGACATTATTCCCGGGGACCACACGAGGAGTCGGAGCCGGGACAAGCAGAAGGTGAGGGGGTGGTTGAAGGGGATGAGGGGGTGTGGTATTGAAGTGTCTGAGGGTGGAAGGGTCTGGGTCTGGGTCTGGGTCTGGGTGAGGGGGTGGTGGGGTGGTGTTGAAGGGTCTGGGGGGTGGGGGGGTGGTGTTGAAGGGTCTGGGTCTGGGGGGTGAGGGGGTGGTGTTGAAGGGTCTGGGGGGTGGGGGGGTGGTGTTGAAGGGTCTGGGGGGTGGGGGGGTGGTGTTGAAGGGTCTGGGTCTGGGGGGTGGGGGGGTGGTGTTGAAGGGTCTGGGTCTGGGGGGTGGGGGGGTGGTGTTGAAGGGTCTGGGTCTGGGGGGTGGGGGGGTGGTGTTGAAGGGTCTGGGTCTGGGGGGTGGGGGGGTGGTGTTGAAGGGTCTGGGTCTGGGGGGTGGGGGGGTGGTGTTGAAGGGTCTGGGTCTGGGGGGTGGGGGGGTGGTGTTGAAGGGTCTGGGTCTGGGGGGTGGGGGGGTGGTGTTGAAGGGTCTGGGTCTGGGGGGTGGGGGGGTGGTGTTGAAGGGTCTGGGTCTGGGGGGTGGGGGGGTGGTGTTGAAGGGTCTGGGTCTGGGGGGTGGGGGGGTGGTGTTGAAGGGTCTGGGTCTGGGGGGTGGGGGGGTGGTGTTGAAGGGTCTGGGTCTGGGGGGTGGGGGGGTGGTGTTGAAGGGTCTGGGTCTGGGGGGTGGGGGGGTGGTGTTGAAGGGTCTGGGTCTGGGGGGTGGGGGGGTGGTGTTGAAGGGTCTGGGTCTGGGGGGTGGGGGGGTGGTGTTGAAGGGTCTGGGTCTGGGGGGTGGGGGGGTGGTGTTGAAGGGTCTGGGTCTGGGGGGTGGGGGGGTGGTGTTGAAGGGTCTGGGTCTGGGGGGTGGGGGGGTGGTGTTGAAGGGTCTGGGTCTGGGGGGTGGGGGGGTGGTGTTGAAGGGTCTGGGTCTGGGGGGTGGGGGGGTGGTGTTGAAGGGTCTGGGTCTGGGGGGTGGGGGGGTGGTGTTGAAGGGTCTGGGTCTGGGGGGTGGGGGGGTGGTGTTGAAGGGTCTGGGTCTGGGGGGTGGGGGGGTGGTGTTGTGGGGTCTGGGTCTGGGGGGTGGGGGGGGTGGTGTTGAGGGGTCTGGGTCTGGGGGGTGGGGGGGTGGTGTTGAAGGGTCTGGGTCTGGGGGGTGGGGGGGTGGTGTTGAAGGGTCTGGGTCTGGGGGGTGGGGGGGTGGTGTTGAAGGGTCTGGGTCTGGGGGGTGGGGGGGTGGTGTTGTGGGGTCTGGGTCTGGGGGGTGGGGGGGGTGGTGTTGAGGGGTCTGGGTCTGGGGGGTGGGGGGGTGGTGTTGAAGGGTCTGGGTCTGGGGGGTGGGGGGGTGGTGTTGAAGGGTCTGGGTCTGGGGGGTGGGGGGGTGGTGTTGAAGGGTCTGGGTCTGGGGGGTGGGGGGGTGGTGTTGAAGGGTCGGGGGGTGGGTGGGGATTGTGTTTTGGGTGTTTTCTAGCCGCTGGGTGACATTAGGAGCCCTGCTCGAACCCAGCAGCTTTGCTCAATGTTCAGAATGAATGTTCTCTTTAGTTTTCCCATCCACGGAGTTTGTTTCTCTTTTTGTTCAGTTTTTATGAATTAGATTGAGCTCCTTACATGTGTTCAATCCCAAACTAGATTCTAAAGCGGGGAATCACAGTTTTCTGATCTGGAGCAATAGATTTTAAACAGAGATGAGGAGAAATGACTTAGGGTCATAGTGATGTACAACATGGAAACAGACCCTTCGGTCCAACCCGTCCATGCTGACCAGATATCCCAACTCAATCTAGTCCCACCTGCCAGCACCCGGCCCATATCCCTCCAAACCGTTCCTATTCATATACCCATCCAAATGCCTCTTAAATGTTGTAATTGTACCAACCTGCACCACATCCTCTGGCAGCTCATTCCATACATGTACCACCCTCTGTGTGAAAAAAGTTGCCCCTTCGGTCTCTTTTATATCTTTCCCCTCTCACCCTAAACGTATGCCCTCAAGTTCTGGACTCCCTGACCCCAAGGAAAAGACTTTGTCTATTTACCCTATTCATGCCCCTCATAATTTTGTAAACCTCTATAAGGTCACCCCTCAGCCTCCGATGCTCCAGGGAAAACAGCCCCAGCCTGTTCAGCCTCTCCCAGTAGCTCAATTCGTCCAACCCTGGCAACTTCCTTGTAAATCTTTTCTGAACCCTTTCAAGATTCATAACATTGTTCCGATAGGAAGGAGACCAGAAATGCACGCAATATTCCAACAGTGGCCTAACCAATGTCCTGTGCAGCCGCAACATGACCTCCCAACTCCTGTACTCAATACTCTGACCAATAAAGGAAAGCATAACAAACACCTTCTTCACTATCCTATCTACCTGCGACTCCACTTTCAAGGAGCTATGAACCTACACTCCAAGGTCTGTTTGTTCAACAACACTCCCTAGTACCTTACCATTAAGTGTATAAGTCCTGCTAATATTTGCTTTCCCAAAATGCAGCACCTCACACTTATCTGAATTAAATGCCATCTGCCACTTCTCAGCCCATTAGCCCATCTGACCCAGATCCTGTTGTAATCTGAGGTAACCCTCTTCGCTGTCCACTGCACCTCCAATTTTAGTGTCATCCGCAAACTTACTAACTGTACCTCTTATGCTCGCATCCAAATCATTTATGTAAATGACAAAAAGTAGAGGACCCAGCACCGATCCTTGTTCCTGCAGGCCTCCAATCTAAAAAACAATCCTCCACCACCACCCTCTGTCTTCTACCTTTGAGCCAGTTCTGTATCCAAATGGCTAGTTCTCCCTGTACTCCATGAGATCTAACCTTGCTAATCAGTCTCCCATAAAGAGCCTTGTCGAACGCCTTAATGAAATCCATATAGATCACATCTACTGCTCTGCCCTCATCAATCCTCTTTGTTACTTCCTCAAAGAAATTCAATCAAATTTGAGAGATATGATTTCCCACGCACAAAGAAGCCATGTTGACTATCCCTAATCATCCTTGCCTTTCCAAGTACTTGTACATCCTGTCCCTCAGGACTTCTTTCAAAGGGTGGTGAATCTTTGTAATTCACTAACAGAAACAAAAGTTGTCAAAAAACTCACTGACAGCACCTGTGGAGATTGTGTCTTCCAGTTCTGAAGAAGAGGCCGTAAATGTTAACTCTCACACTTCACGGTTGCTGCAAACTTGAAAACCTGCTGTGTTTTTCCAGCAATTTTTATTTATTCCCTAGTTGGATGTAGGTGTCGTTGCCTGGGCCAGTATTTATTGCCCATCCTGAGTTGTTCTTCTGAAATCGGTGGTGAGTTGCCTTCTTGAACCGCTACAATCCATTCACTGTGTGTAGGCCCACAATCTCCCTTGGGGAGGGAATTCTCAGTGTTGACCCAGTGACAGTGATACATTTCCAAATCAGGATGCTGAGTGGCTTGACAAGGAACTTGAAGGTGGTGGTGTTCCCATGTATCCGATGCCCTTGCCTTTCAGATGAAAGTAGGCGCGTGGACTTGGAGAGTGCTGCCTGGGGAGCCTTTGGTGAAATTCTCCAGTGCACCTTCTAGATAGAAAGCACTGCTGCTCCTGTACATTGATAGTGGAGGGAACAAATGTTTGTGGCACTGATCTCAATCAAGCAGGCACCTTTATCTATACTCCTGAGTGTTGGAGCTGTACCCATCCAGTGGGGAGTATTCATTCACACTCCTGACTTGTGCCTTGTAAATTGTAGACAGGCTTTGGTGTGTCAGGAGAAGAGAGACAAGCTCCAGGGTTGCTAATTTCTAACCTGCTGTTGTACTCATTGTATTTATTTGGCTAGTTTAATTCAGTTACTGGTCAGTAATAACCACCAAGATGTTGATAATAGGTGATTCAATGAATGATGATGCTATGGAATGTCTTGTTGGGGATCGCCATTGATTGGTACTTGTGTGGTATGTATGTCATTTGTCATCTCAAACCTGGCTATTGTCAAGGTCTTGTTGCATTTGGGCATGGACTGCCTCAGTTTCTGAGTTATTGCGCATGGTGCTTTCATCAGAGAACATTCCCACTTCTGACTTTATGTTGGAAGGAAAGTCATTGAGAAAGCTGATGACGGTTGGCCCTCAGGCAGTACACTGAGGGACTCCTGTAGTGATGTCCTAGAGCTGAGATGACTGGCCTCTTCCAGTCTCAACCATCTTGTTTTGATGCTGAGATGGATCGTCCACTTGACACTTCTGGCTGAAGACTGTTACAGATGGGTCAGCCTTGTCTACTACACTGATGTGCTGGGCCCCCCATGATTGAGGATGGGCTGTTTGTGGAGGGTCCTCCCTCAGTAAGCTGTCCACCACCATTCACAACAGTCTGTGACAGCACTGCAGAATTTAGATCTGATCTAAATTGGTTAACCTAGCTAAGCAATGAATTTGAAATGCTTTTGTTTCACTTATGTTTTTTTTTGATTAAGAACTCAACAGTTTACTTTCAGAGGCATTCAGATCAAAGAAGCACATGTTTGTAGCTGAAGGGATAGAATTGTGATCAGATTACCTGTTTGTCATTCTTTCTTTCAAGCTTCAAGAAACAGCAATCTAGAAATTTGGTTTAAGTGATTTAATTCCTTTTATTGGCAAAGTCTTACTTTTTATATGACATCAAAGTTAATTTGGAACAAGTAATCTCTCTGAGGTCAAATGCTAAGTTTTCAGTTGTCTCTGTTGAAGACATGAAATGTAATATCTTTATGTAGTTTATGCCTCTGCTCAAAATCCATGCTTTTATAAAAAGCCTTAGTGTCATTGCAAAGCACTGCCATTTCACATGATGGATCATAGATGCGACTGTTCTATTTCTTGTAGGTTTCTTCAGCTGGTGTGTGAACATGGTTGTTGAAGGTAAAAAATCATCTGGGAAAGAGAAAAATGCACCACACGGAAAGGGCAAATTTAAAAAGTTCAGTGAAAATAAAAAAAAATCATCAGGTAAGACCCCTTGATCTCTGGAATATAACAACCTTCCACTAGTTTTAAACCCGAAATGTAATTCAAGTTTCCTTCCTCCTGCCTTTTGACATACATAATAGGGTCAGTTTATTCGCTTGTCTCGAAAGTGAGTTTGCTGCACAGCAGTGTGAAGATTTTCTTATGAGTGTAGTCCAGGTGGTTGTATTCACTGCTACTAAAGTAAAGGTGATTGACTTGACAAAGTTTACAGGCAGAGACAATAGATGTGTTGATCCTGTTGGCATAGACAAGAGTCTAATAGCTATTTGGAGGAGAAAGTGAGGACTGCAGACGCTGGAGATCAGAGCTGAAACTGTGTTGCTGGAAAAGCGCAGCAGGTCAGGTAGCATCCGAGGAAGGGCTTATGCCCGAAACGTCGATTCTCCTGTTCCTTGGATGCTGCCTGACCTGCTGCGCTTTTCCAGCGACACATTTTCAGCTCTAATAGCTATTTCTAAAGCTCAGTATTGTTTTGTTCCCCTTTTAATTAACTATCTCAATTCCAATTCTAAAATCTTTAATTTTTTTTTAAACCAATGCTCATTATCTCCACAACTCGCTTTCACACACCAAAAATGTTGCTTCCACAAACTCCGTTGCCTTCATTAGCATAACCAATGCCATAAACAATCTCCATCCTTTGCAGTCTGTGTGGTCTATTTCTTTAAACAATGATGTGGGTGATGAACTGGTATATTCAAAGGCATCACGCCTGCATTTCCGCTCATTGCTTCATGCTGTCTCATTTTTAGGTTGCAATTTTTTTTTTAACTCTCCCAATTAGTCCAGTACAAGCCTAATCACTGAGCTACTAAAATCACACAAAGTAAATAATCCTTTTGGTCTGTTTTGTGTTCATTCCAATGAAATTTCAAATGTTTAAAATAAGGGTTAAAAACCTGTTTTTAGGTTGTGGTAGTGAAGACAATATAGTTTGGAATTAAGGAGAATCCAAAGGGTTTTTACAAATATATTAAGGACAAAAGGGTAACTAGGGAGAGAATAAGGCCCCTCAAACATCAGCAAGGCGGCCTTTGTGTGGAGCCACAGAAAATGGGGGAGATACTAAATGAATATTTTGCGTCAGTATTTACTGTGGGAAAGGATATGGAAGATATAGACTTTAGGGAAATAGATAGTGACATCTTGCAAAATGCCCAGGTTACAGAGGAGGAAGTGCTGGATGTCTTGAAACGGGTAAAAATGGATAAATCCCCAGGACCTGATCAGGTGTACCCGAGAACTCTGTGGGAAGCTAGAGAAGTGATTGCTGGGCCTCTTGCTGAGATATTTGTATCATCGATAGTCACAGAGGAAGTGCCGGAAGACTGGAGGTTGGCAAACGTGGTACCACTGTTTAAGAAGGGCAGTAAAGACAAGCCAGGGAACTATAGACCAGTGAGCCTGACCTCGGTGGTGGGCAAGTTGTTGGAGGGAATCCTGAGGGACAGGATGTACATGTATTAGGAAAGGCAAGGACTGATTAGGGATAGTCAACATGGCTTTGTGCGTGGGAAATCATGTCTCACAAACTTGATTGAGGTTTTTGAAGAAGTAACAAAGAGGATTGATGAGGGTAGAGCAGTAGATGTGATCTATATGAACTTCAGTAAGGCGTTCAACAAGGTTCCCCATGGGAGACTGATTAGCAAGGTTAGATCTCATGGAATACAGGGAGAACTAGCCATTTGGATACAGAACTGGCTCAAAGGTAGAAGACAGAGGGTGGTGGGGGGGGGGGGGGGGGGGGGTGGGGGGGGGGGCGGGGGGCGGGGGGGGGGGGGGGGGGGCGGGGGGTGGGGGGGGGGGCGGGGGGTGGGGGGGGGGCGGGGGGTGGGGGGGGGGGCGGGGGGGGGGCGGGCGGGGGGTGGGGGGGGCGGGCGGGGGGGGGGGGGGGGGGGGTGGGGGGGGGGGGGGGGGGCGGGGGGGTGGGGGGGGGGGGGGCGGGGGGGTGGGGGGGGGGCGGGGGGTGGGGGGGGGGCGGGGGGGGGTGGGGGGGGGCGGGGGGGGGTGGGGGGGGGCGGGGGGGTGGGGGGGGGGGCGGGGGGCGGGGGGGGGGGGGGGGGGCGGGGGGTGGGGGGGGGGCGGGGGGCGGGGGGGGGGGCGGGCGGGGGGTGGGGGGGGGGCGGGCGGGGGGTGGGGGGGGGTGGGGGGGGTGGGGGGGGCGGGGGGGGCGGGGCGGGGGGTGGGGGCGGGGCGGGGGGTGGGGGGGGGGGGGTTGTTTTTCAGACTGGAGGCCTGTGACCAGTGGAGTGCCACAAGGATCGGTGCTGGGTCCACTACTTTTTGTCATTTACATAAATGATTTGGATGCGAGCATAAGAGGTACAGTTAGTAAGTTTACAGATGACACTAAAATTGGAGGTGTAGTGGACAGCGAAGAGGGTTACCTCAGATTACAACAGGATCTGGACCAGATGGGCCAATGGGCTGAGAAGTTCAAAGTTTGGGAGAAGATTTGTAGCTTGGGTGCTCGTTGTTGTGGTTCTGTTCGCCGAGCTGGGAATTTGTGTTGCAGACGTTTCGTCCCCTGTCTAGGTGACATACTCAGTGCTTGGGAGCCTCCTGTGAAGCGCTTCTGTGATCTTTCCTCCGGCATTTATAGTGGTTTGAATCTGCCGCTTCCAGTTGTCAGTTCCAGCTGTCCGCTGCAGTGGTCGGTATATTGGGTCCAGGTCGATGTGTTTGTTGATAGAGTCTGTGGCTGAGTGCCATGCCTCTAGGAATTCCCTGGCTGTTCTCTGTTTGGCTTGCCGTATAATGGTAGTGTTGTCCCAGTCGAATTCATGTTGCTTGTCATCTGCGTGTGTGGCTACTAAGGATAGCTGGTCGTGTCGTTTCGTGGCTAGTTGGTGTTCATGGATGCGGATCGTTAGCTGTCTTCCTGTTTGTCCTATGTAGTGTTTTGTGCAGTCCTTGCATGGGATTTTGTACACTACATTGGTTTTGCTCATGCTGGGTATCGGGTCCTTCGATCTGGTGAGTTGTTGTCTGAGAGTGGCTGTTGGTTTGTGTGCTGTTATGAGTCCTAGTGGTCGCAGTAGTCTGGCTGTCAGTTCGGAAATGCTCTTGCTGTATGGTAGTGTGGCTAGTCCTTTGGGTTGTGGCATGTCCTCGTTCTGTTGTCTTTCCCTTAGGCATCTGTTGATGAAATTGCGCGAGTATCCGTTTTTGGTGAATACATTGTAGAGGTGTTCTTCTTCGTCTTTTTGCAGTTCTGGTGTGCTGCAGTGTGTTGTGTCCCTTTTTGAATAGTGTCTTGATGCAACTTCGTTTGTGATGCAAGGATGTTGCCGGGTTTGGAGGATCTGAGCTACAGGGAGAGGCTGAACAGGCTGGGGCTGTTTTCCCTGGAGCGTCGGAGGCTGCGGGGTGACCTTATAGAGGTTTACAAAATTATGAGGGGCATGGATAGGATAAATAGACAAAGTCTTTTCCCTGGGGTCGGGGAGTCCAGAACTAGAAGGCATAGGTTTAGGGTGAGAGGGGAAAGATATAAAAGAGACCTAAGGGGCAATTTTTTCACACAGAGGGTGGTACGTGTATGGAATGAGCTGCAAGAGGATGTGGTGGAGGATGGTACAATTGCAACATTTAAGAGGCATTTGGATGGGTATATGAATAGGAAGGGTTTGGAGGGATATGGGCCTGGTGCTGGCAGGTGGGACTAGATTGGGTTGGGATATCTGGTCGGCATGGATGGGTTGGACCGAAGGGTCTGTTTCCATGCTGTACATCTCTATGACTCTATCTGTAATTTTAAATTAAAAGTGAAGGGATTCATAGTTCTATTTTACTGTTTCTGCTTTGCTGTCATTGGAAATATTTCAATTTGATTGGCTGTTTACCCTGTTTGCTATCACTGCTAGAGGTCTCCTCGACTTTGCACCACATTTCAGTCACTCAGGGACAGCATGGTGGCTCAGTGATTAGCACTGCTGCCTCACAGTAACAGGGACCCAGGTTCAATTCCACTCTTGGGTAACTGTCGGTGTGGGTTTCTTCCAAGTTTTCTGGTTTCATCCCACTGTCCAAAGATGTGCAGGGGAAGTGGATTGGCCATGGAAGGTACAGGGCTACTGGGATGGGGTGAGTCTGGGTGGGATGCTCCTCAGAGGGTTGGCGTGGATTCAGTGTGCCGAATGGCCTGCTTCCACACTGCAGGGATTTAATGATTCCATGAGGGCTGTGCCGCAGAGATCATGACTCTGTGTGAATGGCTTGCTTTGAGGCCAGTGGCAAGTGTGGGTCAGCGTACTGCTAATTCAATAACATGACTAATCAGAACAATACAAGTTTAGTACTTTTATTTATACACACGTTAGTCTTAGAATTAGTTATGTTTCCAGTGCAAGTGAAGAATAGGCCTTTCTATGTGATTTGTGAAATAGTTACAAAATTAATCTTTCAGCCAATTTCACCAGTTTAGTTGTTACCAATCTGTGTCATCTATTTAGTCAAAGATGCAGAAATGGATTTTGTCACATTTTATTCTTGGTTGCAATCGAAGGTCAATTAGTTATTTCAGTAGATTTCAGCAGGCACAGTGGCTCGGTGGTTAGCACTGCTGCCTCACATAACCAGGGACCCAGGTTTGATTCCGCCCTTGGGCAAGTGTCTGTGTGGAGCTTGCACATTCTCCCCATGTCTGTGTGGGTTTCCTCCGGTTTCCTCCCACAGTCCAAAGATGTGGAGGTCAGATGGATTGGCCATGATAAATTACCCCATAGTGTTCAGGGATGTGTAGGTGAAATGTATTAGTCAGGGGTAAATGTAGAGTAATGGGGAATGGATCTGGGTGGGTCACTCATCAGAGAGTCGGTGTGGACTTGTTGGGTCAAATGGTCTGTTTCCCTACTGTGGGGATTCTGTGAAGTAGATTTTTGGCATTTAAAAATAACAAAATATTTAAACGTAATTCCACTTCTAATGTTAGATTTTATTAAGAAATGAAATCAAATTCTGACAAACTTTCAAGTAACTATTTTACAAATACAAAAGCTTTGTGCTTGCAACTGAACAGATCACGAAATACATTATTTTAAGAGAAATTAGGAATTATTTTTGAATTAAAATATTTGTACAGAATAGTTCATGTATATCAAAGCTCAGCTTCAAATTAACATTTGATTTTTCACAAGTTGCGTTTCATTTGAAATCTGGAATTGTGCACTTTTTCAAAAAGAAAATCTACACAGGACCCTAAAGGTAATCCGACCAAGTATTGATTTTTACGTTTCACATGTGGCTGCTCCATCCTCCTCCTTCTCATTCTTTAAGTCGAGCACCTTTTTAGTTTAGTTAATGGGATGTGAATGTCGCTGGTAACTGGAGCATTTGTTGTCCATCCCTAATTCCTTTTTGAACTGAGAGACTTACTATTTCAGAGGGTATTTGAAAGTCTGGAATCACATCTAAGCCAAACTGGGTCAGAACAACAAATCTACTTCCTTAAAGGTCATTCGTGAACCAGTTGAGATTTTGCAACAATTTTCCATTATCACCATTAGATTATGGATTTATATTAATTTAATTTAAATTCCTCTAGTTTCTATTGGAACCCATGTCCCAGACCATTAACATGGTTCTCCAGGTTTATAGTGCAGTGATATCACTACTACGCTGTCATTCCCCCCCCCTTTGTAATCTTGCAATCTCTTTAGTGCTTTCTCTTGTCACAATTGCTCCTCTTTCACTTGCTTGAAATTCTATACAAACAAGCCACACCTACTCATTGTGTAAACTGTAAGGCATTTAAAAGCCTTATATGGGACTTGTATGTTTTATTACTGTAGAATATGTCTAACTTACTTTGTTATGTAGGTTCTGAAACTCTGAAAAAATTGAATGGTGGAGATGGAAAAGGAAAATCAAAGTTCATCACTCAAAAGAAGGAGAAAGGAACAGAAACAAATAATCCCAAAAAGCTGAAACATGGTACTGGAAAAATATATGCTGCAAAGTTCAAAGGAAAGCAGCAGACTGGAAAAAAACGGAAACTGTTTGCTGGAAACAAAGAGGGTATGTAGCTGATTTATTTATTTTAGTGGAACTTTCCTTTGCAAATGAAAATGCAAGTAATTGCTGATCTTTTTAAGAAAATTTTATAAATCCATCTTTTAAAATTTATAGATAAAATATGGATGCATGAAAATCATTGACTGGATTTTGGGTCATTTCAAACTTTGTCTATTTTGTATATAATATGAATATACATATGAATATAAACTTATTGCTTTTAAGTTTTATATATATATTTTCTTCAAGTTGTTTTGGATTAATATTCCAAACCCTTATACATTCATCAATAAATACAGTTGAAGAATTATTTAAATGAGTGAACAGACATTTAAATGTTTAAAAACCTTGCCAATTATTGACAACAAATTTGTTTCCAAAGCGTCTGCTTATTTAACTAGTGCTGATGCAATTTGTCAAACTTTTTATGTTTTGTAATTATTGGAAGAAAATTATGTTGCCACATAAATAATGGAACAACAGCCATCAATCTTATGTGCTGTGCCATGCTGACTTATATGCTGCTGAGCAATCGGTATAGTTGTCTATACATGACTTCTTGGTCTTGGATGACATCGCGATTTTGTTTTTGAGTGTTTGTTTCCAATGCAGGTAGGAGAGCAGTGCCAGTGAAAATTTTAGCTTGACCCATCTATGTTCACCACAATTATTGTTACACTGTTATTTGGACTCACCTTCAAAGATTTGAAGATTTCATTTTATCAAGTACAGGAATGAACCTGTCAGTTCAATGCAATTTTTATTTTAAAAATCACGTTGCCTTCACCACTCTTTCATGTATAACTTCAATTAATACAAATCTACCAATCCTCCAGCTCTCACTGTGAGCTTATAGTTCTTGCTTACAAGGCCGTAAACACAGTTCCCTTCTCCTCGATGTGGAGAACATCGAAAATGGAGAACAAAGAAAATTATATTGCTGTTGTGCCCCTTAGGTATATGCTTACCAACAGTAAAATCTTTGTTTTAAGTAGATGTAACCAAATTATCTGCTTATTGTTAGGTTTTAGAAACCTAATCTAATATAATCACTTTATAATTATTTTAGGAATCTTACCTTCTTAATTTTTATTATACTTTTTTTAAACTAATTCCATGCTTCGGGATATATGCTCAGACATCATTGCTTTTCCTCCATTTCTGTATGATGCAAAAGGTCTCTTGAATATATCAAAGACATCGCTATGTAGTAGTCTATATTTGATTTTGAGTTCATGTAAAGTATGCCAGATGTTGTGTGTTGGGCATGAAGTGAAGCTAGTAATATTTTGTCTTTTAGGCACAACAGCGAAGAAACCTAAATGGGGTGATTACAAAAAGCAGAAGAAAGAACTAAAGCAAAACAGACAACTGGACAAGAAAACCAATTATGATTTAGTTGTCCGCTCAAAACATATATGGGAAACTGTAAGAAGGTACTTAAAAGTTTGTTATTACCTTGATATATACTCACCTTAAGTCAGATGATTAGATTTTCTAGTTTAATTCCTGTTAATAATCATCCATAAAGCCTCCCTCCAATTTAAGTAAATTGAGTGCTAGTCTTATCTGAAATACTTGGTATTTTATTTTCCTTGATCTTGTTTCTATTACTTTACTATCGAGGTTTCTTGCAATCCACCAAAAAAATTACTTTAAACTTGATCATTTTACCTGCAGCCAGTTCTCTGATCTGTACATTTCCTGTATCACACCATGACTTTGCCTAACACGACCTTATGGCTGTGATTTTATCTTCGAGTATCAATATTCTCCTGGCTGACACCAACCTTGAGTATTGTTTAAATGTGATGGGAATAGAAATGGAAATGTAGTTATTTTATTCTAGGATCTCCATCGATAGAATATGGTTGAACCAAATTTTATAGACTTGGTTATTAAATAATTGCTTCGAACTCAACTCAAATCTTGCAGTTACTTAAAAGCAGCTATTATGGATTTCAATTAAATCAAATTGCCTACTTTGGCATTTTAAATGTAATTTCTTATGTATGGCTATGAGAAGAGGAGGAACTGCATTATTATGACAGATAGATAAGATGTCCTGCAAGTCTAGCAGTCACGTCCAGAATCTATTTAGATCCTCTATATTTGATACCTGATCGCCCTCTTCCTGTTTTGAATCTAGTTTCATTTAGCACCATATTGTCATATCCCAACGAGGCTATTCTTGCCAGGAATTCACTTAACTCTTTTACCATACTTTGTCTTTGTGTGCACAACCCAATTTAATTGTTCTTGTATTCTCTTTCATTCCATCCTCACACCAGACCCTATTATTTGTTATCCTACTGCTACTTGTCTTCCCTTTTTTCCCAGCACTAGCAATCTTTCTGTAAGGATCTTGATCCTGACTCTATTTAACTGCAAACTCTTTGAACTGTGCTTGTCCCACTTTCCCAGAACCAATCTCAGTGCTTCAGGAATATAAAACCCTCTCACCTGCACTATTTCTCTAGCAACTGTACACCTGCTGTATTCTCTTATTTCTGTACGCTGAAGCGCACAGCATTGAAAGCAATTCCGAGATTATGACCTTATGAAGTCCAACTCATTAGTCTGTTTCCTGCTTGCTTGCTTGTGGTTGGTACCAATACAGATAACAAGCTTCAGAATGTCTGCAGTTGATCGGTGCCATACTGGACCCTGAGACCAAGGAAGCAACATAGCACCCTTGAATATCGTGTGCCACTACAGAAATACCTGCCTGCTCTCCTGACTGTTGAATAATTTATCACTATTGCTTTCCTAATCTTGCTTCTCCCAAAATAGGTGTATTTTAACAAAAGATATAGATATTGGAAAATGTTACTATGAAACCATGAGGTAACATGATTTTCAGTTGGAGATGATCCACTATCAATAAAATCAGTAAATGAAAACTGGTTCTTACCTACAGTATCTGTTAAAACAAAAGTCAATGTTTAGCATTTGTGGGCAGGTGCTTCCATTGTAAATTTCTTATTTATTTATATGTTTTGGGAAATTAATTTTAACTCGTTGCTTGACAGTACAATACTTGAGAAAAACTGAAAAAACATAATGTTGAAAAGTTTTGGCTTACAGTCTTCAGGACTGAATCACAATATCAAATTTCAAAGGGAATGCCATTATGCTTCAAAAGGGCAGAATGCTGATTGGTTAGCAGGTGGAATCTGATTGATGGAGGCATTGCCATAGAGAATATAGTGGGAACAATTAACTGCCAAGCTTTTGTTTAAATTCAGCCCGGCAGTTTGACTTTGATTCATCAAGCATTGCCGCAGGGAATGTACCAGGCAGTGTTGTCCATCAAGGTTTTCTCCAGGTGAATAAGTTCATTTGCATATTCTGTGTTTGCAAAGGACAGGGTCATGCAAGTGAATATGTGACTTACAACACACACAGTTTAGATCAGAGTGGTACTGGAAAAGCACAGCAGGTCAGGTAGCATCCAAGGAGCAGGAAAATCGGCGTTTCAGGCAAAACCCCTCCATCAGGAATAGAGGCAGGAAGCCTCTACAGTGGAGAGGTAAATGGAGGTGGGTAGCTTACAACACACATAGCGAAGTGACACAATGAACCCCTTGAATTACTTAGAGTGTGAAAACAGGCCCTTTGGCCCAACAAGTTCAAACCAACCTGCAGAAGCATGACCCACCCATACATTTACCCCTTCATCTAACACTACGGGCAATTTAGCATGGCCAATTCACCTGACCTGCACATCTTTGGACTGTGGGAGGAAACCAGAGCACTCGGAGGAAACCCACGTAGACATGGGGAGAATGTGCTAACTCCACACAGAGAGTCACCTGAGGCGGGAATTGAACCACTGTCCCACCGTGCCGCCCATGGTTGTTAATGTAATTGTTTACGCAATTGAGATTGTTTAGCAAGTGTTCTCCATATCAAAGGTTGGACATTATGTTCTGAATTTCGTAAGAATGGGCTGATTGTATGGTGAGTACTCTGCTCATTATAAGCAGCTGAAGGACAAGCTGTTTGATACAATCTGCCCTTCATTTAGGAAGTGTGTCCCACATACCTGACATCACCCCAGCACTGAATATGTACATGTTTCCTATTTTTGTAGCAGGCAGAATGACTGTTTGACTGTGGGGCAGCATCCTGTGTGACGAGTGCTGGTCTTGTTGCAACAGCACTGTAGTAGGGTCAAGTGACTGACTTCACCTGTTGCTGGATTTTTGAGACACCTTAAATTCCAGTGTAATCTGGTGTGTACTGGGCACTCTTCAGCACAGGAAGTGACAGTGTTGGGTATGTTCAAGAATTTGCTCAGTATGCAACAAGCTATGATCTGATTGGAGTAGCTATTATCCCACAGGTAAATGCAACCTGCACCCTCATCTCACACAGTATAAATTGTTGTTCCCTTTGAAGTTTGATATTCTTACAGTGCTGTGATGAGTGCCAAATGAAAAGGTTTGAACCTTTTTTTTCTGTAATACTCAAAACAATTATTGTTTTACTGCTTTCGAGGGTATATCAGAAGGCTGCTCCAAATTAATCATTTAAATTGGATTCTTCATTCAGTTCTTGGATTAGCCCAGCTGTGGATGCCAATTCTACATTCATCAGCTATTTTAGTGATTCGTTAAGCTAACAATAATTGCATTGAATGTACTGAGTTTTTGACTTTCTTGCTGTTAGCTATTTGCGCATGTCAAATGTCCAAATTCCTTGCTGATTCACCTTCATGGTCAAACTATTGTACTTTTTTTTAAAAAGTGGTATGTTTATAAAGTATAATGAGAAAATAGTGTTTTTTTTTAATAAATGTTTTAAGCATTTAAATCACCTTAAAGTTAATTTACTGTTTACAGAATAACCTCATTTCATACAATTTGTATCTTTTGAAATGCAGGAAAGAGTGCAGTAAAGAGAAGAGAGCAGAAATGATGAAAGAATTGCAGAAGTTGGTCCATGGAAACATTAAAAATGTATGGCTATTTCCAACTTCTGTTTTCAACCTTTTGGTTTTAAGTCTATTTCGTGTGTAAAAAGTGACTTCAATTCAAATTTCAATGTCGCCCCAATATTGAAAATGTTTTTTTTTTAATTGGTGTTTTGAGTGTTCCAGTCAATAACCTATGAATCACATTATTCATTTCTTTCAGTTAGGATGAAAAGTGAAGTTTACTTCCCCTTCATTAACAGAATAATACACTATTTTTCACATCATGTAACATTTTGTCCTTTTTAAGAGGAAAAGGTTTCTCTGTAAGTGGTGCCTGGGGCGTTGTGCAGGTTCTGAGCATATCTATCACATTTTAGCTTTAACACTAGCATATGCTGAAATTTAAAAATACAGATGGGCAGTTACTTCGTGCTGCTTCTCATTACCTTGCCTTGGAATTGGAAGTTTTCCATCTGGCAATCTTGTCATCAAATTGCATTTAAATTCTGATTTGTAGGCTGTCTTGCTGCCTTTTGGGCAAATTAAGCACAGCTCCAACCTGCTATTCTGCTGTTTATAAACAATGTGTCATTTGACTTGTTGTGAGTACGATCACAGGAAACCCAGTTGCATGATTAATAAGATGTCTTTAAGCATTGGATTATTAACTTGATACAAAAATGCTCTTGAAAGTGTTGCTGGGGATTGTGTCGCCTGAATTTATCTCACCAAATTTGTAATTCCTTGTGGTTAAAGAAGCAGCAGATTTTGGATTTCTGGTGAATTGTATTTTACCATTTTGCCAGATTGCTTTTGCACACGATTCTGCTCGAGTTATCCAGTGTTATGTTCAGTTTGGAGATGAAAAACAAAGACAAGAGGCCTTTGAGGAATTGAAAGGTACCTAAATTCTTTGTAAGCTGCTCATTACATTGAGAAAAGATATTGTTTAAATGATTCCTTTTGCGTGACATCGATTTGTGTTTTATTTACAGAGCATTTGGTTAATTTAAGCAAATCCAAATATGGCAGACATATTGTAAAGAAATTTCTGATGTATGGGTAAGTAGAACGTTTAGATTCCTGAAGGCAGGAATGCACAGTATTTATGTAACTTGTTGGATTTATAGCATACTAAATCATCTGCTAAATTGTTCTTCATGACAGCTATATCCTTGTGGCTTAAATTTTGTCAGGGCTAAAATCCTAAACTGCCTCTAATTTGAGAATAGGGTTAGGATTACAAGATTGCTGAGCTTGGCTTGTATGTGCTGCATTGTGGAATGAAAGAATGTAAGTGCTATACCTGTGATTTTCTTGTTGAGCATGGGGTTTCAAATATTGTATCATGTTAACATTGGACATTCCTGAGTGGAGGCCATGATGTAGCAAACATCTAAGGACAAGCCCTCTGCTCCTTTCTTCACACTTCATGTTCTTAACTGTTTCCCTTCAGTGACTCATAGAAGCCTCATGTTTTCAATTTCAAATTGTTTAACATTCAGTCTTTGTCCCTCTACCTCTTTCTAGTCTTCAATTAACTCCATCACGTTATTTGCTTTAGAATATTGCCACTCAGAATACTTGGAAGTTTTTGATATGCATTAACAATCTGTCCTCCTACACTAGAGATGTTTGGCATGTGTGGGTGTGCTCCTCTCTTTTCTCTCGTGGTCTCTCTCTCTCTCTCTCTCTCTCTCTCTCTCTCTCTCTCTCTCTCTCTCTCTCTCTCTCTCTAAAATGCAAAACGGGCCATTGGAATGTTTTAAAGGCAAGTCAGATAGAAGGTCAGGAATCTCTGCAAAACTAATGGAAGTCGATGACTAAAAACACGAATGAAGATAAACATAGGAACAGGAGGAGGAGGAGGCCATTCATCCCCTCCAGCCTGTTCCACCATTCAGTGAGATCGTGGCTGATCTGTGGCCTAACTCCGAATGCTTGCCTTTGACCAATATTTCCTTAATATCTTTGCTTAGCTGAAATCTATCTGTCTTAGATTTTAAACAACCAACTTATCAAACATCAACTGACATTTGTGGAATAGAGTTCCGAGCTCCCTCCACCTTTTTGTGTAAAAATGATTTCTGGCATCTCCCCTGAACAGTCGGGCCCTAATTTTTAGACTGTGCCCCCTAGCTCTAGAATCCCTGACCAGTGGAAATTGTTAATGTTTATTGAACCTGTCTCTTACTGATAATGTCATGAAGACTTCAACCAGATCACCCCTTAACCTTTCTAAGTTCTTTGCGCACAGTTCAGGTCACCACATTACCAGAAAGATGTGGATGCTTTGGAGAGAGTGAGAAAAGGTTAACCAAGATGTTGCCTGGTATGGGGGATTTCAGCTTATGAAGAAAGGTCGGATAGACTGGGTTTGTTTTCACCCGATAGAAGTTTATAAGATTGTGAATGGCGTGGATAGAGTGGAACATATCAGACTTTTTCCCAGGGTGGAGGGCTCAATTACTAGGGGACACAGGTTCAAGGTGCAAGAGGGGGGAGTTTAAAAGAGGTGTGCGAGGTATATTTTTCACACAAAGGGTGATGAGTTCCTGGATTGCACTACTAGAGGAGGTGTTAGAAGCAAAGCCAGTAGCAGCATTTAAAAAGCGACTGAATAAGTACACAAATAGGAAGGGAATAGAGGGATATGGATCCTGTAAGTGAAGACCGTTTTAGTATGGAAGGGCAAAATGTGTCAGCGCAGGCTTGAAGGGATAAAGAAAAAAGACAGACCGAGTAAGAGATTTTTTTAATGGGAAATCAGTATAGAGAATAGGTAGAACTTCAAAGAAAGAAGGAAAGGCAGGCACCTTTTATGAGAAAAGAAATTGATAAAAAGAAGGGGACGCAAACGAGCTGAAAGAGGAATCGGTAGCAGAGGTAATATGCCTCTTCTAGAAATTGAATAAAATAATAAGTGGAAAGAGTACATCAAGACCTGTATGACTCAGATGGCAAACCAACAGAACGAGAATAAGGCAAAATACGCATTTCCCAGGATGGTTTAGGACATAATCTTCTGGAGTGGGAAGTAAGTGAAAGCAAAAGAAGCAGGAGGATGTGATGGGATACCTGCAGAAATGATAGATGGGGTTTGGAGCCAGAAGACTATAGTTCTGGTCTTGTCATAGCTTTTCCGTTTGTTTTATTGATACTGGGGTAATCCTTTTGCTTCTTAAAATGATCTCTTCATTTTGTGGAAGCTAAAGAGAGGAAGTATTCAGCATTGCATGCCTGTTCTCTCTCTGCAACAAATATGTACAGAGATCAGTGAAACTGCAGGTAAAGTGGGTGGAGTTTATTATTGATTAACATCTAATAAATTCTTGAGTGCACTTAGATGAGCTGTTAATTTTCCTTTATCTGCCAAATATTAATTTTTATAACGCTAGCTTTGATTTTCAGCAGCAGTGAAATTATTCTAAGTGTGAACTTATTAAATAAAGTCTTTTGCTGCTATGCAATTTATTAGTCTAAATAGATTTCATGTGGGATTCATTTTTGCCAGAACCAAGCAGCAAGTAGCAGAAATAATCAAAAGTTTTAAAGGTGAAGTGAAAAAAATGTTACGACATTCTGAGGCATCAGCAATTGTGGAATATGCATACAATGACAAAGCGATATTAGAACAGAGGAAAATGTTAACAGAGGAACTTTATGGAAACATGTTCATGATTTGCAAGGTAATTTTTAACACTTGTATTTGAGTCCAGAAAAAAAAGGTTTTTTTGTGTCTTTGTCAATTTTAACCATTTTTATTTCTATACTGTAATTGAAACCAATATTAATAGACAATAGATAATAGATGCCGGAGTAGGCCATTCAGCCCTTCGAGCCTGCACCGCCATTCAATATGATCATGGCTGATCATTCCCAATCAGTATCCTGTTCCTGCCTTATCTCCATAACCCTTGACTCCCCTATCTTTAAGAGCTCTATCCAACTCTTTCTTAAATGAATCCAGAGACTGGGCCTCCACTGCCCTCTGGGGCAGAGCATTCCACACAGCCACCACTCTCTGGGTGAAGTAGTTTCTCCTCATCTCTGTCCTAAATGGTCTACCCCGTATTTTTAAGTTGTGTCCTCTGGTTCGGCACTCCCCCATCAGCGGAAATATGTTTCCTCCTGCCAGAGTGTCCAATCCTTTCATAATCCTATACGTTTCAATCAGATCTCCTCTCAGTCTTCTAAACTCAAGGCTATACAAGCCCAGTCGCTTCAGTCTTTCCGTGTAAGGCAATCCTGCCATTCCAGGAATTGACCTCGTGAACCTCCGCTGCACTCCCTCAATAGCCAGAATGTCTTTCCTCAAATTTGGAGACCAGAACTGTACACAGTACTCCAGGTGTGGTCTCACCAGGGCCCTGTACAGCTGCAGAAGCACCTCTTTGCTTCTATACTCAATTCCTCTTGTTATGAAGGCCAGCATGCTATTAGCCTTCTTCACGACCTGCTGTACCTGCATGCTTGCCTTCATTGACTGGTGGAAAAATGTGATAAATTGCCGATGAGAGGATCGACACTTGCATTAACTCAAATAGTCACACACGCTATTTTAACAACCTTTTAAAGTGTTTCCAATTACCTGCCGCATGGTGGCTCTGTGGTTAGCACTGCTGCCTCACAGCGTCAGGGACCCAGGTTCAATTCCACCCTCTGGCGAGTGTCTGTGTGGTGTTTGTACATTCTCCCCATATCTGTGTGGGTTACCTCTGGGCTGCTCCAGTTTCCGTCCATAGTACAAAGATTTCCAGGTTAGGTGGATTGATCGTGTCTAATTGACCCAGAGTGTGCAGGGATGTGCAGGCTAGGCAGAATAGCCATAAGAAAAGTGGGGTTACGGGGATGGGATCTGGGAGAGATACTGTTCGGAGTGTTGGTGTGGACTTGGTAGGTTGAATGGCCTGCTTCTACATTATAGGGATCCAATGAATCTCTTTTTTTCTCTGTTTATATGCAAAAATTATTACTCTAATTTTGAACTACATTTTTCCTTCCCTCCATTCTAGTCTAGTGCGAAATATTACAGTTGAATATTTCCTTCTGCCTGTGTCCTTTTGATTTTGTAGTTGAGGGTGATCAATCTGAACCGAATAAAATTCAGTTCCGCTTTCAGTTTTTAAGCACCATGCTTGGAAAGGGGTAGTTGCAAGACAATGCACACCATAGGAAGGAAGCTGTCATTTCTAACAATCTTCGTAACGTTGCTGTGTTCATGTATCAAATTAAATAGTTTATTAATTTCAAAATGAAAAAATGTTAATAGAATCGTAGAGATGTACAGTACGGATACAGACCATTCAGTCCAACTTGTCCATGCTAACCAGGTATCCTAACCTAATTTAGACCTATTTGCCAGCGCTTGGCCTATATCCCTTGCTATTCATATACCCATCCAGATGCCTTTTAAATGCTGTAATTGTACCAGTCTCCACCACTTCCTCTGGCACCTCATGCCATATATGCACCACCGTCTGCGTGCAAATGTTGCCCCCTAGGTCCCTTTTATGTCTTTCCCCTCTCACTCTAAACCTATGCCCTCTAGTTCTGGACTTCCCCCAACCCAAGGAAAAGACTTTGTCTGTTTATCCTCTTCATGCCCTTCCTGATTTTGTAAACCTCTATAAGGTCACCCCTCAGCCTCTAACGGTCCAGGGAAAACAACCCCAGCCTATTCAGCCAGTCCCTATACTCAAATCCTCCAAACCTGGCGACATTCTTGTAAATCTTTTCTGAATCCTTTCAAGATTCAAAACATCCTTCCAATAGGAAGAAGACCAGAATTGCATGCAATATTCCAACAGTGGCCTAACCAAAGTCCTGTATAGCCGCAACATGACCTCCCAACTCCTATAGGCAATGTTCTTGCTAATAAAGGGAAGCCTATCAAATGCCATCTTCACTATCCTATCTGGGTTAGGTTTGTTCACTGAGCTGGAAGGTTCATTTTCAGATGTTCCGTCACTTGCTAACTATCCTATCTACCTGTGACTCTACTTTCAAGGAGCTATGAACCTGCACTCCAAGGTCTCTTCATTCAGCAACACTCTCTAGGACCTTAACATTAAGCGTATAAGTTGTGCACTGATTTGCTTTTCCAAAATGCAGTACCTCACATTTACCTAACTTAAACTCCATCTGCCACTCCTTAGCCCATTGACCCATCTGGGAGAAAGTGAGTACTGCAGATGCTGGAGTACCAGCGTTGAAAAATGTGATGTTGGAAAAACACAGCAGGCCAGGCAGCATCCGAGGAACAGGAGAATCGACGTTTCGGGCATAAGCCCTTCTTCAGGAATTTCCCCAAAACGTCGATTCTCCTGCTCCTCGGATGCTGCCTGACCTGTGTTTTTCCAGCACCACATTTTTCAACATTGCCCATCTGATCAAGATCCCATTGCAATCTGAGGTAATCTCCTTCGCTGTCCACTACCCCTCCAATTTTGGTGTCATCTGCAAACTTACTAACTTCTTTGGTGATTTCGGATTATATATCATGTATGGGCAGACCCTAGCCATTCATTCCAACTGGTCTGTATCAGTGTTTGTGCATCACTTAAGCCTCCTCTCATGTTTCCTCCTTTAAACCTACCATTGTATCCTATTCTTTCCCCTCCTGTGTTTGCCTAATTTCCATTCATCTACACCTATAATGTTTACTTCAACTGCTCCCTGTGGTAGCAAGTTCCCACAATCTCGCCATCCTTTAGCTGGAAAAATTTCTTTTCAACTTCCTATTTGATTTTACTGTTGTAGTTTAGATGTTCATTATCCAAATATCAGAAAACTGAAAAGACCTAAAAACCAAAAGCTTTTTCAGAAGTAGACTTGTCGTGACACTGCATTCTGACCCTTTGGAACAGAAATGTAGCTAGCCCTGAATGGATCTCAAAGCGAAGTTTATTTTCTAAAGTGCTGCACTCTGTGTCTACAGGTTCCTTCAGGCACTTTGGAAAAAAAAGCTTCACATTTAGTTGCATTTCAGTTAAGCAAAGTTTTTTCCAAGGCGCCTGAACAGACTAGTAGACCCAAAAGCAGAAAAGACCCTTTATCTGAAATCCCGTTGTTCCCAAGGTTTTCAGGTGAGGGATTCCTGACCAGTGTAGTATATCCTTATGTTGATGATCTCTAGTTGCGTTTTGCACCACAGCAGCAAACGTTATGTGTCAATGCTATCAAAATTGTAAAAAGTTTTATTCAGCACCCTCAGTTGATTTTTGCTAACCATTTGTCTATATATCATTTCTGATCTTATCTGCACTCTGCCCAGCGTCTTGAGGGAAAACTTGGCAAATGTGCAAATTCATGCCGAGTCAGTGCTTTGGAACTTCTACCTGATCCATACATGTATCTTTCAGGATCTGGACTGGATAATCAGGGCCATTAATGTCAATGCTGTATGTTTGAACATGCTATTTAAACCCCAAACCCTACCCACATTTTTAGTGCTAATTAAAACATTTATACTGTTTTTGCCACATTACAGAATTCCAACAGTCCAAGGAAATTTGCTTTGCCTTGCAGTGACACCCACACCTTCTGAAAGAATAGAAAAAGCTTAATTATCAACATACAACCTGATAGACCTCCTGCCTCCCCCCTCCCCCCAATCAAGACTGCACTTTAACTTTAGAGTTTTCATTTTAGATTTAATAGACTATAATTGCTATTGTACAACAAAATGTAGCAAAGACAGTGTAGGTTTAGATGAAAAGTATCTACGTGCTCCAATAGAGATGATGTGGTGCATAACAACAATGTGATAGAGACTTCTGAGACTTGGCTTTGTCCTATCAGTTTCCAGCACATTGAGTTAATCTTATTATTGAGTGTCTTCCACATACAACCAGGCATCAGTGATGCTGTACAAAAAAGTTGCAATGTAGTTAATGCATAGCATGTCAGTATAATATGATTTTAGAACATGTTTTTAAAAGTTTTTCTTTTATCAGTATTTGGAATGAATTGTAACATTTGTGTTTCTTTTATTTACTAGTCTGTATTTTGTCCAACATTGGACAAAGTTCTGGAGTTCAATCCTGACAAACGAGAAAGTATAATGGGAGAAATGAAAGAAATCCTCACCCCTATGGCACAGAAGTAAGAAAACTATTGGTGACTTTATAACGTATTGAGTCTTTTAAATTAAAACAAAACGAGTTACCTCATTCCAAATTACTTCCAAACAAAATATATCTCTATTTCAAGTATGTGATTTGATCTTCTGATGCACACGATTACAATCCTGTACCTCAGTCCTTTAGTCAGCACAAGTCAGATATGAGGAGGGGTGGGGAAAGAGTCATTAACCCTGTAACGAATTCCGTGTCACGAAACCCCCTCCAGCCCCTTGTAAACCTGAGCTATTAATTATTTCTCTGATCAGTTTCTGTTCCGTTCTTTATGTTCTGATCATACCTTTTCATAAAATGCCTTCTTAAGTTATTAAGGAATTCTATTCCAGAACTATTTCATCTTTTAAGTAAAGTACATTTTTTTGGCCAGACAAGTCATAGAGATGTACAGCGCGGAGACAGACCCTTTGATCCCACTTGCCCATGCCCAGCAGGTATCCGAAATGAATGTACATCATCCCCATTTTTTTCAGCTTGCTGTAAATTTATTCTATCCCACAGCTCAAATATGCTGGTTTCTTTTTAATTTCCCTAACTCCAACCCATGTAGAACTTTACCATCTGCATTCTGTCCAACATGAGTTGCACATTTTGTTGTCTCTGAACTTGAAATGAGCTTATTCAGTTTGATTAAATGCCCATAATCGATGTAGCACCTAGTTTTATCATTCAAACAGGGTAAAATACCAAACACGCTTAATTCTTACAAACAAGATCTATTGAGAATGCAGTACATTGAATTTGAATTCCTGGGTTGAACTCAGGCCTGTTAAAGCAAGTTACTCTTTACACATTTCTGTCCTTCAATGCGACAGAGTATTCTTCTTTATAATTGCTTGGTGAAGTAGTGTAGAATGGTGGACCTTTATCAGTTGACCTGGATAAGATGGCATATGTGCTCTGCTTCCTATAGCTATATCATCTAGGTTTTGACATTTGAACACACATAAGCCATTTCACTTGACTATCTCTTAGTCAAACAGGGAGGCGTGCTCCAACAGGGAGGCGACATGTGCTCCCAAACAGGGAGGTGTGCTCCAACGGAGGGTGGGGCATGTTCCAGCCCAGGGGAGGGGGGGGGAAGCTGGCATGTTCCAACAGGGAGGCATATACCAATAGGGGGGGCATGCTGAAACAGTGGGCATGCTCCAACAGGGGGGCATACTCAAACTAGGGGGCATGCTCAACCAGGGAGGGGCATCTTGCAAAAGGTTCTGGCGAAGTGTAACATTAATTGCCTGAATCAGTTGGGAACTGCTTTAAATATGCGCATGTTTCTTCTGCTTAACTAACCCGTTGGTGCAGTTTTCATTCTAAGTTAATCATATAAATGTAGTTTAATTCACTTTATCTCCTTGGATTTCTCTAGAGAAGCAGTAATAAAGCACTCGTTGGTACATAAAGCATTCTTGGACTTCTTCACACACTGCCCTGAGAAAATGAGAACGGTAAACGATTTCTCTCTGTATTTTACGTAATTGTTTTAATCTGTTTTTAAGGATTTGTTAACTATTGAACTTTCTAGCTTGTCGATTTAAACCTTTGTGTCTATCATCAAATATGTGTATACTTGCGAATCCTTAATTTAGTCCTTTTTGAAACTAACAGAAGATTTCAGGTTGACTTGGTTCAGCTGTAATAAGTAGCTCATTTGACATGCAGCTGAGTTGATATTTTGTTCATGAAAACTATCTATTATTATTGTCTTTGATCAACTGCAATGGCCCTTTTCATCATGATTATATTTTTTGATAGCCAATTTGAAACTTTAGTAGAATGAGTATTCACTCTTGAGTTCCTCGTTAACATTGATAATCAAATGAAGCACCTTACTGTGTTAGGAATTCTAGGCAAGTATAAGATTTTGTGTGAACTCATAAAGTAATAGTGCCCTAACCAGCAATACCCACATCACATGCACAAATAAAAAATGTAGTGTACAATACTGAGAACCAAAATTAATAGTTGAACATGTCTGTTCCAGGTGGGAATGCTGACCATGCATAAACCATAACATCCAAAAAACTGCAGACACTGGAAACCAGAAGCAAATATAAAAATTGCTGGAAAAACTCAACATGCCTGGTAACATCTTTGGAGAGAAAGCAGAGTTAACTGCAGTTCTGCAGAAGAGTCGCTGGATCAGACACATTTACTCTGCTTTCTCTCCAAAGATGCTGCTAGATGTGCTGAATTTTTCCAGCAATTTCTGTTTCTGTTTATGCTTATGCATAAACCATATTTCAAAAAACAAAAGAGTGCTGCGTGTAGGATGTTGCAAACTGCATTCAGATCTGTGCAAAAGGTCTAGCACAGTGTGTTCATGGGTTGAAGCACATTGTTTATTTAATCACGGTGGAGGTGTGCCACTGCAACAATTCCAAAATATGGATGCCTTGGTGTAGTTTCATTTATTTATTCAAATAATATCAAACCTTTATTCTTTTGTGATACATGAGCATTGCTAACGCAGCCAACGATTGTCGTTAATATCCAACTGCACCTGAACTGAGAAGCTCACTATTTCAGAAGGGAAGTTAAAAGTCGGCCAGATTGCTGTGGTTCTGGAGTTAAATGGAGGCCAGACCAGAAAAGGATGGCAGCTTTCCTTCAGAGCATTAGAGAACCGAATAGATAGTTTCACAGTCGTCGGTACCAAGACCAACTCTATGCACTGGATTTATTAATCGAGTTTAGTTTCCACCAGAGAGTCTGGTGGGGTTTGAACTGATGATGCTCGGGTCTGTCTAGATGAAGAGCCTAGTGACATGTACCCCTGTTTGTATGATTCACAGTGGTCATCTAATGCTTGAAGTTACAATCATCATCCAGTTGTTCAAGGATGGCTTATTCTTGCATGTTAAATTGGTTATTATTTTATTCTGTTTTCTGGCTAGCCGTTGGTGCAGGCAGAGACTGATATTTTGAAGAAACATTTTAAGGTACATTCAAATTATTAAAACTAATACAAGCAAAACACTCCAGGAAATAGAACTCTAAAATCAAATAAAGGGAAGTGATGAAAGGCTTGGAAGCATCTGTATAGTGTGAAATGTTTTGTGTCAAAGGCCTTTTCCATCCCACATATGCTTCTAGACCTGCTAAAATTTTATCTCAAATATAAATGTTTTGATTCTGAGCATTGTGTTCGTTGCAATATACTTCAATAAAATGAGCGGGAGAGGAAAAATAATGAATTTTGGAGTTTGGTTGCTTGATGGATCAAATGAACCTTGAATAAATTTTAATGTAGGTTTGTCCCTTGATGAAACTTAAGCTTTCAGAATAGGTTTCACTTCTGATTTGTTGTTTGTTTGGTCATTATCTTGTTTGCTTCAATTAATGATCACCAGACTGGAGGATTAATGGTGGTTGTATATACACTGAAGTAATTATCTGAAATTTCTGAATTCAGGAAATGATAGAAGCTGTGCGAGAAGCAGCCATTTATATGGCTCACACACATGATGGAAGCAGAGTGGCAATGCACTGTTTATGGCATGGAACCGCTAAAGTAAGTCAAGAGGAACAGAGTATTTTGCTTTTTTTTTTGAATCGTTTGATGTTTATTGTGCAATGTATTTTTTTCAGGAAACGCCTGGATGAACCCATAGATAAATAATCGATCGCATGATTGACAAACCATGCTGAAGAAAATGTTCTAACACCTGAATCTGTACGATAGGAAAACACTTGGATAACTTTAGCTTAACTTCTTCAGTTTGTTTCTTTTTCATATTCAAGAGTGTTTGTTTCTAACCTGATTTTCAACGTTGTTGTAAATAGAAAGGTGTCGAATACTGTTTCATGATTTTTGCATGTAATTCAGTCTGAGAGCTCCCCTTCTGCTGAGCTGTTTGCTGTCTTATTCAGGCCAGTCAGATTTCCACTTTGGTTCACAGTTTCTGTGGAAATTGTTGACAGTAGGCAGGATGAAAGTGAGTATTGGTGATGCGATTACAGGGCATGACAAGTAACCTCAATATCCCTTGAATTAGGGAAGGTGTGGTTGTTCACAGTTCTAGCTCCTCGTCACTGTGCAGTAATGCCAATAGAGCTGCATACAGATGAATATCACATAAGAACTGTGATGGATGAATAGTCTGTCAATATACTGAAGGTTTCAGCATGAGATTGGACATTTGGATTCAGTAGAGCACAACTGGCAGCTAACGGTGTTTTCAAAAGAAGGATAAAAGTGAGGGATTGGGTGTAAACTAGGTCACAATTAAACAATTTTGTTTGATGCTGTGAAAGAAGCAAATTATAAACTGATCACTTAATTCAGTTTTTGTTTCAGTGTAGTTTTTAAACAGATTGCTGTTTTAATTAGTTACTTATACATAAGAATTCAGTTACAATTCTTTACTAAAAGTTGTTTTATTTCTTCCTAGGACAGAAAGATTATTGTGAAAACAATGAAGACCTACGTAGAGAAAATTGCCACTGTAAGATGGGATCTATACTAGTAGTCCTTCGGAAATGTCACCAGATTTTTGTTTTTACATTGAGGTAGTTAGTGAAGTAAATAACCAATGAAAAGGTGGAGGATCCTCAGCTCAGTTTGTTAATACCTTGCATCTCCTGTTGGTTGCTTGAAAGTACCTCACTTCCCATTTGCTGGACCCCTTTCTGATGCTTCCCCTCCAAAGAGTGCTGTAGGCTTTCAGCAGTAAACAGTTTGAATCTAAATGAAGCTTGTAGATCAAACACAGATAAGGTTAGCAGGTTTCTTTTTATATCAGGAATTAGTGCACAATTCATTTATTTATGAGACAGTTGTTAGTTTAATGAGGTAAAAACAATGACTGCAGATGCTGGAAACCAGATTCTGGATTAGTGGTGCTGGAAAAGCACAGCAGTTCAGGCAGCATCCAAGGAGCTTCGAAATCGACATTTCGGGCAAAAGCTCTTCATCAGGAATAAATTATTCCTGATGAAGGGCTTTTGCCCGAAATGTCGATTTCGAAGCTCCTTGGATGCTGCCTGAACTGCTGTGCTCTTCCAGCACCACTAATCCAGAAAGTTGTTAGTTTAATGGTCACCATTACTGAGACTTGTAATTCCAGATAGTATTACTGGAATTTAATTGATTTAAGCCTGGGTTGGGAGCATTGAAACAGTTTCTGGATCACTAGTTCAGTGATATTACCACTACGCCACCATCTTCTTGAAGTATTTTTCCCGAATTTTGCATCTTCTGCCTTCTAGTGCAGACTCTCAGTATTTTATCAAGAATGGTTGTGGGAGCAGCCTTTGATGACGCGCCCCAATTATGAGGAGGAACATTGATTGCCTCCTCATTGAAACTTGACATCTTTTAGTCGATTATATCTCTGTTCCTTCATCAGTTCTACACACTGTGCAACTTTTAGACTCTTCAGTTTTGGATTTATGGTTAATAGTGAAGGAGTAATTACATCGATTCTCTAATCAAAGTTAATTTTAAGAATTACATTTTCGTACTGCATGAGCTAAGTGTTTGAACGATATTCGCATTTTTAGTAAGTTCTTGCATTCTTCGCTTAAATCCGAAGGTCACAGGACAGCAGCATTTGTATACAACATCTGCAAAGTTGAATTCTGAGACAATAACCTGTGCATGTCCTATAAATTATTTTGCAGGGTGAATTTTCCCATTTAGTTCTCATGGCAGCTTTTGACTGTATAGATGACACAAAACTCATGAAACAGATCATTCTAACAGTGAGTATTTGAACTCTTCCAATCCTAGTTGGCAAAGAAGGAAAGATAACTTCAAGAGCTGATTCAGAGCATTGTTTTCAATGGGGGAAATCATTTATATTAACATAACAAGATGCTGTTTTGATATTTTGGTTAACTTGATGATATTCCCAACCAAAGTTATTTGTATTAGGTATGTGAATGCAGGAATTATGATGACCATCTCAGAATATTGGAATGGCTTGCTCAGGAATTTGCTTCACTTCTAATTTTTGCTGAAAACATTTCTGACATTTCCAATCCAAAGAGTGTCATAGGCGTTGAGCAGCAAACAGTTTTAATCTCAATAAAAACATAAAATATTGTTTTCTGGTTCTGTGCGAAAGGGTATATTTGAAGGTTTTGACTAAAGTGAGTTTTTAATCCTTTCCTACTCAGCAAGAATGGGTACAGTAGTTTCTTTTAATGTTATGCCTGTTATTTAAATAAAATTTATGCAGCCAAAGGTAACGTTGAATTGAAAATCAAATAATCAACTTCTTAAGGTTGTATTAAAAATATACTTGGATATTTCAGTAAACCTTTTCTTGATAGCTTAATTGTTTTATGAGCAAGGTAAAGCTTGAACATTCTCTGTGCATGGAATCTCTCTCCTCTCCTGGCCCCCCTCCACAGTTCATTCCCAATGGCAATAATTTGTAGTGGAGTATGTGCCAATAACAATCTGAGAGCACTTTGATCAAGTTGCCACCCTTTATTGAGTGGCAGAATTATCAGAGTTTAGCCCTGTCATTTTCAAGCGCACTCTAACAGGTTTATTTGGAAGAATAAGCTTTCAGAGCGCTGCTCCTCTGTCACTTAACTAGTGGGGCAGGATCATAGGACACCGAGTTTATAGTAAAGTGTACAGTAAATACTGTAAATTCTGTGTCCTATGATCCTGCCCTACTAGCTACCTGACAAAGGAGCAGTGCTCCGAAAGCTTGTATTTAAAATAAACCTGTTGGACTATAACCTGATGGTGTGTGATTTTTAATTTTGTCTACCCCAGTCCAACATTGGCACCTCCACAGCATGATCTTCAAGCATGTATTATTGGATCATGTTTATTCATTGAGGAGTATTTCTCTGAACAGTTTTCATCTTCCAATCTCAGCCTGTGGATTGCTAAAGCCTATTAAAATAGTATGTAACCACTGTTCTTTTTGGGACTTAATTGTCCAAACTGCCAGTGTTCCTGAGCCGTTGCCATACAATATTATTCCACTCATAAAGTACATCTGAATTCAGAGCTCTGTTTTTGCCTGCCGCCAGTAGAATTAAATCCCAGTAAAAGTTGCCACCATCAAGAAATATAGAGCAAAGCTGGGGCTATTTTCCCTCAAGTGTCAGAGCCTGAGCAGAGACCTTATAGAAGTTTGTAAAATCATAAGAGGCCTAGATAGGATGAATAGACAAGGTCTTTTTCCCCCAAGGTAGGGGAGTCCAAAACTAGAGGGCATAGGTTTAAAGTGAGAGGGGAAAGATTTAAAAGGCACCTATGGGGCAACTGTTTCACGCAGAAGCTGGTGGGTGTATGGAATGAGCTGGCGGAGGAAGTGGTGGTGGCAGGTACAATTACAACATTTAAAAGGCATCTGGATGGGTACATGGATAGGTAGGATTCAGAGGAATATGGGCCAAATGCTGGCAAATGGGACTAGATTAGGTTGGGATATCTGGTCGGCATGGACAAGTTGGACTGAAGGGTCTGTTTCCATGCTGTACATCTCAATGTGGCTCAGCAAGGAAAGGGTGAAATGAAATAAAATTTGGACTGAGATTGAGAAAATAAGTATTTCACTGCTTTCTGACTAATTTAACATTTGTCTGCGTAACTGGAAACAGAATTAACAGAAGAATTGTTCTATTTAATACCTGCAATTCTCTATTCGCAGGAGATCATTGAAGCTTTGCCAAACTTGATCGAGAATAAATATGGCAAGAAGGTTTTGGTATATTTACTAAATCCAAGGGATCCAGCACATACCGTGCCAGAGATTATTAAACTTCTACAACAAGGTGATGGAAACACTCACAGGTCAGATTTGTTTGCATTTTACATGACTGGAATTGTGTTCAGGGATTTGGCTCTTTGAACATAAATGTTAGGACGCTCCGTTGATGTTGGTGAAAGCAATTCGAACTTCATATAGATTGATTAACAAGCTGGCAGGATCTAAAATATTGTTTTATTCATTCACTGCATGAGTCTGCCTATTGCTCACCCCTAATTCTCCTGACAAGGTGGTGATGAGCTGCCTTCTTGAATTGCTGTAGTCCATAGGTTTTAGTACACTCAACATAGAACATAGAACAATACAGCACAGAACAGGCCCTTCAGCCCACGATGTTGTGCCCAACATTTATCCTAGCTTAAGCACCTATCCATGTACCTATCCAATTGCCGTTTAAAGGTCACCAATGATTCTGACTCTGCCACTCCCACAGGCAGCGCATTCCGTGCCCCCACCACTCTCTGGGTAAAGAACCTACCCCTGACATCCCCCCTATACCTTCCACCCTTCACCTTAAATTTATGTCCCCTTGTAACACTCTGTTGTACCCGGGGAAAAAGTTTCTGACTGTCTACTCTATCTATTCCTCTGATCATCTTATAAACCTCTATAAAGTCACCCCTCATCCTTCGCCGTTCCAATGAGAAAAGGCCTAGCACTCTCAACTGATCCTCGTACGACCTATTCTCCATTCCAGGTAACATCCTGGTAAATCTTCTCTGCACCCTCTCCAAAACTTCCACATCTTTCCTAAAGTGAGGCAACCAGAACTGCACACAGTACTCCAAATGTGGCCTTACCAAGGTCCTGTACAGCTGCAACATCACTTCACGACTCTTGAATTCAATCCCTCTGCTAATGAACGCTAATATACCATAGGCCTTCTTACAAGCTCTATCCACCTGAGTGGCAATTTTCAAAGATCTATGAACATAGACCCCAAGATCCCTCTGCTCCTCCACCTTACTAAGAACCCTACCGTTAACCCTGTATTCCGCATTCTTATTTGTCCTTCCAAAATGGACAACGTCACACTTGACAGGGTTGAACTCCATCTGCCACTCCTCAGCCCAGCTCTGCATCATATCTAAGTCCCTTTGCAGCCGACAACAGCCCTCCTCACTATCCACAACTCCACCTATCTTCGTATCATCTGCAAATTTACTGACCCACCCTTCGACTCCCTCTTCCAAGTCATTAATAAAAATTACAAACAGCAGAGGACCCAGAACTGATCCCTGCGGAACTCCACTTGTAACTGGACTCCAGGCTGAATATTGACCATCTGCCACCACTCTCTGATTTCGACCGGCTAGCCAGTTTTCTATCCAATTGGCCAAATTTCCCTCTATCCCATGCCTCCTGACTTTCCGCATGAGCCTACCGTGGGGAACCTTATCAAATGCCTGACTAAAATACATGTACACTACATCCACTGCTCTACCCTCATCCACATGCTTGGTCACCTCCTCAAAGAATTCAATAAGACTTGTAAGGCAAGATCAACCCCTCACAAATCCGTGCTGGCTGTCCCTAATCAAGCAGTGTCTTTCCAGATACTTATAAATCCTATCCCTCAGTACCCTTTCCATTACTTTGCCTACCACCGAAGTAAGACTAGCTGGCCTGTAATTCCCGGCGTTATCCCTATTCCCTTTTTTGAACAGGGGCACAACAATCACCACTCTCCAGTCCCCTGGTACCACCCCCGTTGACAGTGAAGACTAAAAGATCATTGCCAACGGCTCTGCAATTTCCTCTCTTGCTTCCCACATAATCCTAGAATATATCCCGTCCGGCCCGAGGACTTGTCTATCCTCAGGCTTTTCAAAATGCCCAACACATCTTCCTAACAAGTATCTCTTCTAGCTTACCAGTCTGTTTCACACTCTCCTCTTCAACAATACGGTCCCTCTCATTTGTAAATACTGAAGAAAAGTACTCATTCAAGACCTCTCCTATCTCTTCCGACTCAATACACAGTCTCCCACTACTGTCCTTGATCAGACCTACCCTCGTTCTTGTCATTCTCATGTTTCTCATATACGCATAAAATACCTTGGGGTTATCCTTGATCCTACCCGCCAAGGATTTTTCATGCCCTCTCTTAGCTCTCATCATCCCTTTCTTCAGCTCCCTCCTGGCTGTTAGTGGGTGAGCATTTTGGTGATGGTGACCACAATTCTGTGACTTTCACCTTGGTTATGGAGAGAGATAGGTGCGCACAACAAGGTAGGTTTTACAATTGGGGGAAAGGTAAATACGATGCCGCAAGACAGGATCTGAGGAGCATAAATTGGGAGCACAGGCTGTCAGGGAAGGATGTCATTGTAATGTGGAACTTTTTCAAGGAACAGATATGACGTGTCCTTGATATGTATGTACCTGTCAGGCAGGAAAGAGATGGTCATGTGAGGGAACCTTGGTTGACGAGGGAGATTGAATGTCTTGTAAGGAGGAAGAAGGAGGCTTACATAAGGTTGAGGAAACCAGGTTCAGACAGAGCGTTGGAGGGGTACAGGATAGCCAGAAGGGAGCTGAAGAAAGGGATTAGGAGAGCTAAGAGAGGGCATGAAAAATCTTTGGTGGGTAGGATCAAGTATAACCCCAAACCCTTTTATGCATATGTGCGAAACATGAGAATGATGAGAATGAGGGTAGGTCCGATCAAGGACAGTAGTGGGAGACTGTGTATTGAGTCGGAAGAGATAGGAGAGGTCTTGAATGAGTACTTTTCTTCAGTATTTACAAATGAAAGGGACCGTATTGTTGAAGAGGAGAGTGTAAGTTAGAGGAGATATTTGTTAGGAAGGAGGATGTGTTGGGCATTTTGAAAAACTTGAGGATAGACAAGTCCCCTGGGCCTGATGGGATATATCCTAGGATTGTGTGGAAAGCAAGAGAGGAAATTGCAGAACCATTGGCAATGATCTTTTCGTCTTCACTGTCAATGGGGATGGTGCCAGGGGACTGGAGAGTGGCGAATGTTGTGCCCCTGTTCAAAAAAGGGAATAGGGATAACCCCAGGAATTCTTTGAGGAGGTGACCAAGCATGTGGATGAGGGTAGAGCAGTGGATATAGTGTACATGGATTTTAGTAAGGCATTTGATAAGGTTCCCCATGGTAGGCTTCTGCAAAAAGTCAGGAGGCATGGGATAGTGGGAGGTTTGGCCAGTTGGGTAGAGAACTGGCTAACCAGTCGAAATCAGAGAGTGGTGGTAGATGGTCAATATTCAGCCTGGAGCCCAGTTACAAGTGGAGTTCTGCAGGGATCAGTTCTGGGTCCTCTGCTGTTTATAATTTTTATTAATGACTTGGAAGAGGGAGTCAAAGGGTGGGGTCAATAAATTTGCAGACGATACGAAGATTGGTGGAGTTGTGGATAGTGAGGAGGGCTATTGTCGGCTGCAAAGGGACTTAGATATGATGCAGAGCTGGGCTGAGGAGTGGCAGATGGAGTTCAACCCTGTCAAGTGTGACGTTGTCCATTTTGGAAGGACAAATAAGAATGTGGAATACAGGGTTAACGGTAGGGTTCTTAGTAAGGTGGAGGAGCAGAGGGATCTTGGGGTCTATGTTCATAGATCTTTGAAAGTTGCAACTCTGGTGGATCGAGCTTGTGAGAAGGCCTACGGTGTATTAGCGTTCATGAGCAGAGGGATTGAATTCAAGAGTCGTGAGGTGATGTTGCAGCAGTATAGGACCTTGGTAAGGCCACATTTTGAGTACTGTGTGCAGTCTGGTCACCTCATTTTAGGAAAGATGTGGAAGCTTTGGAGAGGGTGCAGAGGAGATTTACCAGGATGTTGCCTGGAATGGAGAATAGGTCATACGAGGATAGGTTGAGAGTGCAAGGCCTTTTCTCATTGGAATGGCGAAGGATGAGGGGTGACTTGATAGAGGTTTATACGGTGATCAGGGGAATAGATAGAGTAGGCAGTCAGAGACTTTTTCCCCGGGTACAACAGAGTGTTACAAGGGGACATAAATTTAAGGTGAAGGGTGGAAGGTATAGGGGGGATGTCAGGGGTAGGTTCTTTACCCAGAGAGTGGTGGGGGCATGGAATGCGCTGCCTGTGGGAGTGGCAGAGTCAAAATCATTGGTACCTTTAAGCGGCAATTGGATAGGTACATGGATAGGTGCTTAAGCTAGGACAAATGTTTGTCATAACATCGTGGGCCGAAGGGCCTGTTCTGTGCTGTATTGTTCTATGTTCTACGTTCAGTCACACCACTGACTGAAGCCTTGTAGATGCTGGGCAGGTTTTGAGGTATCAGGGTTTGGTTCACTTGAAGAATTCCCAGCCTCTGACATTCTATTGCAGCCACAGTATTTATACGGCTGGTCAATCGTAAGTGCCAGACTGTTGGTAGCAGGGCTTTCAGTGATGGGAATGCCATTGAATGTCAAGGAGCAGTGGTTGGGCTCTTTCTGGTTGATGGTTGTTCTGCAGTTGGACACTGACTGCCTCAGTCTCTCAGGAGCCATGAACTATACTGATACTGTGGAAGCATCAGGGAGCATTCCTACTTCTGACCTCCTGATGGAAGGAAGGTCACTGAAGCAGATCTCGACTCAGATACTGCTGTTAGGAGCTCCTGCAGTGGCATCCTGTACCTGAGATCGCGACTGTCTTTATTTTGGGCTGGGTGTGACTTACAGTGTGCCCCTGGGTTCCCATTGACTCAAGGACTTGAATAACAAATCTTTTTCTAATAATGGTTAATTAAAAGATTGCTTTAATCACTGGTGGAACAAGAAAAGTTGATGAATTTACAGAAAGAATTGGATTCTTTTCAATAAATTGGATATAGCTATGCAGTTATCTTCTTACTCCTCTCCCTTGCTCTCAGTAGGATTGTGTTTTCAATAATCATATTTTCTATCGACATATATTTTCACTATTGTATTGGGTAAACCTTAGGAGAGTAAATAAGGGATTTAATTACTTGTTAGCATGAGCAAGAAGGATACTCCCAGTCTGAGTAGTTGTCTATCCAGTTGGGGTAAAAGTATAGGTACTAAAGGTGGTAAGAGCACAAAGCATGCAATTATGAATGTGGTTCCTTTTCCTTAAAACTTGCATCTTTCAGCATAAAATGAGCATTGGTCAAGCACAGAGATGAGACATGGGTGTGGGATATAATTTATTGAGTCTGCTTCACTCGTAAATATGATCATATTTTATCTGGTGATCTTCAGTTGCACTTTCCTGCCTTTTCCCCACAAGGCTTGAGTCCCTTACTTATTAAAAACCTGTATCTCTGAGTCAGAAATATACTGAACAACACTGCCTCCACAACCCTCTGCAGTTAAGAATTCCAGAGATTCACAACCCTCTGAGAGAAGTATTCCTCCTCATCTCTGCCTTAAGTGGGTGACTACCTTGTTCTGAGATTATACGCTCGGCTCCTACTGAAAGCTGCCTCTCAGCACCGAATGTGACAAACCCCTAAGAATCTTTAATATTTCAGTCATGTTGACTTTCACTCTTCTAAAGTGCACTGAACAGAGCTAATCTATTTGACCTCTCCTCATATAAGAAAATGTTCATCCCGAACCTGGAGAAACTTTCTGGGCTGCGTCCAATGCCGGTATATCCTTCTGAGATAAGGGGACCAAAACTTTATCATTTTCTTGATGTGGGCAACGCATTTTTTTGACTCCCTTACATTTGAAATAAAGGCCAACATTCCATTTGCCTTCCCCATTGTGCTGAACTTGTATACATCTTTTTTTGTGATTCATGCATGATGGTCCCAAAATCCCTTGGCACTGCAGTTTTCTTAACTAATATTCATCGCCTCTATTCTTCTTATCCATCCACAGAGTTTTTGCACATTCATTAACCTCTGTGAACTGTGTCACCCTCACCATTTTCGCTCCCACCTATTTTTGCTATCCTCAAACTTGGCATTAGTACATATATTTCATCAACTCATTAATATATATTGTCCATAACTGTGGCCCTGTGGCTCTCCACTAGTTAGAGATCCATCCTGAAAATGCCCCATTAATCCTAACTCTCCATCTTGTATTGGTAAACCAATTCTCTAAAAATACTAATACAGTATCCTGACCCCCTGCCCAAACGGCATGAGCTCCTTTTGAGTAGCCTTCTAAAATGCCTTTTAATAATCTAAATACTAGTAGTTTCCCTTCATCTGTCCTACTTATTACCTGAAAGAAATCTGATGAATTTGTTAGGTATGATTTCCCCTTCTTGAAGCCATGCTAACTTTGGTTGACTAACTTATGGTAGGAATTGAACTGAGAGAAGGGTCTTCTCGTTCTTTGAGGTGGAAGAGACTCTTAAACTCCAGAGTACATGAAGTGTGGGTTTTTAAGGGAGGCTAACATGGTTGTGAAGGTTGTTTTGATCAAAATCTGCAAACACACAACCAAGGTTACAAATTTTGCAATCATTAAATGTAGTAAATATAGTCCCTAACATCTTTAGCACTTTTTCTTTGAATTGAATTATCATTGTTGTCATTTCACATGTTACTGACAAATAGTTTGTGATTTTAGAATTACACTAGACTTGTTATTTTTATGTGAATTGATCAAAAACCTACTCTTTATTTGCCCATCACTTTCTGATAAACATAGTATTCAATTGTATTATGTTTAATCTAAGAGGATGAGGTATAATAGAATCACATTCTCATTTGGTGCTTTTTATAAATTTGGGAATTGAAAATTATATACTAAAATTAAAAACAAAAGTAACTTCTGCAGAGCTTATTGAAGTGTTCTGAAAATGCATTGCTACCAGAAATGAAGTCAAAATATTTAAGTTTTTATTTATTATTCCAGTAAGAAGGATTCAGATATTCGTCAGCGTGAACTACTGGCAGCTGTCTCTCAGAGTTTGCTGAAATACTTACAAGACAATGCTCGAGAAATGGTGATGAATAAAGCAAAAAGTGTCATTGTGGCAGATATTCTGGGCCATGCCATTGGTGATTTGCAGCCTGCCATGAATGCTGTTGTTGAAGTGGCTGCAGAAGTCTTTGTCCCTGGAGGCAGTAATGATGAGGTAATGTGTTAACATTCATCTTTTATTTTAGAAATGTGCTGAGAAGGGATAATGGCTTTTATGTGGGGGAATTTTTTTTTGTGGAATTAACTTGATTAAAGAAAATGAATACAATGCATTTGATGCAATAAAAAACTCTAAAGACACTACCTGGGGATTATAAAATAAAATATGACACCAAGTCAAATGAGCTCTCAGTTAGCTGACAAAAGGGTTGGATTACAGTAGTCAATAAAGGAGAAAGGAGAGGTCAAAAAGGTGTAGGGAGGCAATTCCAGAACTTGGGAGCTGGAAACTGAAGACCCAGCCCTTAATGGTGTGGTGATTGACTTATTTTTTAAAAATCATTCCCAGTATGAGGGTGTTGTGGGCTGGGTCAGCATTTATTGCCCATCCCTAATTGCCCAGAGGGCAGTTCAGAGTCAACCAGATTACTGTGGGTCTGGAGTCGCACGTAGGCCCAGACCAGGTATGGGTGGCAGATTTCCTTCCCTAAGGGACATTAGTGAGCCAGATTGGTTTTTCTGACAATCAGCAATGGATTCATGGCCATCATTAGATTCTTAATTCCTGACATTTTATTGAACTCACATCCCACCATCTGTTGTGCCGGGATTTGAACCTGGGTCCCCAGAGCATTATCTGCGTCTCTCGTTTAACAGTCCAGTGATAATACCACAAGGCCCTCACCTCCCCTTGGAGAATGGGCAAAGGAACATAGAAATCTGAAAGGGTTGAGAGGCTGGGTGAGATCAGAGACCAGAAAGGCAAGGCCATGAAGGGACTTGAAAACATGGTTGAGAACCTTAATCTCAAGGTGTTGCTTGATTCAGATCCAGTGCAGATGACCAAGTACCAGGGTGATGAGAAACACACTTAACACATGGGCTGTGAAGTTCTGCTGTTTCATGGAAAGACAATCAAGGATGTATTGGAAAGTTCATCAAATGAGACTTTGTGGGTAGTGCTGAGGAGTAAGAAGGGGACAGTGTCACTGTTGGGAATGTATTGTGGACACTTGAACGGTCAGTGGGCAGGCGAAGGGGAAATTTGTAGACAATTAACCTGAGGTGTGTACAAGCAATAAAAATATAATTAGGGATCTCAACTTGCCCAACTTTAGTTGGGATTGTACTGGTATAAAAGGTTTAAAGGGGGCAGATTTCTTGAAATGCATTCAGGAGAGCTTTTTTTATATCAAGGTCCTACAAGAGCATTGCTGGAATTAATTCGGGGGGGGGGGGGAACAGAGCTGTACTGGTGGTTGCAATGGCAGTGGGTGAAGATTTTAATAATAGCAATCGATACACTGTGTACGTTTTAAATTTGTTCTAGAAAAGGAAAACAAATTGGTCTGCAGAAAAAGGTTTTGAATTGGGGAAGGCATATTTTATTGGACTAAGGAAGGATCTGGGGAAAGGAGCCTGGGGAAAGCTACTTCTGGGTAAATTGACAAAATGTGAAAGGGAAGGCATTCACATTCTGTGCAGGGTGAAATATAGCATACAGAACCGTAGAGGTCTGTGAATATTCAAGACTGGCTAAGAAAGAAAACAGGTACAAAGGAAGCAAAATAACAGAGGCTGTTGCTAGGTATAGACAGTGCAGAAGAGATCTTAAAGCAATTAAGAGGGCAAAGAGAGGCCATGAAAAAGCACTGGTGGACCTAAAGTATTCTACTCTTCAAGGGGAAGAGGATAACCAGGAAAAGGATAGGGTTTGTGTGTGGAGCCAGAGGACTTTGATAAGGCATTAGAAAGGTTCTTCACATCTGTCTTCACTTTGGAGACTGAGCATTTGGGAAGAGGGACTATGAGGTTCCTGAATAATCAGTGGCTGAAGGAACATATCCCTGAAAAATTAGATGTTTCACTTTGGAAGAAGTAACAATTCAAGGGAATACTAAATAAGTGACAGGACATTAGGAAGCTCAGTAATAGAGGCATTTTGAGATATTTGTCCACAGGTCCCTGAGGGAGCAGGGCAGTTTATTAAGGTGGTTAAGAAGGTTTTATGGCCACTTGTCTTTATCAGCTATGGCATAAATTATAAGAGCAGTGATGTCATGTTGGATTTGTACAGAACTTTGATTAGGCCACAGCTGTAGTGCTGTGAGCAATTCTTGTCACCTCCCTATCGGAAGGAAGTGATTGCATGTTGCCTGGGATGGAGCATTTGAACCATGAAGAGAGTTTGGATGGGTTTGTGTTGTTTTATTTAAAGCAGAGGAGGCTGAGTCAGGACCTGATTGATGTGTATAAGATTATCATGGACAGCATGGATAGAAAGCAGTTGTTACCCTTATTTAAAGGGCATAATGTTTAATTTTAAAGGCAGGAGATATAGAGGAGACATGAGGAAAATATTTTTCATCCAACAGGTGATGGGAATCTGGAATGCATTGGGAGGGGAGTTGATGCGGGAAACTTCACAATCTTTTAAAAAGTACTCAGATGAGCACGTGAAGTGTCGTAACATTCAAGGCTGTGGGTCAGGTGCGAGAAAGTGGGCCTCGTATAAATGTTGTCGGTGCAGACTGGATGGGCCAAAGGCCGTCTTCTGGACTCTATGGTTCCATGATTCTTTCTGTTCCCCATTTCAGCTCCATATGGTAGAGCATCCTGCAGGGCACCTGGTTCTTAAATGGTTAATAGAACAAGATGGAAAGATGGAGGAACTTGGAAAACCAGGTAAGTTTTATTTTGAGGGTGTGGACGTAAAGCTCAGGGTTATGTAATTAAGTTTAAACACGTTTTGTATGGTGAGACATCATGTAACATCAACATAGACTTATTGCACTTATGGAGTCGTACTACACGGAAACAGACCCTTTGTTCCAACTCTTCTGCTCTGACTAGACATCCCAATCTGACCTGCCATTTGGCCCACATTCTTATAACCATCCAGATGCCTTTTAAATGTCGTAATTGTACCAGCCTCCACCACGTACTTTAACAGCTCTTTCCATACACACACCACCCTCTCAATGAAAAGTTGCCCCTCAAATCCTTTTTAAATCTTTCACCTCTCACCTTAAACCTATGTCTGTTTTGGACTCTGCCCAAGGAGAAAGACCTTGTCTAGTCACCCTATCCATGCCCTGTATGATTTATAAACCTCTATAAGGTCACTCCTCAGCCTTTGAAGCTTCAGGGAAAGTGCCCCAGCCTATTCAGCCTCTCCCTGCAGCTCAAACCCTCTGGTCCCGGCAACATCCTTGTAAATATTTTGTGCACCCTCTCAGGTTTTAACATGATCCTTCCTATAGAAGGGTGACCAGAATTGTACGCAATATTCTAAAAGTGGTCTCACCAATGTCCCGTAGAGACACAACATGACTTCCCAACTCCTATACTCAGTGCACTGACTGATGAAGGCAAATGTGCCAAATGCCACCTTCACCTTCATGTCTACCTGTCACTCCACTTTCAAGGGACTATGTATCTAGGTCTCTTTGTTCAGCAACACTCACCAGGGCCCTACCATTAACTGTATAAATCCAGCCCTGGTTTACCTTACCAAAATGCAATATCTCTCATTTTCCTAAATTAAACTTCATCTGCCACTTCTCAGCATATTGTCCCATCTGATCAAAGTCCTATAGTACTTTGAGATAATCTTCTTCACTACATTACCAGTTTTGGTGCCATTTGCGAACTTACCAACCATACTTCCTCTATTCATATCCAAATCATTTATATAAATGATGAAAAACAGTACTGAACATTGTGGCATACCACTGGTCACAGGCCTCCACTTTGAAAAGGAACGCTCTACCACCACCCTCTGTCTCCTACCTTCAAGCCAGTTTTGTATCCAGTTGGCCAGCACACCCTAGATCCAATGAAGGGCTTTTGCCCGAAATGTCAATTTCGCTGGTCCTTGGATGCTGCCTGAACTGCTGTGCTCTTCCAGCACCAATAATCCAGAATGTGATCTAATCTCGCTAACCAGTCAATGATGCGGAACCTTGTTGAATGCTTTACTGAAGTCCATATAGACATCTTCTACCACTCTTCCTTCATCAATCTTCTTGGTCACGTCTTCAAAAAACTCCAGTCAAGTTAGTGAGCCACAATTTCCAATGCAAAAACCAATGTTAACTATCCTTAATCAGTCTTCCCTTTCTAAATACACACAGATCCTGTCCTCAAAGTAAGCCTAAACCAGCACTGGGCAAAACTAAGCATCTGTGTGTGCTGGAAAATCGAAACAGTACTTCCAAATTTTCATTTCAGAATGCCATATGTGTGGTACTATTTGAATGCGCTTTATATCAAGTCCAATCCTAAGCTAATTATTAGCTTTCAGTAAAAATATATGATGCAGTGAAACTTGTACAACCTGTAAGGTAAATCTGCAACAGTTGGAAATGAGGCATTTTGCTTTTCTTCAATATTTAGATCACATTCTCAAAGGACTTGCCTCAGCACGAAGCTGAAAATATTAACAAATGGAAAATTGAATATTAATAGCCTTCATTTTCTTTGATCTGAACTCGTTCCACTCTCTGATAAGAACTAATGTTGCCTTGAGCTCTGATGAGTTTTAAAAATGCTAAAGAACTTGTGCCAATAACGAGTAATTGTGTTTTTGCCTTACTGCATGGTTACCATATCCAGCAGCTGTGCCATTCTCCAGTGGGGCCATCAGATAGGGCTGTGCTTTATTACACGAACAAAGAGAACCATCTCTAGCCTTGAACCAAGAGCTAATTACTCAGAAGGCCATATTGCTTGAACCAGCCAGACAACTTCTACAGAGTTCCAGTGGGATTCTCCATCTGCCAAAACTAGGTCATCATTCAATCCCCACGATCCCATTGTTACTATTTATAGATCCTACTTCCACACAGCTGAGCAGTAAACCAACGTTTCCCAAATCCAGAGCATTGCTTCTGGTCCAAATCATTTATGCTATCAAGTTTTGAGAAGATTTGTAGCTCAGGTAGAGGTTCTGGCTGTAAGTTTGCTCACTGGAAGGTTTGTATTCAGACGTTTTGTCACCATACTAGATAACATCATCAGTGAGCCTCCGGTGAAGCCCTGATGTTATGTCCCGCTTTCTATTTATGTATTTAGGTTCCCTTGGGCTGGTGATGTCATTTCCTGTTCCCTTTCTCAGAGGGTGCTAGATGGGGTCCAAATCAATGTGTTTGTTGATATAATTCTGGTTGGAATTCCATGCTTCTAGGAATTCTTGTGTGTGTGTCTCTGGCTTGTCCTTCAGAAATCTGGAGAATTAAACAAGACAGACTTCCAAAAAATGAAACCAGATGGATGAAACACACCATGCTTCCCCAGATTACCCAAAATTCACAAACCAGGAGTCCCCTTCAGACCCATAGGCTCGCTACCTGGAATACCAACATACAGACTAGCCAAGGAACTAGAAGACCCACACCGCTCCATTCACTCCACCCAAGAATTCCTGAAGACCATCAAAGACACCAAGATAGAGGAGGATGAAATAATAGTCTCCTTTGATGTAACAGCCCTGTTCACATCCATCAACATCAACCTGGCCAAGGAAACACTGAGTACACTATTAGAAGAACCAAAGACACATACACCAAACACCACCAACTTCAGGGTGTAGGTTTGCTCGCTGAGCTATAGGTTTGATATCCAGACGTTTCATTACCTGCCTAGGTAACATCATCAATGGCGACCTCCAAGTGAAGCGAAGCTATTGTCTCCTGCTTTCTATTTATATCTTTCTCCTGGATGGGGCTCCTGGGGTTTGTGGTGATGTCATTTCCTGTTTGTTTTCTGATGGGTTGATAGATGGCATCTAGATCTACGTGTTTGTTTGTGGTCGGAGTGCCAGGCCTCTAGGAATTCTCTGGCATGTCTTTGCTTAGCCTGTCCCAGGATAGATGTGTTGTCATTAGCAAGGACAACATCATTAAGCTAGTGGACCTATGCCGTATCACCCACTTCACGTTTTAACAACAAAACCTATAGACAAATCAACGGAACACCCCTAGGATCTCCGATATCAGGGTTCTTAGCAGAGGCAGTAATACAGAGACTCGAACAAACAGCTCTGCCAACCATCCAACCCAAACTTTGGGTCTGCTACATGGATGATACCTTTGTCATTGCAAAACGAGACAAATTAGAGAAACCTTCAAGACTGTCAATAATATCCTTACTGGCATAAAATTCAGTAAAGAGGCAGAAATCTACAACAAACTGCCATTCCTAGATGTCACAGTAGAGCGAACGCCCAATGGGGAACTTCAAACCAGCGTCTACAAGAAAACAACACATTTGGACCAAATACTGAATTACAGAAGCAATCATCCCAACACCCACAAATGAAGCTGCATTAGAACATTATTTCAATGAGTCACCATACACTGCAACACAGAAGAACTACAAAGAGCAGAGGAACATCACCTACACAGCGTATTCAAAACGAGCGGGTACCCAATAAACTCAGTCAGCCGATTTCTCAGCAACAAACCCAAGTAAGCAAACAAAATGCGTCCAGAAACCCTAGCCACTCTCCCCTACATCAAAGACATATTGGAAATGACTACTCGGACCTCTTGGCATCATGGTAGCCCACAAACCACCAACACACTAAAACAGCAGCTAATGAACTTGAATGACCCTATACAGACAACAAGCAGAATGAACATAATTTCCAAAATACCTTGCAAACTCTGGAACAAACACTACATTGGACAAACAGGCAGAAAACTAGCCACCAGGATACATGAACACCAACTAGCCACAAAACGACATGACCCTCTCTCACTAGTATCCTCACATACAGAGAGGAAGGACACCACTTCGACTGGGGCAATGCATCCATCCTAGGACAAGCCAAACAGGGACATGCACGAGAATTCCTCGAAGCATGGCATTCCAACCGGAATTCTATCAACAAACACATAGAGTTAGACCCCATCTACCACCCCCTGAGAAAAAGAACAGGAAATGACATCACCAGCCCAAGTAAACCTTAACACATAAATAAAAAGTGGGACATAACACCAGTGCTTCACCAGAGGTTCAATGATGATATTACTTAGTATGGTGTGAAACATCTGAAAACGAGCCTTCCAACTCAATGAGCAAATTTACATCTATTTACGCTATATTGTTGGCTATTTCCTCCGCCTCCAATAACAAAGGCACACTTACTTTCTGCAAATTATTGTCCCATTTCTAGAACAAAAAAAGATGCAAACTTCACCATATATCTAATCAAATAACCACAACAAATATTTTAAATTTAAAAGAACTGTTGATAGATGATTCCAAAATATGATGTTAATCAATAATATACATTGGTAAGTTATACAGGGACTTGAGATTTTGAAGCGTTTTAACCATAAAATCCAAACCAGCAGAGCAACACTAAGGACAATGTAACTTCATAATTGTGACCATTGATTTAATGCCAATGCCATATTCATTCCAGTATTTTGTTGGTTGTGCTTAACCAGCATAATTATATGGGTACTACAAGATTGCTTGGCAAATTTAAATGTTACTGTATTTAATGCATCATAAATGAGTTCCATTACGCAGCTAGCCCCCAGGCAGCAACATGAGAGAAATGTTTTTTAGTAATTTAATTACTACGGCATTAGGCATTTTTGCTTTGCTCCTAGATGTTCTACGTTTGCTTTTAGGACTGGTTGTACTTGTTGTAATCAATGGTTATAGATTTTCTTCAATAGCTTTCCAGCGCTGGCTTAATTTCTCCAAGTGCTCAAAGATTTCAACTTTTGACAGTTCTCACATGCTTTGATGTTCCCTTGCTTGATTAAACACACCATTCCAACTTGAACTCAATTCTTTACTGACCGTTTCAAAGTGCTTCATAATTTTCTGAAGCCTTGCTTAAGAGCTGACTAGCTGACAAGTGTGACTTTAAATACTATGTTTCATCCTCAAGTAATCGTGCGTGAATCGTGATCAACCAAAATTTATTCAGTCATGTGAATATTTTTCTACGCTTCAATTAAATGGGAGCCTATGTCAAGTCCAGTTGCATTGCATTATGAATGTACAAAATAGTAGCAGTGAAAAGGTCACATGGTCCCTCGAAACTGCTTCCCCAGTTGATATATTGTGGCTACAAGTCTGCTTTCCTATCTGTATCCTATACCGTTTGACTCCCTTGTCAATCATGAATCTACCGAACTCAGCTTTATAAATATTCAATTACCTGACCTCTCTGGGAAGAAAATTCTCGACTGACAACTTTCAGAAGAATGCTTTCTCCTCAATTCAAGGCCGGTGATCAATTCCATTTGTTCAAAATGTTAACATATGAATACAATTATTAAACTTGGAAATGGACATAAACTTTCCTCTTGAACTTGCATTAGGTTATGCCATTTACTAACAATGTATAGGTATTTACGCATTATAATGACAACCATTTGAAATTAAAGTGAGCAGGGTATACATTCCCATTATTCAAAGTGATGTTGGTTTTATTTTAAAAGAAATACCTTTGCAAACCCGTTACCCTGAGACAACTGGAAGGGAAGATAGATTACACTGAGAGTCTTTGTAGTGTGGCTTCTTGGGGTGTCATTATGGCCAATTAAACGAATCATAGCAGTTAAACAATTCTGTTTATGTTTTTGACATACTTATCATAGTAAATTAATCTGTTTAAGGATCAGTTGTGTTATAAAAATGGGAAACCTTTGTTTGATAGAGGTGAAATGTAACTATTCCAGGGTATGACTTAAAAGGCCACAACACAAATACCTGAAGAAAACTACTTAATAAATTTAAATTTTTTTTTATAGAGTGCTTTGCAAGGACATTAGTAGAACGTGTTGGAATTGAGAGTCTAAAATCCTGGGCGCAGGTAAACCGTGGAGCTATTGTGCTTTGTTGGTAAGCATTAAATTAAACTCCAATTCATGGTCACATGATTTCTTTATATATTAAATAACTTAAATGTTTATAGATCAGATTGTGTATGTCAGATCTTTTAACAATAGAATTGGAAAATACATGGTCTTAGTGATGTGTGCTCTTGAAATGTGCGGAGATGTTCTAGAGAGCTTTTTACAATATGCTAAATGGTGAGTATTCCAGTTGGAGATAAAGTAGGATTACAACAGATTCAATTGAGAAGGTCCAAAGAGATTTTTGAAAGGTGAGGAAGATTGTGGAGATACCATTGGGAAGATCTGTAGGATGCGTGTGCTTTGGTGTTTAACTTAGAGTACATAATCTAAGTGGTTTGCTGACCATAATGGCCACTTCTGTCCACCAACCCCACCTTACTCCTCTCCATAATGTTGCTGCATTAATATCCTGATGGGCAAAGGTAAAGTGACCGTGGGGCTTTAGTACTGCTCTCTCATTACAGAGAGATGATTGTTGGTGAGTTTAATCTGAGGGTCAGTACGCCTAAGGTGAGGGACAAGGTTGAGAGGTTGAGGCATTTATGGTGACTTCAGCCAGTGAAGGGATTGAACCCACGCTGTTGGTGTCACTCTGCATTGCAAACCTGCCACCCAACCAGTTGAGCTAACGAACCTAGAAGTCAACCAGCCAATCATTGCCATTGGCGATTGGAGCAGTTCAGGTGCTGGCCATTCTGCGGTAAATAATTCGCCTGCCTTATCCTGAAGAATTTTCCATCATCTAAATGGCACAAGTCTGGAGTATGATGGAACACAGTTCACATTACCCAGGTTGTGTTGGGCTGCGACAGGACTCAAGCTTGATGCTCTCTTGAGACATTGTAGTTTGCTTTATCTGCACTAAATCAAATTCACTCTGTCCACCATCAGTTTACTGTGGCTGAATTGTATCCTGTCTATCAGATGTGGTGGAGCAACTCGGCATGGCTTTCCCCAGCAAATCTTCCAAGCTCCAGAGTATAAAGTAGACTGTAACATGATAACCCCTAAAGTTCTGCTCCTAAATTGTTTCCCTGCAGAAGCTTAATGCTCTCATTCACTTCTCATTACAGTATGGAATTTTATAATATCAAGTAGCAGCTACTTTCTCGGTGATGATCAATGTGTTTCATTGTTTTCAAGTAAAGTTTTCAATAAACTTTGCTGTGTATCTTGTTACAACACAACACACAGTTGAATTTAATCTGCTTTTCTCCTCTGTATTGGCAATACAGTAACTGGCGGAGCGAAATTAAACATCAAAGAAATGTAATTGATGTTTGTGGTTTTAAATCAAATAATCTTTGTTTTCAGTCCTAATCACGCGGAAGACAGAAAAACAAGTGTCAAGGGTTAAACACCAATAAAAACACAAAACTGGCCGAATTACTTCAGTGTTTTTCATGATGTGTTGTTCCACAGGCATCGATAATTGTTCCTCGTTTGATTTTCCACAGGCATCGATCAGGCCCACCATTTCAGTTCACCCAGGGGAATTTGGTCATTCTTATGGCTTAGCTTTTATTCTTGGAACATCCAGCAGCTGCTGATGGGAAGTTCCGCAGGGCCTTTCAAATCATCATGTTGTAATAATGACACCCAAACCCTTTCTCACAGAAAACACGGTCCAAAACCCAGTTTAAACTCTCGCTTCTCCCTGACAGACTGACCATCTCCTCCGCAAGGTTCCAGTCACCGTTCAACATCTGCCATCTGCTTGAGCATAAGGTCTCTTCCAGACTTGATGGAACCAATTCCCAGGGACTGACCTCATTAACAGCCAACTTTTGCTATCTGTTTAAACATAATGTGCTCCCCAGGGTCGAAGGTCTGTTAAATCTTTTGATCAAAACCCAACCTGCAGTTAACTCCTAGGCCTCGTCTCACAAATCAACAGCCGCTTTATTTGTTCTCTTGTCCTTTTTTCAAAATACAAGCTGCTGCCCATAGTTCACAGCTCCATGACAAAATTGAGAAAAGAATAAAAGAAAAATAATGAAAACTCAGCAAGGGTTCTAACAATTCAAGTAATTTCAGTTTGTTTGGTGTTTTGTTTTTTTTCCAATGAATTGCAGGAAGGTATTTGATTTCTGGAATCAGCTCTTGCAAAATTGTTTTAACCATGAGCTTTAATGTTTCTACATTGCTTTTTTCAGTCTTCTTCAGAGTAAGAATGAAGATGTATCCAAGAAAGTAAACAAAGCCCTCAAGAGGCTCATTCCCAAGTTAAAGATGATGGAAAATGTGAAGGGTGTAGAAATGTTGATAGAAAAATTGACTGCCAAGTGAAGGTGGAAAATATTGTGCCTCACTAAGACAGCTCAAAATGTTTCATACGTATAAAATGTAAAGGAATAATAATTTTAAAGGAATAGTAATTTGTTACAGTAACATTTTGCATCAGCTATTTTCAAGCTCCTAATGTTCCAAAATTCACGTTTTGCAATTGAAAACATAACCAACTGATTTCTGGCCTTTAACACCCAATATTTCTATGGGAGGACTTGAACAAAGCTATTGGTGACACAAAGTAGGCAATGTCATTCCAATTCATACTGTTAATATGAATCATGGTTGCAAAAGTTTCTGCTGTGGACTTTTTAAAAATTGGTTATCCCAAGTTGTTTATTTTATACAATAAAATATATGAAGTAATTGTAACATATAAAAAGAAGCCTTTCTGTATCCTTACTGCACCACCTTGTGATATTGTCATATGACCCACTCTTCCCATTTCTTCTCCTTATACTCTGAAATGAAATGTTTCATCACATACACTTTCAAAACAGATTCGAATTTCTTCTTGTCCCCTGAGAGAATTAGAAGCAACTTTCAGTGTATGAATCCACATTTATCCATATGGATGACATTGGTAACTTCGAACAGCGTGTGACATTCAAGACCAACATGTGAAAGGAAATTAATTATTTTCATTGGTGCTTATATCTAATATTTTAGATTTTAACTATTTGCCTTTTAACTGTGCAGTTGGATGCAGGGTAAAGTTCACCTTCAATAAGAAGCTATCAGAGCTATGTAAACTCATTGGATGTTGGTGTAAAATACGACATTATTCACAAGACTTTGGTCTGTTGTTCTTTGCATTATATTAGCACTGACAGGATGTATCCTGCAGCAGTTTTCATGTTGACAGTGCAATGGCTTTCATTAACTCTGACCCCTTTAGACCTGATCTAGCATTTCCTTGGGGGAGTTTGGGGGAGTTTTAAGTTACTCATGGATAAGGGTAGACCTCGGGTGGAATACTAAACTAGGGTAAGACTAACAATGATAATATCTGGTAGTAACTGAGGAAAGTAGAATGGTGGCAGATGTTTGAGGGTAAAGCCACATCTGGCATGTGGAAATATTTGGAGTAGAGTGGTGCTGGAAAAGCACAGCAGTTCAGGCAGCATCCGAGGAGCAGGAAAATTGACATTTCGGGCAAAAGTCCTTCATCAGGAATACAGGCAGAGTCCGTGAAGGGTGGAGAGATAAATGAGAGTAGGGTGGGGGGTGGGGAGAAAGTAGCATAGAGTACAATAGGTGAGTGGGGGTGGGGATGAAGGTGATAGGTCAGGGAGGAGGATGGGGGAAGGTAGCAAAGAGTACAGTGGGTGGATGGGGTTGGGATGAAGGTGATAGATCAGAGAGGAGGGTGGAGTGGATAGGTGGAAAAGAAAGACCGGTAGGACAGGTCATGGGGCGGGGCTGAGCTGGAAGTTTGGAACTGGGGTGAGGTGGGGGAGCGGAAATGAGGAAACTGGTGAAGTCCACATTGATGCCCTGGGGTTGAAGTCAGCTCCCCCTCCCACTCAGGCGAGGACATGGAGGTCCGGGCCTCCTTCACCGCCGCTCCCTCACCACCCGGCGCCTGGAGGAAGAACGCCTCATCTTCCACCTCAGAACACTTCAACCCCATGCGCCATGAAATGACCTTGACAAACAGGATTAAGGAAAATCCTGAACCTTTCATATGTATAGAATGAGCAAAAGTGTAGCTGGGGAAAGGGTAGGTCCGCTGAAGGACACAAGGAAACTTATGCATGGAGCTGGAGGGTGTGGGTGCGATTCTTAACAAATACTTAGTATTGGTATTCCCAAAGCAGGAGAACATGGTAAATGGTGACTCTAGAGATGGTTATGTGATATTCTAAGGTATGTCAGTATAAAAAGATGGTTGTGTTGGGTGCTTTGGAAAGCACTAAGGTAGATAGCATGCAAAATAACACTTTGATTTTTGTTGTCACATGTAACAAGATACAATCAGAAGTCTCCAGGACCTGATGGAGCCTTTCCCAGCATACTGAGGGAGGAAATTGCGGGGCATTGTATGAAATCTTTGTCTCTCTTGTCACAAGTGACGTTCTAGAGGGCTGGAGACTAGCTAGCATTGTTCTTTTGTTCAAGAAGGTCAGCAGTGATAATTTGGGAAATTACAGGCCAGTGAGCCTTGCTTCAGTAATAGGCAAATTATTGGAAAATTCTTAAAAATAAGTATTGCTGTCATTTGGAAAACTGTGGACTTACTATCGACCGACAACGTGGCCTTTTGCAGGGGGAGGTCATACATTACAAACTTGAGTTTTTTTGAGTGACAAAGATAATTGGTGATGTTGACATAGATTTTAGCAAGACCTTTGACATGGTCCCTCATGGCAGTCTGGTACAGAAGGTGAAGTCACATGGGGTCTGCAGTGAACTGGTAAGATGGATACAGAATTGGCCTGGTCATAGAAGACAAACAGTAGCAATGGAAAAGTGTTTTTTTCTGCCTAGAGATCTGTGACCACTGTGTTCTGTGGGGATCAGTGCTGGGGCTCTTATTGTTTGTAATATATATAAATGTGATTTGGAAGAGAATGAGGGTAGTCTGATTTGTAAGTTTGCTCATGACAAATGTTGGGGAACTGTGGATAGTGAGGATTGCCAGAGGATACAGCAGGGTATGGATAGGCTGGAGACTTGGGTAGAGAAATGGCAGGTGGAGTTTAATCCAGACAAATGCCAGGTGATGCATTTTGGGAGGTTTAATGCTGGAGGGAAGTATTCAATAAATGGCAGAACTCTTGCAAGCATTAACACAGAGGGATCTCCACATACAGTGCGCGGTTCTCTGAAAGTGGCAAGAAGGCTTATGATTACCTGTATTAGTCAGAGCATAAAAATTGGCCAGTCATGTTGTAGCTGTATCGAACTTTATTAAGGCCATGTTTGGAATATTGTGTAAATTTCTGGTCACACTACGAGAAGGATGTCGAGGATTTCGAGCTGGTATAGAAATGGTTTACCGGGATGTTGCCTGGTTTGAAAAGTGCTAGTTATGAGGAGAGATCAGACAAACTCCAGTTTATTTTCACTTGAATGTCAGAGAGTGAGGACTGACCTGATGGAGATTTACAAAGTTATGAGAGGCATGGCTGCAGTGGAGAATTGGAATCTGATTTCCAGGGTGAAGTATCAGTTATAAGGGCACAGGTTTACGGTAAAAATGAGAAATCTTAAAGGAGATGTGAAAGATGTGTTTTTCAGTACACAGAAGATGGTAAGTGTCTGGAATGCATCCCAGAGAAGGGGGTAGAAGCAGATACAATTGCAAAGTTTGAGACATCTTGACAGATACATGCATAGACACGCAAGATAGGGATGTGGACCGCACAGAGGCCAAAGATTTGTCATTTAGAAAGATATTGTGTCAGCACAGCCTTGGTGGGTTGAAGGGCCAGTTCCTGTGCTGTTCTTTGTTTTTTGATATGGTTATGGCTCAACTCCACCTTCCTGCCTGCCCTCCATAACCATGAACCAGTCCTCTCAGTTTTCTGAGAAAGAGAATTCCATTGCTTCCTCAATACTCTGCTGGCTTGCAGAATAATCTCAGCTACCTCAGGCTGGAGGCCCACATTAAAATAGTAATCTTAGATCCACTCCCTTTGAAACTGGATGTAAATTTCAATCATAATATGCTTCTGAATATGTCATTTTTAACCTAAAAATTTCCGGTGTAGCATGTCTGATGCTTTTTGGATTACCTGCACAAAGAAAATGTCATCATGTTAGATGGGGGCAAGTAAGTAAGATTCCATACACAACTTTAAACTTGCTGCTTGCATTAGAGTGCTAAGATTTCCAACATTAATTTCAAAAATATGTATTTGTTTGCATACTTGCTTTAAGGGGAAAACGGTGCACTGTACAATTTACAGGGAATAGAACATAGAATGATACAGAGTAGAGTGTGTGTTGCTGGAAAAGCACAGCAGGCCAGGCAGCATCCGAGGAGCAGGAGAATCAATGTTTCATCAGGAATGGCTTGATTTTAAGCTTACTGCGAAGCCTCATCCAAGGATGCCTACCTTGAAGAAGTTCACCTCCTCTCTCTACAAGGATCTCAGTAAGTCTTTCTCTCTCTCAATGCAAACCCCCACCCCAGTCATCTCTGCTGTGAAGCTCTTCAGTCACAAATGTCTGATTGGCTGTGCTTTTCCAGCACCACACTCTTGCCTCTGATCTCCAGCATCCGCAGTCCTCACTTTTTCCTCATAGAACGATACCGCACAGGGACAGGTCCCTTCGGCCCATGATGTTGTGCTAAACCTGACACCAAATTAAACTAATCCCTTCTGCCCACCCTTGGTCCCTATCCCTCCATTCCTTGCTTCTTGATGTGCTTATCTAGAACTCTCTTAAACACCGATATCGTATGTGCATCCACCACCACCCCGGCAGTACATTCCAGACTCTTATCGCTCTCTGTGTAAAACAACCTGTCCTTCATGTCCCCTCTCACCTTAAATGCATGACCCCTTGTTTTAGACATCGCAACTCTGGGTAGGAGATTCTGGCCATCAATCCTATCTATGTATATTTCCCTCAGCCTCCACCGCTCCAGAGAAAACCGCCTGAGTTTTTTTAGCCTCTCCTTATAGCTCATACCCTCTAATCCAGGTAGCATCCTGGTAAACCTCTTCTACACCTGCTCCGAAGCCTCCACATCTTCCCTGTAATGTGGCGATTAGAATTGAATATCAGATTAAGCTTGCTTTGTTTCACTCCACTGTATCTGAAGTTATTACAATCAGTCAGTGCCTCAGAGAGACACGTGGACTGGGATGCATATATGGAGGCTGCAAGTAAGTGTTTGAACTAATCTCTGGAGGAGGAGATTTAGAGGTTTAGCTGCTAGCTGTGAATCCATCAATTGTTCACTTCCAGCATATTGTAACCATCAATGCTTGTCTGTAATGGAACGTTGTTAGATTCTAATACGGTGTAGATCTATTTTTATGTGTTGCTCAGGATTAAGCAGATTCTTATTTACGCAGGCTTAATCTAAATTTAATTGACAATGACATTTCAAGAAGTGTACATTAATTTATTCAATGATGCAGCTCAAGCACCTTCACCTGTTCTGATAATGTGAATTGTTAATATAAAAAGATTAATGATGGGCCCAGAATTTAAAAGATACAGACTCATCTTATTAAAACAATTTTAATCATACTAATCTTGGGAACTGTATTAAACACAAAAAGACATTTGTATTTGGATACTTAAATCTTTAAAAACACAGAATATTATATCTATATTACCTCTTTAATACTGCCTGAACTGCCACAATCATTGTTGCAGTCATGATGCACTTAGAAATCTGATTTTAATGACTTTTGCAAACTATCGGCATCCTAGGAGTTATGATAGTCCAGTTAGGTTTGGTCAATCATCTAGATACTGTGGCTACAAGATCGGGTCAAAAGCTAGTAATTCTGGGATAACTCACTCCCTGACTTCCAAAGCCTGTCCACCATCTATGAGGCACAAGTCAGGGGTCTGAGTGAATACTCCCCACTAGCCTGGATAGATGTATTTCCAACAATACCTGAGAAGCTTGCCACCATCCGGGATAAATAGTCTACTTGATTAACACCACTTCCAGCATTTTCTTTCTTAAGTTATAATTAATAAATACATTATAAATCTTTTTTTTTAAGATCCTTTATATATATATATGAACCAGACAACCTGTGCCTGCTCCATACCAATGAAGGAAGTCTCAGGTGCAGCATTTTGATTGGCACAAGACTTGCTTCAGCAACCTTAAAAGCAGGAATTACTGAACTGCTTTCTTCGTCTTTCCGTCCACCTTTAAAAACCTTGTTTTTTTCCCCTCTATGTATATGTGTGTTATGTGTGTGCGTGTAGCTGTGTGTAAGACAGATTTTATAAAGGGGGCACATATTAATGGTTCCAAAACTTTTACCTATAGCTAGATTGTATTTCCCTGTAATAAATATTCATTTTTCTCAGGACAGAAACCAGGACCATGCTTTCTGTGAACCAGATTTAGAAAATCTGGAAAATTGAGGAATCTTGCATTTTTTTTTTGTGATGACACTGGGTATAGCAGGGCTTTATTTCCAGTGAACTAACCCAGTGAGTTGTAACAAAATAAGGTACATTAGGGACATTTAAGCGATCCTTGGATAGGTACAAGGATGATAGTAAAATGAAGGGTATGTAGGTTAGTTTGCTCTTGGAGTAGGATAAAAGGCCAGCACAACATCAAGGGCTGATGGGGTTGTACAGTTCTATGTCCTAAAACTTATAATTTATTGATATTAATTGGATAATTACCACTTATTGATAAATATTCTAAGTATTTATTTTCTCTTCCAATCTGTGAACTGATTATTCAAATGAAGAGTCTTGAATGTTGATGGTTCATTGACAAAATTACAGCAGTCTTAGATCAGAATCAAGTAATAACTCAATTAAAAAGGTTTCAGTTGATTAAAGGATGAATCACATTGAACAGCTCAGTATGATTTTAGGTGGGGTTCCAATGGTGCCAATTATTGTCTAACTGTTGAGTAGATCAAATATCATTTGGTTAAAGCAGTGAGTGCTTAGCTATGCAGACCCAGGCTCTGCTAGTTAAATTGATGGTATGAGGGTGGTTTTGCAGCATGAAAATTAGCTTCCATGCCTTAGTGAACCCCAACTGAGAATTTGCAAATCTCGAGGTCCAGGCTAGTTTTCAAAGATGAGTTCAAACCCCACTATGGTAATCTGTGGAATTTGAACTAAGATTTTAAAAATAATTAATCTTGTGACTGTCCCTTGCCATTTTAAAAATAACCATCTGGTTCACTAATGTACCACTAAAATAAATCTGCTGTCTTTACCTGCTCTGGCCTACATGCAACTTGGAACCCATGTTTGGCTCTTAACTGCCCTCTGGACAATTAGGCCTTGTCATGTCCCGTGAAAGAATAAAATGAAAAAATAATGACCTATTATCACTCCATCAGGGTAAAAGTGTAGACATTGAGCACCAGCCTATATCCAATGTTTTTCATTAAAATGTGCATCAATAATGCATTACAGGGGTTGCTGATTTATGACCATCTGACATACAATCCCTAACAGGGGTGTAATTTTAATGTCCTGACATATGATCATGTCCTGTAGTTACAAGCATCTGCTTTACATCATACTTCATTGTAATCTGACTTGTGTCCAAATCAACTTGTGAATGGGCTCCAGAACAAAACCCAATCAAAATGTTGGGAGGGACTGCCTGGAGTGCATTAAGGAGAGGAAGTCAAAGGAGAAACTTGGTAGATTACAAACGTATCAGAAAACTAACTTTTAAATTCTTTCAAGTTGTTTAAAATAGAGAGCTTTGAAAAGGGTGTCAGTGTTAACATGCCTGAAGTTCAGTTCGATTTGCATGTTTGTTTGTTATTCTCATCTCAGTCTGATTTGTAAGCAATTTCATCAAATGTCTTCACTGATGTTGGTTTATTTGGGAATGATTCAAAAACATTGAGGTGCTAAGCCAATGAATCAGATGGACAATTAACAATCTTATATTTGCCATGAATGCTGATCTGTTAGAATATGTAAAGCTAAATGATTTACAGATAAATACCTAAGTATAAATTTATCCTCCTTACAATAATTGAGATGTTCGATTTATTTGACATGTGTTTCAAGAATTAACTATTTAAAGTATTTTTTTCATATTGTGAATCTTACATTCTGTTCTTTTTTGAAGTGTTCTGAATATTAATGTTGTGCAGTTCTGCTTCAAAAGATTATGGTAAACAGTAATGAAAAAGGCTTGACATTTTTCAATGTACTCTCCCTTGTTCAGACAAATACATGAATGATTAACTCCAACTCCCCCATGCTGCGTCTCTCCCTCAACACCAAGTGATTAGAGTGGCAAATGCATTAGGTTTAAAACAGGTAACTTTCTAATGCCAGGTCTGAAGCAACAAGGTATAATACCAGGGATCACTTACTGGATAAGCGTTGATACGGTTTTCTCAGGTTGGACTGGATATATTTGGACAGTGAACTATTGACTCAAGTCTGCTTGGCTGTGGAGGCTTGGTGAGAAGGCATCTCTAATTAACAGTTGCCACTTAACTGTATTCACTTTAATTACTGATGAATACAACAATTGACTCACTTCAAATTATACTTTTTTTCCTTATAATGGAGCCATTTCATGGCAACAAGTGAAAGTATTTTACAGTATTTTATTGTATTCTTACTATAAAATACAGCGGACAATAAAATCAAAATCAAATCAAATCAAAAAAACATGCATGGAATAAGAAGCAGTTCTGTTCCACTTCTTGATGCTTCCCTAAACATCTCAAATTAAACGCAGCAAAACAGGGTTCCCCTCTTTGACATCCCAGTGCTCATATGTGACCTCATAGATCAAGAACTTATGTTTTCTGCAATAACATTTGATATGACACTTTTTCAAATGCCTTTTGGAAATCAAAATACAGTACATTCACTACCTTCCCTTTATCCACATCACATGTTATTCCTTCAAAGAACTCAAATTTGTGAAACAATTTCCCTTTCATATTCATAACACCAATCCTCCTGATTACCAAGCTACCCTTCCTCCAAGTGCCCAGTTATAATCTCTTTCATGATTCATTCTTCCATCTTCCCCTTGACAGATGTTAAACAAACTGGCTTCCCACTGTTTCTTTCCACCTTCCTGAAAAGAAGATTAGATGAGATGCCCTTTGGCCCAACAAATCCACGCTGACCCTCTTCAGAGTAACCCACCCAGTCCCATTTCCCTCTGAATAATGCATCTAACACTACAGACAGTTTAGCGTGGCTAATTCATCTGACCTGCACATCTTTGGACTGTGGGAGAAAACCCACGCAGACATGAAGAGAATGTGCAAAATCCACACAGTCACCCAAGGCTGGAATTGAACCTGGGACCCTGGCAGTGTGAGGCAGCAGTGCTAACTACTGAGCCACCATGTGTCCCTGATTATATTTGCTCCTTTCCAATCCTTTGGTACTTTGACGAAATCTAGGGAATTAACACCAATGCATCTCCTGCCTGATTAACAACTCCTTTTCGACTCTAGAATGAAGTCCATCAGAACCCAAAGACTTGTCCGCTCACAGATCCATTGGTTTGCTGAGTACTGCTTCCCCAGTGATGGTAATTTCATTAAGCTCCTCTCTCTCTTCCATCTGCTAATTTACAACTATTATTGGCCTCTGCAGTGTACACAGAAGCAAAACATTTGTTCACTTCCTTATTTCCTTAATATTTTTATGTAACAAAATAGACCCCTGAAAATATTTGAAGAAGGTATCCTGGACTCTTTAACTTTTTCTTATTTTAAAGGTAAATGTGAAGTGCCTATAGCAGATGCAATGCAATAGTCTAACTACTCAACATTAAGTAAAACTATTTATTTAAACATTGTAGTTAAAATGCAACCAAAGAAAGAAGATTTAGAATAACAACGCTATTGGAAACTTAATAGAATAATAGACGCAGTAACCATTACTAATTAACTGTTCCATAAACACACTCCCTTGGCAATAAGGAAAATTCTGACAAAGATCCTCAGATACAGGTCTCCAATCCAGGAGGAAAAAGTATCACGAGAAATTCGGAGAAAGTAGCAGCCAGGAGACAGTCATTGACGTGTCCAACTCTGTTGAGACCTCAAACAGCTTCTGATGTTACTGAGAAAAACACAAAACTCCGAAATCCTGATCTGGGAGAGCTGGACACCCCTATGCAGGCTGTTGAACAAAAACCCACAGCCTCCCAAACAGTTTACTCAAAAGGTCTTAACCAACCAGCTCATCACCTTTTGTTCAATGTCTCTTAAAAGAAACCAGAACAAAATAACTTCTTAAAGCTACAGCGTCATCACAATATCTACAATTAACTCCATTCTCACTCTCACAAGGCCCAGCACACACAAGCTGTTGTTATCCATGTTAATTCATCTGGCTAGAGTAATCAAATTTGTTGCTCCTAATTAACAATTTAGCCTTTTTTAATGTTCTGAAGAGTCACCTGTCTATTACCGATTTTTGTGCAGCTAGATGCCTTACCTTTCAGGTCAATGCTTTCCCTAGTTTCTTTAGTTAACCATAGATGGTAGATTCTCCCTTTAGGGATATAGTTATTGTTTATGTTCTGAAATTATGTGTTTAAATAAGTACCCCCTAGTCTAATAAACCAGTTCACTCAGCATTCATGCCTAATTGGTTGCTCTTATATAATTTTAAAATACCAGTCTTAGACCCACTCTCCTCTCTCTCAAACTGAATGTGAATTTGAACTCAGTACCTTCCACTTACAGGCTGGGTTAGATATTTGGAACAAAGTTTACAAGAATGTTAACATTCCAAGCTTCCATATCCCACTCACAGGTCCACACTTAATTGCCTCAGCTACACTCATTAGTAATGTGATAATTACCGGGAATCTGTGTTCCTTTTAAAAAAGTAGCATGAATTAAAGGTTAATATCAGCCAGGACACTGTAGACAGCTTCCCTGCACTTTGAATTAGAATCATGGAATCTTTAACATCAACCTGATAAAAGAGGCAGGTTTAATGTCTTATTAAAAGATGCTTCCAATAGCCCAGCACGTTCTTTGTTCCAAAGAGTATGTTGGCTGTGGAGGGAGTACAGGGATGATCCCTGGAGTTCAGGGGTTAGGTTGCGAGGAGAGATTATACAAATTAGGCCTGTTTTCTCCAGAATTTAGAAGGTTAAGGTGTGATCTGATCAAAGTCTTCAAGATATTAACAGGAAAAGCCATTGTAGACAAAGATAAACTATTTCAACTGGTTGGGGGTTCTCTAACTAGGGAGCAGAGTCTGTGAACGAGGGTCAGACCATTCAGGAGAGATGTTAGGAAGCAAATCTTCACTCAGAAGATGGGAGAGGTTTGGAACTCTCTTCCACAAACAGCAGCAGATGCTGGACCAGTTGTTAATGTTAAATCTGAGATAGATGTATTTTGGTTGAGCAAAGGTATTGAAGGATATTGGACAAAGGTAACTATATGAAGTTAGGCCATAGATCACTCACAATCTCACCAAATTGCAGAACAAGATCAAGGGGCTTAATGGCCTACTCCTTATCAAAAGTTTTGAATCAGCCTAGCTTCAGATTTGGTTGGCATTAGGTGATATGTTGCACCATGCATTACATCTCTAATGTGCTCAGCTATGTCATTGTTGGATCATCTGTAAGCAATATAAATTTAATATAAATGGAGAACTGTGACCAGTGGTGTTCCACAGGGATCTATGTTGTTTGTGATATACATAAATGATCTGGAGGAAGGTATAGGTGGTCTGATTAGCAAGTTTGCAGATGACATTAAAATTGGTGGAATAGCAGATCGTGATGGGGACAGTCAGATAATGCATCAGAATATAGATAGATTAGAGAGTTGGGCAGAGAAATGGCAGATGGAGTTCAATCCGGACAAATGCAAGGTGATGCATTTTGGAAGATTTAATTGAAGAGCAAATTATATGGTAAATGGAAAAGCCCTGGAGAATATTGATGTACAGAGAGATCTGGGTGTTCAGGTCCATTGTACCCTGAAGGTGGCAATGCAGGTCAGTAGAGTGGTCAAGAAGGCATATGGTATCTTTCCTTCATTGGACGGGATATTGAGTACAAGAGTTGGAAGATCATGTTACAATTGTATGGGACTTTGGTTTGACTACATTTGGAATACTGCATACCATTTTATATTCTAAAAACACCTATCAACCGGGTTTCTTTAATAAAGTAAAGGTATTGATTTAATATAAAACAAGTCCCATTCAATGAAGATACAGAATTGATTAACATGCCCAATTTTTACTTGAAAAGATAAATGTTTACCCCTCTAAATAACCCAAAACACATATATTCTTCAGGTAATGGGAGAAAAAATGGAATTCCCACTTTAGAGATTCATTTTGAAAAGAAAAACAATTATGACCATTCTGAAAGACAACAAAGGATAAGACGCAGAGTATTCTAAATTCTGCTGATCTAGTATTTTTGCACGTGGTCAAGTCCTTAATCACACATGGCTGTCTCTGTGGTGTTGGTAGACACAGCTTATTTTGGAAATGCAACTTTGGAAAGTTCTTCCAGTCACTCTTCCAGAAGACCAATTATTTCACTCTGATCTGTGAGCCTTTCTCAGAAATAGGAGGGATGACCCAAGCTGCTTGTTATGTAGCAGCCTTTCCCAATTAAAATCCAAGCACAAATTTCTGAGCCTGCAAATACTGTTCACATAAAACAGCCCTAAAAGCAAACCTTAATCCGATGGGTTGTTTTCCTTACATTGAGTTTGCATGACCAAGCCCAGAAATTACCTAGAACCATGAAGTTTCAAAGAAATGCCTCATTGTTTAAAGATATTTCAATGTGTTTTTCATTGAGCTCTTCAAAAACGAGTGTGACATGGTGGTTCGATTCCAGCCTTGGGGGGACTGTCTGCATGGGGTTTGCACATTCTCCTTATGTCCGTGTGGATTTCCTCCAGGTGCTCTGGTTTCCTCCCATAGTCCAATGATGTGCAGGTTATGTGAATTGGCCATTGCATTAGTTAGAGGGGAAATGGGTACACGTGGGTTACTCTTCGGGCGATCGGTGTGGACTTGTTGGGCCGAAGGACCTGTTTCCACACTGCGGTAATCTGATCTAAAAAAGGCACAATCCAGGCATCTTCACAATTCATCAACGTTAAGTCCACTAAAGCAATGAAATATCTTTGTAACAGTATAAATATCTATGGGGTGTAAATTAATTGAACACTAATGCATCATAATACATTACTTTGATGCTCTAGTTAGGTTACTTGTATGCAATGCACATACAGCAGGGTAATTTCTTTGTCAGATATTGCATTAGAATTAGCTAACTGACTTTTTGACTTAATAATTGAGAGAACTACCTAAAACCCAAATTCTGTCTGCTGAACATATGTTATGCAAAGTAAACACAGGAGTTGATATTAAGCTGAGGTGAGCTGTGTACCTGCTGCTTACAATACAAGGTGTGGGGTTACCTGCAGTGTACTCAACGGTCTCAGCATATGGAAAGCAGATGGAGAATGCAAAGTGACTGGAAGCATATACTAAAACGGTGATGCTCTCTCACAAGACTTTTAAGTCCTGTTTTGAAATGGATAGTGAGAGGGTCTGGCATTCCAATTTTTTTAACAGTCACCTTATAGAGGTTTACAAAATTGTGAGGGGCATGGATAGGATAAACAGATAAAGTTTTTTCCCTGGGGTCAGGGAGTCCAGAACTAGAGGGCACAGGTTTAGGGTGAGAGGGGAAAGATGTAAAAGAGACCTAAGGGGCAAACTTTTTCACGCAGAGGGTGGTACGTGTATGGAATGAGCTGCCAGAGGATGTAGTGGAGGCTGGTACAATTGCAACATTTAAGAGGCATTTGGATGGGTATATGAATAGGAAGGGTTTGGAGGGATATGGGCCGGGTGCTGGCAGGTGGGACTAGATTGGGTTGGGATATCTGGTCGGCATGGACGGGTTGGACCGAAGGGTCTGTTTCCAGGCTGTACATCACTCTATGTGTGTAGGCATCCTTGCCATTTGCCACATCACGCCTCCTCTTCTCACCTTGAGGAAGTGCCTTAAATAGAATAGACAATCAGCAATCTTTCACTGGTTGCTGCCTCCAGAGACTGTGGCCCTAGCACTTGTGTACATGATGGAAAACACACCAGATTCCACAATGTCAAGGCAATCTTATATGTTCCAATGCCTTTTTATGAACTGCACGTTCAAAGTAACATTGCACTTGTATTCCTGAGAACAATGATTAAATAAGTGTCAATCAATTATTCTGTCATCCCATTTTAATTAATTTATTTATTGAAATTTACAGAATCTTTCGTACAAATACATACAGCACAGGAATAATCCATTCCCATTGGTCAATGTGAACATATGTGTTCCAGGTCCACTCATAGTTTAATTATCTCCTACTAGCTTATCTCTATATTTCTATTGCATTTTCATTTGTCTATTCGGAAGGCCTTCCCTTAAGTGTTTCAGTGCTGTCGGTTCTAACCATCCATATGGTTTTGGGTCTCACATTTTAATCATGTTGTATGAAGAAGAATCTCTTCAATTGTTTATTTGATCTCTCAGTAGCTATCTCATGTTTAGGCACCTCTGCTTATTGACCCACAGTTTTTCCATATTCATCCTAATGAATCAATTCTTAATTTTAATGTCAGGTAACATAGTTTGTCTTGGTCTTCTCTTAAACCATAGAGCCGCAGTCTGCTCTGCTCAATCTTTCCTTGGAGTTGCATTCACTCGGTGCTGCTAACATCCCAGCAAATCACCTCCAGTTCTATTGTATCCATTTCCAGACTGGAGACCAGAATATGCATATTATCTCAAATATTGTTTCACTAACATTCAATATAAAGTTAACATTAGCTGACTGCTTTTGTATTCTTTTCCTCTATTTATGAAGCCCAATAATTTGTGATTAATAGAGTCTTTTCAATTTGTTATGTTACTTTTAGCGCATTATGTATTTGCATTCCTTGATTTCATTTTCCATGAAATAACTTGCTCTTTGTTCTTCTTGCCAAAAGGTGCCTTTCCCCACTCCACTCTGCATCAGAGTTAGTTGCTGCTCATCCACATTTTGGTAAACTCTTTTGCCTTCACATAAATTATTGTAGGCCTCCACAGTATTAACCTGCATCCTTAATTTGATATCACTTGCAAATTTTAACATTGCACCTCCGAGGTCTAAACCTAGACTATTTATGCCAATGATAAATAACAATGTCCTCGCAAGGAACTCTGTGGAATGCCACTTTCTTGCATTCTGAGAAGCATCACTTAACCCTTATGTTTCCTGAGAGCAACCTCCCAACCCATTGTGTGGTCTGGCCTCTGAGTGTTGTTACAAATCTTTTATGCAACATTGTGTTTGCTAAACATCTTTTTTTTTCAAAACCTGTGCTGTGTTACGTAACTGGTTTTTACTCAGGAAGTTTGCTTCTTGATTGAATTAAATAAACTGTGCGGAAAGTAATCCTGAATGAGAATACAACATTCAAAAACGTTTTTACTAGACTTTTCATGCTTTGAAGGTGATTAATCATGAAAACAACATTCAGAACACCGCCAGTTGCATTTATCATCAATTTTCCAGGGAACATGCCAATTTGTTCCCTGGATTTTAAACATGAAATGTTTCTTCAAACCACTCAAGAAAGAAAATGTGAGAGCATTTATCAAGCTCAGGTCATTGTCTGAGGACATCTTATTCTTCCCTTGGTAAGTGATGGTGTGGGACCCCTCCACAACATTCCAGCATCTTCCTCAACGCTCTTCCTGAGAAGTTGATCTTTCCTCGCTGCTTTGATGATGTTGTATATTCATAGCTTTTGAGCTGTGAATAATAGTCAGAGAATTTATTATAGAGAATGGAGATTGGCATGCCGTTCAAAATAATCCCAAAAGCAATGCAGCCAAAAGCAAAAATCCTTCCAAGTACTGTTTCTGGGTAGACATCTCCGTAGCCGACTGTGGAAATGCTAACCTGTAGGCAAATAAAGTCATTATTCAGTAGGTATCTTGACAAAACAATTTAAAAGCAATTTTTTAAGCAAAGTATTAAATGCAATTCAAATGGTTGTTCAGAAAAGGAGGGCATTGGAGTCTTAGAGTCATAGAGATGTACAGCAGGGAAACAGACCCTTCGGTCCAACCTGTCCAGGCCGACCAGATATCCCAACCCAATCTAGTCCTACCTGCCAGCACCCGGCCCATATCCCTCCAAACACTTCCTATTCATATACCCATCCAAATGCCTCTTAAATATTGCAATTGTACCAGCCTCCACCACATCCTCTGGCAGCTCATTCCATACATGTACCACCCTCTGTGTGAAAAAGTTGCCCCTTAAGTCTCTTTTATATCTTTACCCTCTCACTCTAAACCTATGCCTTCTAGTTCTGGACTCCCCGACCCCAGTGAAAAGACTTTGTCTATTTACCCTATCCATGCCCCTCATAATTTTGTAAACCTCTATAAGGTCACCCTTCAGCCTCCAATGCTCCAGGGAAAACAGCCCCAACCTGTTCAGCCTCTCCCTGTAGCTCAAATCCTCCAACCCTGGCAACATCCTTGTAAATCTTTTCTGAACCCTTTCAAGTTTCACAACATCCTTCCGATAGGAAGGAGACCAGAATTGCACGCAATATTCCAACAGTGGCCTAACCAATGTGCTGTACAGCCACAACATGACCTCCCAACTCCTGTACTCAATAGTCTGACCAATAAAGGAAAGTATACCAAACGCCACCTTCACTATCCTATCTACCGGCGACTACACTTTCAAGGAGCTATGAACCTGCACTCCAAGGTTTCTCTGTTGAGCAACACTCCCTAGGACCTTATCATTAAGTGTATAAGTCCTGCTAAGATTTGCCTTCCCAAAATGCAGTACCTCGCATTTATCAGAATTAAACTCCATCTGCCACTTCTCAGCCCATTGGCCCATCTGGTCCAGATCCTGTTGTAATCTTCGCTATCCACTACACCTCCAATTTTGGTGTCATCTGCAAACTCCTCTTATACTCAAAATAACAAAAAGTAGAGGACCTAGCACCGATCCTTGTGGCACTCCACTGGTCACAGGCCTCCACTCTGAAAAACAACCCTCCACCACCATCCTCTGTCTTCTACCTTTGAGCCAGTTCTGTATCCAAATGGCTAGTTATCCCTGTATTCCATGAGATCTAACCTTGCTAATCAGTCTCCCATGGGGAACCTTGTTGAACGCCTTACTGAAGTCCATATAGATCACATCTACTGCTCTGCCCTCATCAATCTTCTTTGTTACTTCTTCAAAAACCTCAATCAAGTTTGTGAGACATGATTTCCCTCGCACAAAGCCATGTAGACTATCCCTAATCAGTCCTTGCCTTTCCTAATACATGTACCTCCTGTCCCTCAGGATTCCCTCCAACAACTTGCCCACCACTGAGGTCAGGCTCACTGGTCTATAGTTCCCTGGCTTGTCTTTACCACCCTTCTTAAACAGTGGCACCACGTTTGCCAACCTCCAGTCGTCTGGCACCTCACCTGTGACTATTGATGATACAAATATCTCAGTAAGAGGCCCAGCAATCACTTCTCTAGCTTCCCACCGAGTTCTCGGGTACACCTGATCAGGTCCTGGGGATTTATCCACGTTTAACTGTTTCAAGACATCCAGCACTTGCTCCTCTATAATCTGGACATTTTGCAACATGTCACCATTTATTTCCCTACAGTCTATATCTTCCATATCCTTTTCCACAGTAAATAGTGATGCAAAATATTCATTTGGTATCTCCCCCATTTTCTGTGGCTCCACACAAAGGCCGCCTTGCTGATCTTTGAGGGGCCCTATTCTCTCCCTAGTTACTCTTTTGTCCTTAATATATTTGTAAAAACCCTTTGAATTATCCTTTGCCAAAACTATCTCATGTCCCCATTTTGCCCTCCTGATTTCCCTCTTAAGTGGACTCCTACTCCTTTATACTCTTCTAAGGATTCACTCGAGGTAAAAAAAATTACTGCAGGTGTTGGAAACCAGATTCTGGATTAGTGGTGCTGGAAGAGCACAGCAGTTCAGGCAGCATCCAAGGAGCTTCGAAATCGACGTTTTGGGCAAAAGCCCTTCATCAGGCCCTTCCTGATGAAGGGCTTTTGCCCGAAACGTCGATTTTGAAGCTCCTTGGATGCTGCCTGAACTGCTGTGCTCTTCCAGCACCACTAATCCAGAATAAGGAATCACCCAATCTATCCTGTCCAGACCTGACATATGCTTCCTTCTTTTTTATAACCCATCCCTCAATTTCTTTCGTCATCCAGCATTCCCTATACCTACCAGCCTTCCCTTTCACCCTAACCGGAATATACTTTCTCTGGATTCTTGTTATCTCATTCCTAAAGGCTTCCCATTTTCCAGCCGTCCCTTTACCTGTGAACATCTGCCTCCAATCAGCTTTTGAAAGTTCTTGCCTAATACCGTCAAAATTGGCCTTTCTCCAATTTAGAACTTCAACTTTTAGATCGGGTCTATCCTTTTCCATCACTATTTTAAAACAAATAGAATTATGGTCACTGGCCCCAAAGTTGGAGCAAAAGACTAAACACCACTGAGGGGGAAGAGAATGCAGTAGAGATAGTCAGATTGAAGCAAGTCAGAACTACTGATGGGGATGGTAGGAAAGGTTAGGGAGGTTAGGGTTAGCACTCAATGACACAAAATGCTAGAAGGTATTAAATGTAGTGGGGGAGGGGGTGTTGAGATAAACATTCACCACTGGAAGAAAAATATAAAGGTAGCAATGTTGAGAAAACAGAAAAAGAATCATGTTGGATCCCACGAATGAAGAAAGGTGACTCAGTGGTTAGCACTGCTGCCTCACAGCACCAGGGTCCCAGGTTCGATTCCAGCCTTGGGCAACTATCTGTGTGGAGTTTGCACATTCTCCCCGTGTCTATGTGGGTTTCCCCCCACAGTCCAAAGATGTGCAGGTCAGGTGAATGGGCCATGCTAAACAGCCCATAGTATTAGGTGCATCAGTCAGTGGGAAATGGGTCTGGATGGGTTACTCTTCGGAGGGGCAGTGTGGACTGGTTGGGCTGAAGGGCCTATTTCCACACTGTAGGGAATCTAATCTAATGCCAGTTGGTTTTAATGGGATATTATGACACTTTAATAGGAGGAATTAGAGCAAGTCAGTATTGCCAAGTGCACATCAGCACTTACCACCAATTCCAACAGAAAACGCACTCAAGTCATACAGCACGTAAGCAGACCCTTCAGTCCAATTTATCCACGCCAGCCAGGTTTCCTAAGCTGCACTCATCCCCATTTGCCTGTGTTTAGCCCTTTCCTCTCTAAACCTTTCCTACTTGGGTAGCTATCCAAATGTAAACGGCTCTACCACTGAATGTTTATGATTGCAAATTGCTTATCTATCATTAATAGTGATATATAATCACATCAGGAGAATGTCTGACATGCAGGGAACAAATACAGATCTTGTATTAACTGTTGTAACTTCAGTCATAAGGGTCCCAACTAATCAAATGCAGAGCGTATGATGCAGTTTTATGTACAAGGTCTATCCTGTTCGCTAGAAGCTGAGATTTTAGGTTAGCAAATTGACCTGCAAATTCTACTGCAGATGATTAATGAGATTTCAGATTAATTTTCACTTTCATCTCTTGCTTTTAGAAAAAGGTATGCTGTCAATTCTTCAAAGGTGGTTTTTTCACGGATCATGAAGTTACCATGACAACCAACCAATTCATGCCTCCTTGCCTTAAATCTGGTTCTGCAATTTCTTTTATGCATTTCTCAATGGTGCTTTTCCGAAATGCAATATCCTTCCATATTTTTAAAAATACAGTAGATTGAAGCTGGACATAACCTTGTAGGTAACGTACATATGAGGCCCATACAAGAGAAAAAAAGTGTATGGTGCATAAAAAGTGATTTTTTTTTTCACCTTAACTACTGGCTAATTAATACATAATTCTGCAAAGATTCCCAATTGCTCCACCTTTCATTAAAAAGCAGTTTCCCACTTGAGGATCCAACCTATTTTCCTGTCCCAGTGAGAACATCATTAAAGATCAGTGTCTTGATATCACTCGATGTACCAGACTACAACTTAAAGCAAGGTGCTGACAGAGACAGTGAAGTACAAACTGCCAGAGTTTCGATCTTTACTACAGTCTCTGTCCTGGGAGTGTTTCCACAGTGTGGAAGGAGGATTATCCTATATCTATCATTATGCTGTATCACACCCTGTGCTGGGTGTGATTGATGGGGACAGAGGAGAAAGAACTTTACTTTCACTTTAAAGAAAGAGGGAGCTTTACTCTGCACCTAACCCTGTGCTGTACCTGTCCCGGGAATGTTTGATGGGGGCAGTGTAGAGGTAGCTTTACTCTGCATATAACCCGATGCTGCCCCTGTCCTGGGAGCATTGGATGGGGACAGTGTAGAAATTTTATTCTGCATCTGAACCTGTGCTGTTCCTGTCCTGGGAACGTTTGTAGGGAACTGTGTGGAGGAAGTTTTAATTTCAGTTTAAAAGGTTGGAGGTGCTTTACACTCTATCACTTAGAGGGTGGTGAAACCGCAGAATTCACTGCCATAGAAGGCTTTGCAGGCCAAGTCACTGAATATATTTAATAATGACATTGATAGATTTCCAGATGCTAAAGGCATGGGGGAGAAAGCAGAAGCATGGCATTGAGATAGAGGATTAGCCGTGATCAAATTGAATGGGAGAGCAGGCTCAATGGGCCAAATGGCCTCTTCTACTCCTGGTTTCCATGGTTCTATCATATAAAAGGATAGAAATACGTAGATGGCCTTATTTCCCTGGAGCAAAGTAAATCTCTCGACTTTTTCCTGTTTTCCACATTTGCATATTCATAACATCTTCTTCCAACACTTTCTTTCATTGCTGATTCATCTCCATCTCACTATAGTCATCACCTTTCAAAGACTGACATTGACAATCCTCACTACTTACTATTAATGAGGATACAATATTATAATAACAACTTCAACAGTGGACAGTTTTGGACAAATTGACACTAAAATGATGAGCAAAAAAACTGTAAAGATGTGTTTGAGGGCCAGCCCTCATTTGTGTCAGCTGCAAGTCCACCTTACCATACCATGAGCCAAGTGGACAAAAAGATTGGTATTTATTATTTTGAAGTACAGTAGATGGAACGTTTCTCAGTAACAAAAGCAGAAATTGCTGGAGAAACTCAGCAGCTCTGGCAGCATCTGTGGGGAGAAAGCAGAGTTGAGGTTTTGGATCCATTAACCCTTCATCAGAACTTATGTCTGTATTTGACCCGTGAACCTAACTAGGGAGGATTGCTAATGAAAACTAATGAAATTGTCTCCCAGCTGCACAGACTTTAATATCATCAGAAAAAAAAATAAAACAATACCCTCCACTTTAAATCCTGAAGATAGTTAATGATTAAGCAATGAAACACTTCTCTTTGAATTCTCGAATTCTTAGATTATACTCACCGCAGCCCACCACCAGGCATGAGGTATGGAGGTGAAGTTAGTGCATGGGACATCATGTTCCACAGAGAAGACCAGAGCAGAAAAGGAAAATACGCCCATGGCTATAAACAGGAAAAGACAGCCAACTTGTTGGTAACATTGCTTCAATGTGAAACCGAAGGCCCTCAGACCAGTGGAATGGCGGGCGAGTTTTAAAATTCGGAAAATTCGCATCAATCTCATGATCCTCAGCACTTGGCCAACCTTTCCCACTCTGCCTACTTTCTCAATATCCTGGTCATGTCTCCCATAGTCTTCATCCTCAAAACATTCCAAGGTGACTTGGAGGTAAAAGGGCAGGATTGCAATGAGATCAACTGCATTTAGAGCACTCCGTGCAAACTTCTCAATGTCTGGTGTGGACACTATTCTTAACAGGTATTCTGCCGTAAAGAAAATGATACAAATGGTCTCTACATGCTCCATGTAGGTATGTCCACTCAGCTGACCAACTACACTTATGTACTGCATCTCTTCAACTGTGTTCAAGGCCATGGCTACAATGGAGATTAATACAAACATACTGGAAGCAACAGCCATCATCTTAGCTATAACTGAAGAGAATGGCTTTTCCATTAAGTTCCAGATGACTCTTCTATGGTGACCATATTTCAAGTCTCTGAAGTGTTCCTCATCTTCTTCCACTTCGAGTTCAGCTTGCAGCTCTCGCTGGACCTTTAGTTGCTCATTCAATTCATCTTGTCTCTCTTCGAAGGAGATTCGGCAGCACCTATTGGTGTTTTTGATGCGTATACCCCAGTAGTGGATCTCCTCGAGAAAGTTTCTGGGACAGAGCTCATTTTTAATCCACAAAACGCCCGTCCTGTAGAAGTTGAAGATATGGTGGAAGATAGCAGGATCACGATCGAAGAAATATTCATTGTTTAGAACGCTGTAATCATCACACAAATCTAACTTCCTCGTGGAATCGGTGTAAGTAGCCAATTTTCCAATTCTGGTCTTAGGAAAACGGGCTGCAGCAATATAGGCAATCTGGAAAACTTTGCCTCCAACATTAATATTCAATTCATAATCTTTTGAAGTAGAATTTGTGCTGAGTTGGGGAATAGTTGGTAACTCGTCATCAGATTCTACATCATCATAATTAATTTCATAAATATCCGACCCAAGTTCTTGCATGGAGCTCCACGGTTTCAAGGAACATTCTTTTTCATACGCCAAATCGTTCCCTTGGTGCTGAGATACATTTAAGCTGTCTCTTAATTTGTAATTCGCAAACAGACTCTGGCGCCTGAGTTTAAGTTTTAACATTTCTGTACTTAAGGGAACTTAACTGTCAGGGGAAAGTGGGTTGAACTGCATTGAATTGACTGAAGAGGCATGTTTGAGGAGTGCTGCTGACCCCATTAATTGTGCTGACAAAGAGGATCTAGGGCTTAGGAGGTGATTTAGATATTATCCCATTTCAGCTGCATACTTCTAGCGCCACTGATGTCTTTCATTCCTGCTCACTGCTCAATCTATTTATTTTGGTGTGTTTGGCAAGGGGCTGAGGGAAGGGAGTATAATTTAGACAGTGCATTTTCTGTGACAGAGTCAGTCTTGGAAATTCAGGTTATTCTACTGTAACAAATTAATTATATCACTAAACTATCACTAAGGACACTTGATAGGACATTAAATTGACAGCAGGTATTACAATATAAAATAATTTTTAAAAAAGTAATAACGATTACAATAAATTTTAAGACTACTTTATAGAAAATAATAACTTGAAGCCATCTCCTACAGCTCAATAAGGTATACAGGGTTCTCAATTTATGAATGTCTGACTTACGGATTTCCAAATCACCCAACACCAGGTTATAGTCCAACAGGTTTAATTGGAAGCACTAACTTTCGGAGTGCCGCTCCTTCATCAGGTGGTTGGAGGAGCAGCGCTCTGAAAGCTAGTGCTTCCAATTAAACCTGTCGGACTATAACCTGGTGCTGTGTGATTTACAACTTTGTACACGCCAGTCCAACACCGGCATCTCCAAATCATGACTTACAGATGCTTGTGTTACAAATATGTTCTCATGCAGGAGTTTAACTTTAAAGACCTGACATATGAATATTTCCTCTGCTTATGTACTCCATTGTTGCTCTCCATTGTTCTGCATTGTATTCCTACTTGTGTGAAGCAACTTGAAAACTTACTCCAGAACAGAACCCATTCACCACCCAGGGACTGGCATAATATAGCAAGTGTGATTTCTTGTAAGAGCGATCACAAAAACTACACCACTCTGTACAACCCCAAGTGGAAAGGAAGTTCTAGTCAGGAAAATAAAACATTGCAATAACTGGCCTTTTCTCCTCTCAAACAATACAAAGTAAAAAGTTCACTTTACCTTGTTAGACATAAGAAGAAAATCCATAGATAGACATGTTGCTGTATCTTAATCTTGGTTACTGATTTTGTCTTGTCGGTATAACATATTGAATAAAAACCAATAGAGCTGCAGATGCTGTAAAAATAACAATTATTGGAAAAGCTCAGCAGGTCTTGCAGCATATGTGGAGACAAATCAGTTAACGTTTCAGATCGAGTGCCCTTCCTCAGAACCCAGAGCTCTGAGGAAGGGTCACTGTAATCGAAATATTAACTCTGATTTCGCTCCACAGATATTGCCAGAACTGCTGAACTTTTCCAACAATTTCTATTTTTATCTCTACCATATTGAATGGTCCTTTACCCATGCATTATATTTTGCAGTTTTTACAGGAAGTAGTTCCTTAGGTTCTATATTACTGGGCACTCCCGTAAGTGGATCTTATGTCCTCTATACACTGTAATGTATTTTCACTCGAGTTAGCCAAGATTTGGGTAAATGTAACAAGATCCAAGTCTTGAGTAGAACACATGCCAACTGTATGAATGGAATATATAATGAACTGCCAGGTGATCTCATTTTTAGTAGGCAGATAAATATTCATTTCATCAAACTGTAACTGAGATTTTGAGCCAATGGACAAACATATTCAACACTATCACTCCCCCAAAATGTTGCATACCAGGAGCCAAGACTAAGAGTAGTCTTCAAGTGAAATGGAATCAGTGGCTAGGGAAACCAAATGTAATCTTGCCCTCATTTTAAGCTCATACATTCTGCCATTATCGATAAGTTCTATTATAATTTGCAGTGTTTGTGTTTACATTGGGAAGTGCCTGAGTGAATTTGCCACAGCGTATGATAGCAACAGCTTTACAGAGACTGCACTGGAAACACAAACATATATATCTCAAAATACCCAGAAACAATTAGAAGGTGAGATAAATTTTAATGTTTTAATTCCATAAAGGATTGTGAGAGAATAGGAAAACAGAAAAATAAATGTGAAACCCCTGTAAATTGTACATAAACCATTATCTAATACAATCCAATATAATAAAACATTAAGAATGTTAGTTACATAGAACAGTACAGCACAGTACTTTGGCGCTCGATGTTGTGCCATTCTTTTACCCTACTCTAAGATCAGACTAACCTGTATACCATTCATTGTACTATCTTCCATGTGCCTATCCATGAGTCGCTTAAATGTCCCTAATGTCTCTTACTCTACAACCACCACTGGCAATGCATTCTACGCACCCACCACTCTTTGCATAAAGAATCGACCTCTGACAGCTCCCTTAAACCTTCCTCCAATCACCTTAAAATGATGCCCCCTCGTGATAGACATTTCTGCGCTGGGAAAAAGTCTCTGGCTAACCTCTCTATCTATGACTCTCATCATCCTGTACACCTCTATCAAGTCACCTCTCATTTTTCTTCACTCCAATAAGAAAAGCCCTAGTTCCCTCAACCTCTCGTCATAAGCCAAGCCCTTCAATCCAGACAGTATCCTGGTAAATCTCCTCTGCACCCTCTCTAAAGCTTCCACATCTTTTCTCTAATGAGGCAACCAGAACTGAACACAATATTCCAAGTGTGTCTAACCAGGGCTCTATAGAGCTGCAGCATAACTTCACGGCTCTTGAACTCAATCCTCCTGCTAATGAAAGCTAACACACCAGACACCTTCTTAACAACCCTATCAACTCGGATGGGAACTTTGAGGGATCTGTGGACATCGACGCCAAGATCCCTCTGTTCCTCTACACTGCCAAGAATCCTGCCTTTAACCCTGTATTCTGCATTCAGATTCAACCTTCCAAATTGAATCACTTCACACTTTTCCAGGTTGAACTCCATCTGCCACTTCTCAGCCCAGCACTGCATCCTGTCAATGTCCCATTGCAACCTCCAACAGTCCTCCACACTATCCACCATTCTATCAACTTTCGCATCATTGGTAAACTTACTAGCCCACCCTTCCACTTTCTATCCAAGTCATTTATAAAATCACAAGGAGCAGAGGTCCCAGAACCGATCCCTGCAGAACCACCACATATCACTGAGCTTCAGGCAGAATACTTTCCATCTACCACCACCCTCTGTCTTCTATGGGCCAGCCAATGCTGTATCAGGACAGACAGGTTTCCCTGTATTCCATGCCTCCTTAATTTCTGAATGAGCCTACCATGGGGAACCTTATTAAACGCCTTGCTAAAATCCATATACACCACATCCATTGCTCTACCTTCATCAATGTATATTGTCACATCCTCAAATAATTCAATAAGTTTTGTGAGGCATAACCTACCCCTCTCAAAGCCATGCTGGCTATCTTTAATCAAACTATGGTTTTCCAAGTAATCGTAAATCCTGTCTCAGAATCCTCTCCAATACTTTGCCCACCACCAACATAAGACTGACTAGTCTGTAATTCCCAAGATTATCCCTACTCCCTTTCTTGAACAAGGGAATAACATTTGCTACCCTCCAATCATCTGGCACTACTCCAGTGGACAATGAGAACGCAAAGATCATCGCCAAAGTTACAGCAATCGCTTCCCTCTTTTCTGGCAGTAACCTAGCGTATATCCCGTCTGGTCCAGGGAATTTATCTATTTTTATGTTTTTCAAAATTTTCAGCACATCCTCCTTCCTAACATCTGTTCTAACATATCAGTCTGTTTCATGCTGTCCTCAGAAATGTCAAGGTCCCTCTCAGTCGTGAATACTGAAGCAAAGTATTCATTAAGGACCTCTCCCACTTCCTCTGACTCCAGGCGCAAGTTCCCTCCACTATCCCTGCTCGGCCCGACCCTCACTCTGGCCATCCTCTTGTTCCTCACTAAAGTGTAGAACACCTTAGGCTTTTCCTTAATCCTACCCGCTAAAGCTTTTTCATGCCCCCTTCTAGCTCTCCTAAGTCCATTCTTCAGTTCCTTCCTGGCTACCTCGTAACCTTCTAAAGCCCTGTCTATTCTTTTGCCTCCTCAACCTTAAGTAAGCTTTCTTCTTCCTGTTGACTAGATGTTCCACATCCCTTGTCACCCAAGATTCTTTCACCCTACAATCCCCTCCTTGCCTCAGTGGGACAATCCTGCCCAGCACTATCAGCAAATGATTCCTAAACAACCTCCACATTTCTGTCATGCATTTCCCTGAGAATATCTGTTCCCAATTTAAGTGCCCCAGTTCCTGTCTATTGGCATTGTAATTTTCTCTCCCTCAATTAAATACTTTCCCTACCATCTGCTCCTATCCCTCTCCATGAGTATAGTGAAGGTCATGGAGTTGTGATCACTATCATTGAAATGCACTCTCACTGAGAGATCTGACACCTGGCATGGTTTGTAGCCAAACACCAAATCCAATATGGCCTCCCCTCTCGATGGCCTATTGCATCAGGAACCCTCTTGGACACACCTGACAAAAACTGCTCCATCCAAAATACCTGAACTAAGTAAAATCCAGGGAAGTTTAAGTCACACAATCCTGTTACTCTGCAAAATCTTCCTCCCAATCTGCTCCTCCGTGTCTCTGTCGCGATTGGAGTGCCTGTAGAAAACTCCCAATAAAGTGACTGCTCCTTTCCTGTTTCTGACTTCCACCTACACTGACTCTGTCGACAATCCCTCCTTGATGATCTCCCTTTCTTCAGCTGTGTTACTACCCCTGATTAGCAATGCCATTCCCCCACCTCTTTTATCTCCCTCCCTATTCCTTTTAAAAAATTTACATCGTGGAACATCCAACAAACATTCCTGCTCCTGTGATATCCAAGTCTCTGTAATGACCACAGCATCGTAGTTCCAAGTGGGAGAAAGTGAGGACCAAATCTGCCACCTACAAACAGACCCCACCAGGATATATTTCCCTCCCCACCCCTAACTGTGTTCCATAAAGACCATTCCCGCTGTGACTCTCTTGTAGGTCCATGCCTCCCCCCAACCCACCTTCCCCTTCCGGCACATTCCCCTGCCACCGCAAGAATTGCAAACACCTCCCCCCTTACATCAATCCAAGGCCCCAAAGGAGCCTTCTACATCCATCAGAGGTTTACCTGTACTTCTAAACACCTTATCTACTGTGTCCGTTGCTCTAGATGTGGTCTCTCGGGAAGACAGGATGCTTGCTTGCAGAACACTTCAAAGAACATCTCTGGGACATACGCACAAAGCAACCCCACTGCCCTGTGACCGAACACTTTAACTCCCCCTCCCACTTCACTAACGAATGCAGGTCCTAAGCCTCTTCCATCGCCAAACCATTACCACCTGACGCCTGGAGGAAGAACACCTCACCTTCTGCCTTGGGACCCTCCAACCGCACAGGATTAATGTGGATTCACCAGATACCTCATTTTTCGTCCCCCTACCTTATCTCAAATCTAACCTTCCAACTTGGCACGACCCCCTTGAGCTGCCCCACCTGTCTATCTTCCTTCCCACCTATCTGCTCCACCCTCCTCTCTGACCTATCACCTTCTCCCCACCCTTCAGGCACCTATCTCATTCTCAGCTACCTACCCCCCTTCAGCCCCACCCCCCTCCCATTGATCTCTCCACCCTTCTGGCTTACAAGCCTCATTCCTGATGAAGAGCTTATACCTGAAACATCAATTCTCCTGCTCCTCGGATACTGCCTGACAGGCTAGGCTTTTCCAGCACCACACTCTCATCATATTTCCAAGTACTGATCCATGCTCTGAGTTCATCACTGTTATTTCTGATCCTTCTTGCATTAAAATAAACACACCAACCCATCACACTGACTGCACCTTTACCCCATTAAGTGCCTATTCCTCCTCGCAGACTCTCTGCACACTGTATCTGGCTCTTCACTACCTACCATCATCTGATCTGTAGGTCCGGTTCCCCCCCTGCCCCCCCAATCTAGTTTAAACCCTCCCAAAGAGCTCTAGCAAACCTTCTACCCAGGATATTAATGCCAGTTCAGATGCAACCCCTACTTCTTATACAGGTTCCACCTTCCCCAGAAGATAGCTCAATGATCCACACATCTGAAGCCCTCCCTCCTACACCAGCCCTGCAGCCACGTGTTCATCTGCACTCGCTCCTGATCCTAGCCTCACTTGCACATGGTGACAATCCTGAGATTAATACTCTGCTCGTCCTGCCTTCTAGCTTCCAACTTAACTCCCTCTGTTCAACTTTTCAGGTCCTCATCCCTTTTCCTCCTGATGTCATTGGCACTGGTGTGTATCCCCCTCCCCCTTAAGAATTCTGTAGACTCGATCCGAGACATCACTGACCCTGGCACCCGGGAGGCAACACACCATCTGGGAGTCTCGTTTGCGACCACACAATCTCCTGTCTCTTTCTGTCATGACTGAATCTCCTGTCATTATTGCTTGTCGATTCTTCCCACTTCCCTTCTGAGCCACGGAGCCAGGCTCAGTGCCAGAGACTTGGCTGCTGTGGCTTTCCCCGGTAGGTCATTCTGCCCCAAGCAGTATCCTAAGCGGTACCTATTATTGAGGGGAACGGCTATGGGGTTGGGGGTAGGGATGAGTGGATCCCACACTGTCTGTCTATTCCCTTACCCTGTCCTGCCAGTCATCTGTATCCTGTAACTTAAGTGTGAGTGACTCCCTGTAACTTCTCTCTATCACCCCCTCAATCTTCCAAATAATCCAAAGTTCATCCAGCTCCAGCTCCCGTTCCTTAACGCGGTCTGTGAGGACCTGGCGTTGGGTTCACTTCTCACGGGTGAACTCAGCAGAGACACCAGTGGTGACCCTTCCCTCCCACATCCCACAAGAGAAGCATGCAGCTGCCCTGGCCTCCATCCCGTCTGCTCCATCCCCTATATTAAAAACAGAAACCATATGTTTAAACACAAAATTTTTAATTAAGACAAAGTTCACCTTCGGGGAAAAGATGGGACCCATATTCCTCACCGCTGCAGGGAGCCACCATCGAAGCAGCCAAATCCAGAGCCGTTGGAATTATTTCACTGTCCAGGCAGTTCTGCTATAACGCGGTAGTTCCATTCTTGTGCAGTCCTGTGTTATAAGAAAATCGTGTCACAGCAGCACTGTTTAAACTAATGGGGTCGGAATTGCGTTATAACCAAAACACACCTTAAAACTTCATGCTTTGGTCAGAGTGTTCCCAATTCATCAATCACGTGGGCGGCACTGTTGCCTCACAGCGCCAGAGACCCAGGTTCATTTCCCGCCTCAGGCGACTGACTGTGTGGAGTTTGCGCGTTCTCCCCGTGTCTGCGTGGGTTTCCTCCGGGTGCTCCGGTTTCCTCCCACAGTCCAAAGATGTGCAGGTCAGGTGCATTGGCCATGCTAAATTGCCCGTAGTGTTAGATGAAGGGGTAAATGTAGGGGGATGGGTGGGTTGCGGGTCGGTGTGGACTTGTTGGGCCAAAGGGCCTGTTTCCACACTGTAATGTAATCTAATCTTCACAGCAAATTCGTGTTAATGGAACATGCGTTATAGCAGAATGACCTAAATTCCATCCCAGTTCATAGTCCAAAAAGAAAACAAAAATGATATCTTATATGTGGCAGGAGGTCACTGAAATGGTTGGGAAGGTCTTAGAGTTAGAGCCTGGAAATGCTAGGCCTTAGTCTTTCTCTAAAGAAACGATGGTTCTATAGAGTAAGGACCCTTGGTTCACACACAGTAAGGTCGCTATGTAAATCAGAAATAGTGAGGAATAAAGGCGTTCCATATCAAAAGATTCCATTCACCGGGCCCTCAAAAGCCCCCAGCAAATGTTTAACTTGCTTCGTCAGGCCCTGCTACTTGGGCCAATTTTACTCATCTCTTCTAATAGTTCTTTATGAGACTCCATACCATTTTATTTGATACTGCTCCTCTGAAGAGCCATCTGAAATTTGCATAACATTTAAGGTACTATGTGAATGTAAGTTGTCATTGTTGTAAAGATTTTATTATGATTTCCACAAATAGCAGTCAATGGAATCTTGATCTACTTTAACCAGATGCTTACTTTATTGTTTTCAATCAGAGAATTGATTGTATGTGTTTGTAATGTAGTAAACCTCAGACCATGCACCATCAAAATATTCGGATTAAGTAGTGAATAGAGGTTAAGATTGTTTATTCTCCAACTCTTCTAATGTCATAGAGAAGACCTAATATCAAAATTTTGTGTAAGAAACACACTTTAACACTTGGACTTTGGAACAAGATTTTTCCAAGGAAAGGTGAAAATTGTATGTTAAGGTTAAAGCTGTTTTATGGATGGTTAAGATCTAGAGCAAGTTTCCCATGTCATTCTTTACTTAGAATGATGTTTATTACAAAGCGCAAAGTAGTTTTGCACCAAGTTTTCCTCACTCGCAACGTCATGTTGTACATTCACTGAGTCTGATCATTTCGGGATGATCTGCCTGAAACCGATCCCTGCCCCCAGCTGCCTATTGATGCCCGAGCCAGGGGCAGACTCAGGTCGTGGTGAGCTGTGACTGCCAATAAGGCTCTATCTTGCAATTTAGCAATTCCATAATGGTGGGAAATCAGTGAGCTCTCACTCCTTGCTGACTGGCACACGAGGCACAACGTGGCACAAGGAGGGTATGAGCAATAGTCAACAGGAGAGGTGAGAATGGACTGGCAGCAAGCTGGGAGCTTTCTGGAGTCTGAGAGACCAGAAAAACTTCTGTTCATTTTGAGCATGTCCAACATTTTAAATTCACTGAACAGCTATTTCATCATTTATCAGTTTAATGAGAAGTCCTGATGGGGCTTGGTTCAAATGGATGGAACGTTGCTTCATTGGCATGTATCAAACAACTGGTAACTGCTGACGTTTTCGATAGAATCACTGAGTCGTACAGCGCAGAAACAAACCTTTCGGTCCAACCAGTCCATGCCAACCATTATCACAAACCAAACTAGTCCCACCTGCCTGCTCCTGGCCCATATCCCTCCATGTATTTCTTATTCATGTTTACGACTAAAATGTAATAACTCAAGAAATCTAGAAGCAAATCTAGAAATAAGCCTGAGTATCAGGAGAAGATTATTACATTGCTCTCAGTCTACCATTTTAAATGATTGCTCACAAATGTATCATAGCAGAATGTTATCAGATGCAGCCATCAGGTGTTTGTACATGTGATCTTCAATTGAAAATCCTTCAGGTGTACTGCAACTGGGGGATTATGTTAAGAATATGAAAGAATATCTCGGATCATCTGCAGAGCTTAATGTAGGAAATAAAAGCCAACTTGAGATTGAAAGTTAATTAGTTGTAAACAAGCCCACACTATAAAACTAAGGCATCCCTCCCCTTCACGGTTTGATCACTCAGCATTACCGTTTGATGAGAAGGGCATTGCTTATCACTGGTCACTTGGGTGTTTCCTTTCTTCGTGGGTGGAGGAAATTGAATAAAGATTTGTACACCTGTTGTCTTTCACTGTGTCTCACACCTGTACACACACGGAACATACACACACGGAACATGGGTGCGGGGGAAAAAGAAGAAAAAGGGAAAAAAACAAGAATGTCAGACATTCTGTTCATTCTGAGAGCTGGCTCTGAGGGAGCTGGATCACTGTCAAGCACTCTCCATGTGTAAGTAAAGGGTGATTTGGTGACGGGATATTGGCCTCTGTGGAGTTATTTCAATGGCAACAAGAGAAAGGTATGCGCCTGAAGAACTTCACTTGCAAAAAAGATAAAATAAAACTAAGGCATTATTTACTCTGGGAGTGGTTTGAATCTTACAAAGAATCGTAAGATACAAACCCAGATTGTCTGGACACTCTGATGCAACTGGTTTCTATTAGTTATAAAATTCAAAGCAATTGCCAGTGAGGGCATCTACCCAGCTCCCAATACACGAGCTAGCTCGGGCCTGCTCTAACTGTGATCAGACCCTGGGAAATTCTAACCCAATTTGAATACAGGCTTCAACAGACTGTAGTTGGTGAAGTATAAATGTTGTAACAAAACAAAAACAGCAGTTGCTGGAAATCTGAAACAAAAACAGAAATAGGTGGTTCAGTGGTTAGCACTGCTGCCTCACAGCACCAGGCTAGCTTGTGCAGCCTCGGGTGACTGTGTGGAGTTTGCACATTCTCCCCGTGTCTGCGTAGGTTTCGTCCAGGTGCTCTGGTTTCTTCCCACAGTCCAAAGATGTGCCAGTTTGGTGAATTGGCCATGCTAAATTGCCCATAGTGTTCAGGGATGTGTAGTTAGATGCATTAATCAGGGGTAAATATAGGGTAGGGGAAATGGGTTTGAGTGGGTTACTCTTTGGAGGGTCAGTGTGGACTTGTTGGGCCGAAGGGCCTGTTTCCACACTATATGGATTCCAGTTCTAATTCTAATTCAGTTGGTCTGGCAGCAAAGAGAGAAACAGAGTTAATGTTTCGAGTCCAGTTCAGAATTTTCTCCAGTATTAATGCTTTTGTTATAAGTGTTATGTTTCTTTTGCAACACTTAAGTTTTCCACATTGAAATTATCTCAGGTCATTGCAGTCTCGAAAAAAAACAAATCTCTGTGTGGGAAACGGGATAATCTCAATCTCTTATTTCTCAGTTGTAGAACATTTACTTCTGGGTAACAAGTTTCTGTTTTAAGTCCTAACCCAAGGCTTGAAAACAAAACTCAAAGTTTCCCTTTGGGATTCTGAACCCTCTCAGCTCCTGCTTTTTTTTGGATAAAGCATGAAACTGAGACCTGCTCATGGGTGGATGTAAAAGTTGCTATGGCACAACTTAGATGACAGGAAGGGGGTTATCCTGGTGTCCTAGCCAATACTTATCCCACAGTCAACATTATAAAACAAAGTTATCTGTTCACCATCATGATTTGTAGGAGTTTGTGACACAAATATTGGCTGCCATATTTCGTCCATTGTTTCTTCCGTTATACCTAAAACCAAGTCACTTTGATGTAAGTTGCTGTGGACACCTGACAGAGATGTAAAGAAGTTCATATTTAGTAACTAGTTTTAATTTAGTCATTATCAGGTAATTGAAGTAGATGAACAAAGTTTGTGAGAAGATTTGTAGCTCAGGTGCTCGTTGTTGTGGTTCTGTTCGCCGAGCTGGGAATTTGTGTTGCAGACGTTTCGTCCCCTGTCTAGGTGACATCCTCAGTGCTTGGGAGCCTCCTGTGAAGCGCTTCTGTGATGTTTCCTCCAGCATTTGTAGTGGTTTGAATCTGCCGCTTCCGGTTGTCAGTTCCAGCTGTCCGTTGCAGTGGTCGGTATATTGGGTCCAGGTTGATGTGCTTATTGATTGAATCTGTGGATGAGTGCCATGTCTCTAGGAATTCCATAGATTCAATCAATAAGCACATCGACCTGGACCCAATATACCGGCCACTGCAACGGACAGCTGGAGCTGACAACTGGAAGCAGCAGAGACAAACCACTACAAATGCCGGAGGAAAGATCACAGAAGCACTTCACAGGAGGCTCCCAAGCACTGAGGATGTCACCTAGACAGGGGACGAAGTAGATAAAATAATTAATCTAATATTATGTTAATCTGATTAATTAAAATCAATATGGGAAATTAGTATCACTTACAGACTTTTTGACAGTAAATGAAAAGTGAAGGCCGCTACTGTATTTTTATGGGTTTAATTATAACGTAAATATTGTTGGCCTGTCAAGATCTAATGATTAAAAACCAATACCACCATCCTCCCTTAAAACTTAATTTACAATTAACTGTGTGGGATAACATCTGTGGAATACCAAGTCTTCAGCCTGTGTTCTCAATTATTTCATTTCAACTTACAAGGTCTTAAAGGTAACACTTCCCTCCTAAGTACATGTTGTACCTTTTGTTTTGTGCATCAGCTTTTGCAGCTGCATGGTCCTTTTTGATTACTTACACATTGAGTTAATGCATTATTTTAAATAATAACTGTATTTCACCAACACACTGATAGCCTTTATACAAAATGTGCAGAGATTTTAAGTAGTGCATTATCTACTTTGTAATTTCTGTATGGCTTTACAGTGGTATGCAATTGTGTGACTTCTGCTACCTTAATCACTCTGTTCCAAGCTTTCGATTTTATGAACACAATTCCACTCAGATCGTGGATACCCTTAAACAAGCACCAGACAATTTTTAAATCTTTAAATCAGAACCCCTTTATCCTGCAGTACCATACAACAACTGAAACCGTAATGAACATTCAGAGCTTCATGCTAAAAGATAACCATCCAAAGGAAACACGGCAACATTTTTGACAATGAACAGAACACTAAATCTAAATCATTTAGCAATGTTTCATGCTTAGTTTAGGAACTTGTATATAAATGTTCTGCTTAGATCATGGTGTCTTAGATCATGAAGTCATCAAACTAAAACATTACCTGTGTTTCTCTTGGTCCACATTTTAAAAATGCACTTTTTAATGGGACATGGGATTAACAATGTCAAGGCCATCATCTGACCATCCCTAATTGCTCTTGAACTGAATAGTTTGTTGGACCAATTCAGATAAGAGTCCACCACATTGTTGTAGAGCTGGAGTCACATGTGAGCCAGACCAGGTCTGAGGGCAAGTTTCCTTCCCTGAAGGTCATTAGTGAGCCAGATGGGTTTTCCTGGCAGCCAATGTGAGTTTTCTCTGAACGTCCAGTTGAGTGGCACTGCCACTAATCCATCATCTGCCTGACCTGCTGAGTATTTCGAGTATATTGTGCACTCATTTTACATTTCCAGCATCCAAAGTATTTTGCTTCCGTACACTTTCAGTTTTATTGATTCAGCAATTGCAAGTTAAAAAGAAAGAAACACTTACACATGTAATATCTCTTGACTGGGACAAACTTTCTATTTTTGTCAAATTAATTCACAGAATGAGGCTGTGAGGTCAGCATTTATCGCACATCCCTTTTTTTCCTTTGAGTATGCAGTAGTTAACGTCAGCTTTTGCTCCAGCAAAGTTTCCTAACCAATGCTTTTGCTATTTCCTGTTACTATATATAGGAAGGTGGATATAGCTAACATGGTATTGGAGAATTCAACAGACCTTTATCACAACTAGCTTCATCACAAAAAAAAACAACATATGACCAACAGGACTGTAGGAAATAGGAACAGGAGGAGGCCATTCAGCCCCTCAAGCCTTCTTCACCATTGAATAGGATTATGGCTAACCCCATATACCTCACATCCACTTTCCTGTGTTTTCCCTGTAACTCTTCATTCCTCAACTGATCAAGAACCTAACTTTTTTGTTGCCTGCAAATTTGGCCACAATGTATTCACTTTCTTCCTCCAAGTCATTACACTCACAGGCACATCAGTGTCTGGACTAAGATTAAGGTATTAATTTACACAGAGCAACATGCTTTCTTGTTGCCTGTCAGGCTTCAAATGATCCCACTTAAGATGGAGTATGAGGTTTTTGTATCCATCGGTCACATGTTACAGAATAATAATGATATCATGATCATGTCACTTAAAAATATACTGATGGTGAGACATACTACACAATGTTTTGCCTTGGGGTGGTGGGGGAGTGGGTAGGTATTCCCACAGTTAGAGAGAGAGTTTCAGGATTTTCACCTAGTGGCAGTAAAGATATGCTAATATAATTCCAAAGTCAGGATAGAGTGTGGCTTGGAGGGTTCCTCACTGGCGATGGTGTTCCCATCTACCTGCTTGTATTGGTTCTTCTAGATGGTAAAGACCTGGAAGGAGGTGGGTGGGGGTTCAACAGTGGATTAGCATTGCTGTCTCACAGAGCCATGGACCCAGGTTCAATTCCAGCCTTACATGGCTGTCTGTGTGGAGTTTGTACATTCTGCTCGTGTCTGTGTGGGTTTCCTGTGGGTGTTCTGGTTTCTTTCCACAGTCCAAACATGCGCAGTTTAGGGTGGACTGGCTGTGTTAAATTGTTCCGTAATGACCAGGATGTGCAGGCTAGATGGAGTAACCATGGAAAATGTGGTTTATGGCCATAGGCTGAAATGGTCTCGAGGGTTGGTGCAGACATGATAGATCAATTGGTTTCTGACTGAACTGTGGGGATTCTGTGATTTGGAAAGTGTCTTCTAAGAAGCTTTGGTGAATTATTAAGGTGCAATTTTTAATATGGTACAGAATGCTGATACTATGCATAGGTCATGTAGGAAGTGAACATTGAAAACAATCCAGGTCTTTTTCAACATATAATTTTAGTTGCATCACACTGTAAACTTTTGCAATAAATTCTGTGTCTTACTATCTTATTCTCCACAATCACCTGATGAAGGAGCATCGCTCCGAAAGCTAGTGCTTCCAAATAAACCTGTTGGACTATAACCTGGTGTTGAGTGATTTTTAACACACTCACTTTAAAGATCATGATATTTTATCACTTTAGGTGGAACGCCTGTGCAACACTTACATCTCTAAGGAGAGTATATTTAATGTTATCCTACACTTTTTAATTCTTCCCAATAAAAGGCACGGTGGCACACAGCGCCAGAGACCCGGGTTCAATTCCCGCCTCAGGCGACTGACTGTGTGGAGTTTGCACGTTCTCCCCGTGTCTGCGTGGGTTTCCTCCAGGTGCTCCGGTTTCCTCCCACAGTCCAAAGATGTGCAGGTCAGGTGAATTGGCCACGCTAAATTGCCCGTAATGTTAGGTAAGGGGTAAATGTGGGGGAATGGGTGGGTTGCGCTTCGGCGTGTCGGTGTGGACTTGTTGGGCCGAAGGGCCTGTTTCCACACTGTAATGTAATCTAATCTAAACTTTAAGCAAGTTTGTTCCACTAGGTGGCGCTACAGTTAAGTTCACGTTTAATATTTATTTTGAACAGAACTCCTTGGAGATAAATTCTGTTTTATTATTTTACTTGCATTATCTTTGCTTTATTCTGCCTTCTGAAATTCTCAGCCCCCTCCTCTCACCTCGGTTTTACCTTCACAGTAGCCGCAGTTGTCCTCTCTCTGTCCTGTTTGAGCTTCTGCTTACTTTCCTTATTTTTCTAATTCCTGGCTTCCTTGAGAAAGGGACCTCACGATGGAAATTTTAAAGGGGTGAGCTTTGAAATTACCTTTTTAAAAATTTATCCAGAATGAAACAATATACATTTGCACAGTGGGCTAGAAACAAAATCATCCTTTGGTGTTTGAGTGGAGCAAGATTTACAGTCACTGCTGTAAATTCATTAAATCATGAACTTTGTTGTAACCTTTAACGTAATAACACATTACCTTAATTTGCAAGAGGTTGAACAATGATGCCAGTTGGTGCATTGATACCAAAGCTGCAGGTTGTGTTTTGTGCAGTGAAATCCCTTCGTCATGGTCAATAATTATCTGTCTCCAAAATGACACACCATAATTCAACATTCTGCTTGGCTTGATAGGGTTTTGAGTTTGTTTTGGGGCACCACATCTTTTCCATCCTTCCATTGCTGTGGTCAGCACTGGCCACGTTTATACAAAGTCGTCTAGGGGCACTCAACCTTAACGTGGCATCAGATTTGCACCAGCAAACAAAACATTCTGTCCTTGGTTTTTACAAAATACAAATATAAGTGGAATGTTCTGTACAATATTTTGAACAAGTAGGTGTTTTTCCTACTTTTACTGTATGTTTGAAGCCACTTATAATTTTTACCCTTATCCTCCTTTTTGCCTCTTCCTTGCACTGTGAACCACCATGATTGTTCCAAGTCTCTTCCCCTGTTTTTTTCTAGTCTGAAAGATATGGGGGACACTTTTTTTACACAGAGAGTGGTTCATGTGGAATGAACTTCCTGAGGAAGTGTTGGATTTGGGCATGGTTATAATGTTTAAAAAGACACCTAGATAAATAAATGAATAGGAAAGGTTTGGAGGAATATGGACGCACTGGTTACAAAGGCCCAACAATGTCTCTTCTTCCTCAGACAGCTGAGGAAACATGGCATGACGGCGAATACCCGTGCCAACTTTTATAGGTGCGCCATCGAGAGCATTCTGTCTGGATGTATCACTACCTGGCAACTGTACCATTCAAAATTGAAGACGGTTACAGAGAGTGGTGAACTCGGCCCGGACAAACACAAATGCCAACCTCCCATCTATAGAATCCATCTACCAGGCCCGCTGTCAAGGAAAGGCCGCCAGCATTCTCAAAGATCCATCCCACCCTGGCAATGTTTTTCTACAACCTCTACCATCGGGGAGAAGGTACAGAAGCCTGAACACACGCACCAGCTGGTTTCGAAACAGTTTCAATCTTACTGTTGTTAGAATACTGAATGGACTCACAAATTCTTAACATTCGCTTGTACCTGTGTTTTGTTTTTGCTGCTGTTTACCTATTATTTGCAATCTATGCTACTTAACTCTGTGATCTGCCTGTATTACTCACAAGACAAAGCTTTTCACTGTGCCTCGGTACACATGACAATAAATTCAATTCAATTCAATTCAATATGGGCCAGGAGCAGGCAGTTGGGACTATTTTAGCTTGGAATTATGGTCGACATGGACTTGTTGGACCGAAACGTCTGTTTCTGTGCTGTATGACTCTAAGATTACTGATTTTCTTCCTTCTACCTTCACTTATATAACAAAAATTGGTTAGTTCAGTTGGCTGGACAGCTGCTCTCTAATACAGAGTAACAGTGACAGCGTGGGCTCAATTTCTGCACCAGCTGAGTTTACCCTGAAGGACTCTCTGTCTCAATCTCTCCCCTTTTCTGCATGGTGACCCTCAAGTTAAACAACCACTATCCTCTCTCTCTCTCTCTAACGAGAGAGCAGCCCTCTGGTCTGTGAGGACCATATGGATTTACTTGTAGAAAAGGCCAAGTTACTCAAAATAGCACATTCAAAAACAGAAGCACATCAATTGGAATTTATAATAATTAATAATTCCAGGTGAAAATCATGGGCAATAATGTCAGAGGTGGTTACTGCAGTCAGGCTGAGCTGTTTAGTTGCTAGTCACAGAGGAAGAGGAGAATCTAGTGAGACCGCACTGAGTTCATAATGATACGCTCGAAACATCCTAAAAGTGGTTTGATTCGATGGTGAGAACAGTCAGGTTTTATTATGCCATTTGTTTATAACAAAACTGATCAAAAGTCACGGACTGAAAATGTTAACTTGCTTCACTCTCCACAGACACTGCTAGAAGTGCTTATTATTTCTGGCATTTTGAATTCTAAAGGCTTGCTTTCCCGGAAGATCAGTAAACGCTGCGGTGCCCTGGTTTGTGAACTCACCGCTGGCTGTAAGAAGAAAACAGTCGTGGACTTTCACCTCCACAGGGAATGCTGGTATTACCAAAATGATTTTCAGACTTTCCCAGATGTAATTTATTCAGCAGAAAAGTATAAATTCTGTGACAGAGCAGTGTAATTTCGGGACAATGACATCCCTAGGCTATGACTCTGAGATTGCCAGAGACATTTATCCAATCACCTCCATTGAATAAAGGTGGATATTTTGCTTGAATGATGGGAACTATTTGGAATACACTGTTGCAATGTGACTGCTGTCTTGCTGCACTCCACCATGAGGTACTGACATGGGGGCATCCAACTGTTCTTTAAGACGCGGGAGAAACCAACCTGCAAGTTTTGAACAGGAATAAATCAACAGCTCTGTCCTGGCTGATGCTGAGCTTGCATGTGAATGCTATACCTAAATCCACTTAAGGACAACAGTAACAGCTTCATTACACTTGTGTCCAAAGCTTAACATGATGATTTGTGAAATGGAATTCACTAAATTTAGTATAAAATGGACTATCAGCAGAGAAGCAAGAGCTTACTGATGTCATAGCGTCACAGAGATGTACAGCACAGAAACAATCCATTCGGTCCAACTCATCCATACCAATCAGATATCCCAACCCAATCTAGTCCCATTTGCCAGCACTTGGCCCATTTCCCTCCAAACCCTTCCTATTCATATACCCATCCAGATGCCTTTTAAATGTTGTAATTGTACCAGCCTCCACCACTTCCTCTGGCAGCTCATTTCATACACGTATCACCCTCTGAGTGAAAACATTGCCCTTTATGTCTCTTTTAAATCTTTCCCCTCTCACCCTAAATCTATGTCCTCCAGTTTTGGATTCCCCTACACTGGGAAAAAGGCCTTGTCTATTCACCCTATCCATGCCCCTCATGATTTGACCGTAATCAAACTGCAGCCCTAATAAATGATGACAGCATCTAAGCAGTGCTCTCTGGTATCCCTCCCCAGAATATACTCCATTTACAAAGCATTGTCCATACAATAGACTGTATTCCATCACAAACTCCCCCAACCCTCTGCTGTTACAGTTTTCAATTGAAGTGTCATCAGTAAACCTTTGGCACAACATCAATACTAAGCTGTTTCGAATAATTGTAGACATCGGGTTCTCTACTGTTTCCGTTTGAATACAAGGGTAGCAGTTTTAGCAATTAGTTGCTAGCAGTTTGGAACAAGATATTTGATGATAGCTCTTGCCTATAAGCCATTGAACATCCTCTTTATATCTGGTTTGGATTTGAAATTTTTGTTCTGCAACTCATTAGCTATCATGGTGGCAGTGTTGGTAGGATGCATTTCAGCAGATCTATCTGTCATTATTTAACTAACAGATAATTTTCATAAACTAGATTAAGACACTACAATATTAATATTGAAGACTCTCAGTACACTCAGTCCAGATTGATCCAAACTCCACCTTGTGGATTTATAAAAGCAGTAAGAAAGGTTTACTTTAAGGTTAAATTTTAGAGTGATTTATAATTGGGCAACTTGCCCATGAAAGACCCAGATGAGTCAGCAGTAACTGAGAACTGAAGGTGAATTCAGGCTGGTGAGCATCACAATGGCAAATCCCCTTACTCAAAGGTTGGAATACTGCACTCCATTCTGACCTCCTTACTCTAGGAAAGATAATATGAAACTTGAAAGGGTTCAGATAAGATTTACAAGGATGTTGCCAGGGTTGGAGGATCTGAGCTACAGGGAGAGGCTGAACAGGCTGGGGCTGTTTTCCCTGGAGCGTCAGAGGCTGAGGGATGACCTTATAGAGGTTTACAAAATTATGAGGGGCATGGATAGGATAAATAGACAAAGTCTTTTCCCTGGGGTCAGGAGTCCAGAACTAGAGGGCATAGGTTTAGAGTGAGGGTTGATTGGTGAGGGTGTCCCGGAGATGTTCTCTAAAGCGCTCTGCGAATAGGCCACACTGTGATACAAGACCAAGTACAACTAGAGAATCAAAAAGCCTGGGTCAAGACTTGAAATTTTACATTATATTGGTATGAGTGGAATTTATTGCAAGTTTGTTCTTCATGCTAAATTGCCCATAACGTTCAGGGATGTGTAGCTTAGGTGCATTAGTCAGGGGACATGTAGAGTAATAAGTTGGGGAATGGGTCTGGGGGTGAGTTACCCTTTGGAGAGCTGGGTTGAGCCAAATGGCCTGTTTCCACACAGCAGGGATTAAATCATAGAATCCGTACAGTGTGGAAATAGGCCATTTGGCCCAACAAGCCCACACCAAGCCTCTGAAGAGTAACTCATTCAAAGTATAGTTTGTCAGTTACTCTATTATCTAATCACTGAAATATTACGGGTGCATTTTTCATGTAAAATGGTGTTACTTTGTATTAATAAAGTAAATCTGGTGCCACTAAAACTGACGCTTTTTTGCTTTTTTATTAGTAAAACTTCCCACTATTATTTTCATATTAAATTGTGCATGTCCAATTCATTTAACACAATCACCCAGTCTTGCTATGAGATGTGAGTCTGCTGCCATTACTACATTCATTTTGCAATGAGTAACCGAATTCTTGTGACCCATCTAGATTTTGCACAATCATGAAAAGTGAGCTTCAGCCACTGTGAATCAGTTCAATAGTGAATCAGTTCAATAGTGAATCAGTTCAATAGTGAATCAGTTCAATAGTGAATCAGTTCAATCATGAATCAGTTCAATCATGAATCAGTTCAATCATGAATCAGTTCAATCATGAATCAGTTCAATAGTGAATCAGTTCAATCATGAATCAGTTCAATCATGAATCAGTTCAATCATGAATCAGTTCAATAGTGAATCAGTTCAATAGTGAATCAGTTCAATCATGAATCAGTTCAATAGTGAATCAGTTCAATAGTGAATCAGTTCAATCATGAATCAGTTCAATCATGAATCAGTTCAATCATGAATCAGTTCAATAGTGAATCAGTTCAATAGTGAATCAGTTCAATCATGAATCAGTTCAATAGTGAATCAGTTCAATAGTGAATCAGTTCAATCATGAATCAGTTCAATCATGAATCAGTTCAATCATGAATCAGTTCAATAGTGAATCAGTTCAATAGTGAATCAGTTCAATCATGAATCAGTTCAATCATGAATCAGTTCAATCATGAATCAGTTCAATAGTGAATCAGTTCAATAGTGAATCAGTTCAATCATGAATGTAATCTTCTCCCTCACCTGTGTTAATCTCAGGATTAGGATTTATCATCTGATGGTTGCGCTCTTGTGAAACCATGTGTTATAGAAAAATCGCGCTTTTGAAACAGCGCTTAAAGTGTTGGCGATGTAATCACGTTACAGCCAACACATGTTATAAAAGTTTGCACTTCAGAAACAGTGTCCCCAGTTCAGTCACTTTTAGTGAATTTGTGTTAACGAAACACGTGTTATAGTGGAACAACCTGTACAAGTGTTGCTTTAAATTAAACCAATTGGCCAGTACATCAAACAGCCTGTTCCCACAATTGGCTTACAATTCTGTAATAATCCTTCTCACGTAGGCAACTTCACTGACTTCCAAAGATACACAAAGCCGGCACACCAGGATGTCCTATCGTATCAGGCAACGTGACCCTATGTGAGAACCCCTCCGGCTATGTCGAAGGCATCTTGATACCCATTGTACAGGGGACCCCCAGCTTCTGTCGCGACACTACAGATTTCTTACAGAAACTCAGCACCCACGGACCAGTCAAACTGAGAACATTCCTCGTCACAATGGACATTTCCGCACTCTACACCAGCATCCCCCACAATGACGGCATCGCGGCAACAGCCTCAGTACTCAACACTAACAACTACCAATCTCTGAACACCATCCTACAACTCATCCGCTTTATCCTCAACCACAACGTTTTCACCTTTGACAACCAGTTCTTTATCTGGACACACGGAACAGCCATGGGAGCCAAATTTACATCCCAGTATGCTAACATTTTCATGCACAGGTTTGAACAAGACTTCTCTACGCAGGATCTCCAACCAACATTGTACACCAGGTACATTGACGATATTTTCTTCCTCTGGACCCATGGCGAGGAGTCACTGATAAAACTACACAGTGATATCAATGAGTTTCATCCCACCATCAAACTCACCATGGACTACTCTTGACTGTCTCATTCTTGGACACACGCATCTCCATCAAAGATGAGTACCTCAGCACCTCACTACCACAAACCCATGGATAACCTCACAATGCTACACTTCTCCAGCTTCCACCTGAAACATATTAAAGCAGCCATCCCCTATGGACAAGCCCTACACATAGACAGGATCTGCTCAGATGAAGAGGAACATGACGGGCACTTGGAAGTACTCAAGGATGCCCTCACAAGAACAGGGTAGGATGCTCAACTCAGCGACTGCCATTCCAACATGTTACAGAGAGAAACTGTAATGACCTTCTCAGGAGACAGACACGAGCTGTAACCGACAGGGTACCCTTTGTTGTTCAGTACTTCCCAGGAGCTGAAAAACTACACCATGTTCTTTGCAGCCTGCAACACATTATCAATGAGGATGAGCACCTCGCCAAGATCTTCCCCACTTCTCCACTGCTCGCCTTTAAACAACCGCCAAACCTCAAATATATCGTTGTTCACAGCAAACTGCCCAGCCTTCAGGACAACACCATACAACCTTATCACGGCAGACACTGCAAGATGTGTCAGAGTGTGGACATGGACACCACCATTATACGTGGGGACACCTCCCTCCATGTATGTGGCAGGTACTCATGTGACTCGGCCAACATTGTCTATCTCATATGCTGCAGGCAAGGATGTCCTGAGGCATGGTACATTGGTGAGACTGAGCAGAGGCTATGGCAATGGCAACAGATGAATGGACAATGCACAACAATCAACAGACAGGAGTGTTCCCTCCCAGTCGGAGAACACTTCCACAGTCCAGGACATCCAACCTCAGACCTTTGGGTGACCATTCTCCAAGACGGACTTCAGGACAGGCAACAACGCAAAGTGGCTGAGCAGAGGCTGAGAGCTAAGTTCGGTACCCATGGGGATGGCCTCAACCAGGACCTTGGGTTCATGTCACATTACAGATGACCCCACTGCACTACACTCACAGACACAGACAGACAGACAGACACACTTATGCAGACCCATACATTCACACAGACCCTCTCTGATATGTTCACATATACTCCCACACTCACATACACACATGCACCCTCTCACAGACATATATCCCTTTACACTCACACAGACACACACTCTCTCGCAGACACTCAACTCCCCCCCGCCCCCCCCCCCCCACCCCCGCAACCTCACATATACACAAGTTTGTGGGGTGAATTTGTACTTGCAGAATTACATTTTATTTTGCTCAAAAACTGCATGAATCCATGCCAGATTCCGTAAATCCGTTTTTTAGATTAGAATCAGTCTGAACATTGTGGCACAGACAGCCTCACACAGGGCACCTCACACCTTCAATGCATTATCTGGGCAGACATGGCAACTATTCTTAAAGTTCACTTGAGAATGGTACTTTCCAAAAGTTCTGCAATTTAAATATGAAAGAACTGAAACCAACACGTTCGTTCTAAAAGATAGAGACTTAACAAACAATCCAGGTCTTTTTCAATATATAATTTCAGTTACATCACACTGTAAACTTTTGCTATAAACTCTGCCTTACAAACTTATTCTCCACAACCACCTGATGAAGGAGCAGTACTCCAAAAGCTAGTGCTTCCAAATAAACCTGTTGGATTATGACCTGGTGCTGTGTGATTTTTAATTCTGTAATAGCCTGTGTAAGTCTTTGATAATTTTCTAATCTAACCTTTCAAGCACCTTTGCATTTTCTTGTCTGATGTTGAATAGCTATCATTTAATATTTCCTTTTATGATTCAGTCTTTAATTGTTCTGATGTCTTTATTTCACTTCCTATTTACTTCACTGCTGTAAATTCACTTTACTCTCGGTTCTCGGAAAGGCTGAGGCACTTGGGGCTGTTCTCATTGGAGAAAAGAAGGTTTAGGGGAGATTTGATAGAGGTGTACAAGATGATTAGGGGTTTAGATAGGGTTGACAGTGAGAACCTTTTTCCGCGTATGAAGTCAGCTGTTACTAGGGGACACAGCTTTAAATTAAGGGGAGGTTGGTATAGGACAGATGTTAGGGGTAGATTCTTTACTCAGCGGGTTGTGAGTTCATGGAATGCCCTGCCAGTAGCAGTGGTGGACTCTCCCTCTTTATGGTCATTCAAGCGGGCATTGGACAAGAATATGGAGGTTATTGGGCTAGTGTAGGTTAGGTAGGCTTCGGTTGGCGCAACATCGAGGGCCGAAGGGCCTGTACTGCGCTGTATTTTTCTATGTTCTATGTTCTATTGTCTGTCATGATATTGCTTCAATGTTAACATAACAGGCTTACTGATCCTTCCCCCTTGTCGAGAATACTCATTACATAATTGTGTTTTTATCTGCTCTAGCTTTCATTTTTTAAGTGAGTAGTCTTCCTGTTTTTAAAAATGCTTTTAAAGCCAACTCACAAACAGTGGTCAGTTTTTCTTGGAAATTTGAGAGAAAAATTGGAAGTGTCATCATGGAACTTTGGCTTATCAACTTGTTTTTAAAGTGAAACTCACTTCACATCCATATATCAGTTCAAAGAAATAACTGCTGTGGGACTCATTGGGTTGCTCCTAATGCCTTTAGTAACAAAGGAATGCTTTAATCCCAATCATTAGGACAATCTTCACAATAAACTCAAATCATAATCTTCAAAGTTTGATACCAACTTTCCAATGAACTTTGATATTGTGGGTTATAAACAGAAGCTGTTTTCCTCCCAAATTAGTAATTTTGTTTTGCATTTTGGCAAAAAGAATAAAAGCACAGAATACTTTCTAAACGGTGAGAAAATTCATAAAGCCAAAGTACAAAGGGATCTGGGAGTGCTAGTCGAGGATTCTCTAAAGGTCAACATGCAGGTTGTTGAGTCTGTGATTAAGAAAGCGAATGCAATGTTGTCGCTTATCACAAGAGGGTTGGAATATAAAAACACCGTTGTGCTACTGAGACTTTATAAAGCTCTGGTTAGGCCCCATTTAGAATACTGTGTTCAGTTTTGGTCCCCACACCTCAGGAAGGACATACTGGCACTGGAGCATGTCCAGCGGAGATTCACACGGATGATCCCTGGAATGGTAGGTCTAACATATGAGGAACGGCTGAGGATCCTGGGATTGTATTCATTGGAGTTTAGAAGATTAAAGGGAGACTTAATAGAGACGTACAAGATAATACATGACTTGGAAAGGGTGGATGCTAGGAAATTGTTTCCGTTAGGTGAGGAGACTAGGACCCGTGGACACAGCCTTAGAATTAGAGGGGGTAAATTCACAACAGAAATGCGGAGACATTTCTTCAGCCAGAGAGTGGTGGGCCTGTGGAATTCATTGCCGCAGAGTGCAGTGGAGGCCGAGACGCTAAATGTCTTCAAGGCAGAGATTGATAGATTCTTGTTGTCTCGGGGAATTAAGGGCTGCGGGGAGAATGCGGGTAAGTGGAGTTGAAGTGCCCAGCAGCCATGATTGAATGGCGGAGTGGACTCGATGGGCCGAATGGCCTTACTTCCACTCCTATGTCTTATGGTCTTATGGAATACTTGCAGTGTATAATCGGATCCTTGATTTGACCACCGAGGAAATATAAATCGACATCTTGTTAAAAAACAAATGAACTATTTTCTCTACTAACACTTCATTTTCCCTAAAGGTACTGCTTCAGGAATATTTGTGGAAATGTTCACAAACATTGAAAAATACTGACTTCCATTCTTGGCTTTATGGAGGAGTCCTACACAACTTTGCTGAACAGTTCCTCAAAAAAGCTGTATTCAAATTAAAGGTCTATGTATAATTAAGTCTTGGAGTTTCCTAATTACATGACATTCATGGCATGTTTGGCAATATTGAACTGCATCTTTAAGTAATCCTGGCTTGTGTAAAGGGTCCCATATTGCAACCTCTATTTTTCCAGTCCAATTCTAATGGCAGGTCACTTGGGTATGAACTCACTTGTAATTTATTCCAACATTTAGCTGATGGACCACTGCCCATTCATCGTAACTTTATTTTTCCAAATTATAACACTCAGGTATTTTTTCCCAACTTAATTTACGAATAGTATGTTTGGTTTAACTCTTTCAATTCCAAATCTGTTATATTTCCACTAATGAATCTAGGTTAAACATATCAGCCTCATTTTTTTTGAAAATTTATCCTATAAACTAATTTCCAAATCATCTGCAGAAGGGTCACAGGACTTAAAGATGTAGAGCACAGAAACAGACCCTTCGGTCTAACTTGCCCATACTAATCTAATCCCATTTGCCAGCACCCGGCCCATATCCCTCTAAACCCTTCCTATTCATATAACCATCCAGATGCCTTTTAAATGTTGTAATTGTACCAGCCTCCACTACTTTCTCTGGCAGCTCGTTCCGTACAAGCACCACTGAGAAAAAAATGCTTCCTTTTATACCCTCCCCCCGACCTTAAACCAATGCCCTTGAGTTTTACACTCCCCTACCTCTGCTGCTAACTTTCCACAGATGCTACCAGACCCAGAGTGTCTCCAGCAGTTTGTTTCTCAGCATCCACATTTCTTTGCTTTACCTCCAATCATTATTGTTTCTGAAGCCTTTTCCCCGAAACCTTATCATAATGTAAAGAAATTAGCATACTGTTATTAATTTGATTCCAGGCTCTTTCTGTTCCTTTGACATGCTTCTGTTCTAACCCAAGCACTTCTCCCATTCTTTGCTGGCCACGAAAGAGCTTCATGCATGGTGTTTCATTTCCTCCTCTTTGGAGAAAGAGAAAAAAAAAGGAAGAATTCCACTTTTCATTTTAATGAACCATTGAAGTCCAGACTCACTTTGAACATCTTAAACTGATTCCAGTTGTGACGTCCCAGGTTTTGTTTCCTTCCAACACTATAGTATAAATCATAAATTACCTCAGTCTCAAGGTTGCACTTTCACTTTAACAGTCAGGGTAAACAGTTGCTGTTCAATTGCAGCAGGTTACTGGGCGCAACTTTCTCTGTGAATGATTGGAGCCAATCATTCAGCATGTTTACATTCTTTTGTATACAATTCATCTAGTTTCCAAATGTCAATAACATGAACAAGGAGACATGTTTGAGGAAAGGTTGTTTTTTGACAATTGATCCCAAATGGAAGTGGTTGATCCCTCAGTTACAAATATCTGAGACATCCTCCTGGTGTCTGCTGGATCCTGTGAAAAAGAACAAGGCCAGATCCCATAGCTGCCTGCAGTATTACAAATGGATATGGACAAAGAGTGAGACTTAAGGTGACTCAATCTGTCAATGAGTGGCCACATTACTACTCCCACCTGTGCCCAGCTCCTGTAACCAGTTGCTCTGTGGTGCGTTCAAGTGGCTAGCTGGAGCAATCCTCTGCCCCTAGCTTTGCAGGTCAGACTTTGGCCTTCCACTCATGAGAACTCCACTGTCAGAACGACATACAGCCAGGCAATCCCACAATATCTCTCCTCCATAAATGTAAAGCAGACCACGCTACTTTAATTTGGGAGTGGGAGATAAATGGGTGGCACAGTGGCTCAGTGATTAGCACTGCTGCCTCAGCGCCAGGGACCCAAGCTCAATTCCCAGTCCAGACCACTGTCTGTGTGGAGTTAGCACATTCTCCCCGTGTCTGCGTGGGTTTCCTCTGGGTGCTCCGGTTTCCTCCCACAGTCCAAAGATGTGCAGGTTAGGTGAATTGGACATGCTAAATTGCCCGTAGTGTTAGGTGCATTAGTTAGGGGTGAATGTAGGGGAATGGGTCTGGGTGGGTTGCTTTTCAGAGGGGCAATGTGAACTTGTTGGGCTGAAGGACCTGTTTCCACACTGTAGGGAATCTAATCTAATCTGATCTAAATCTAGTTTCAGGAATAAATCAAGTCAATGTGTGCACAGCACACTCCCCTCGCCCTGTGCTCACAATACACAGCTGCTCTATTTGCATCCATTCTTGAGCATGGCAAATTGCTAAAACTCCATGGGGGTGGAGGAGCAGATGTTTAAGCCTGGAAGTTCAAGCCTCCCAAAACTTGAGGGGGTTTCCTGGTCTATGCAACCAGATAACAACATGAAGTGCTCACCTCCAGCTGCTATATGTTTACAATTCAAGCCACAGCTTAAAGTAAAAGGCTTTGGGGGACAATGACCTGTGGGTTCTAGTGCTGCCACTTCAGCTTGTTTAGCTTCTTGCTCAGAGCTCAGGCTAAGGCTGCTTAGTGCAAAAATGCATGAAACAAATGGAGATCATTCCATCACAATGGCAGAGTCATCATCCTCCCCACCTCCCCGCCACCCACACCCCCCCCCCACCCCACCATGAAGGGACTGTTCTAAGCAGCTGTACCAAGAAGAGTCCTTCGAAAGAAATCTCAAGCATCGACCACTGTCCTATCTTACCAGGGACGCCTGGTCTGCTAGGGCCAGATCTGTCCTAATTTCTATATAATTACCTCCAAACTCATTTGGGTGAGAAATTGAATTCTGTGTTCTGGAGTTAGTGAACATGATCAAACTTTGCTGGAGGATCCTTTAATAGTCACCTCATACAAAATACCAAATTCCAGGATAGCCTGCTTCCTGGTTGGCCCCACTTGTGCCAAGAAGTAATCTAATGGGTGAACTTGAGGCTATGCCTCTGCCAATTAATGATCTAGTTTATGTACGTAAAGTAATACTGTGCAATTTTTCCCAAGCTCCCTAGTATTCCTGCTTTATATAGTGCTATACTGGGGCACTACACCAGTATAAAGAATTTACCTATCCTCTTTAAATCAAGAGGTCAACACTGCAGTTCTTTTGTTTATGCAGGGAAGATTAGCATTGACCAGAAGTGGCATGCTTAGTGAAAAGCTGGTTAAGAGATGTCAGACGTCAGAGACTAATTTGACTCTTCAAAGCCTGTTCATCTACAAAAGGCACATGTCAGTGTGATAGAGTATTCACTTGCCTGGAAGTAGGGCAAAAGCTTAAAAAAAAATCACAACACCAGGTTATAGTCCAACAGGTTCAATTGGAAGCGCTAGCTTTCGGAGCGCTGCTCCTTCATCAGGTGGTCGTGGAGGACACAATTGTAAGACACAGAATTTACAGCAAAAGTTTCCAGTGCGATGCAACTGAAATTATACATTGGAAAATCTTGATTGTTAAAGTCTCTCATCTGTTAGAATGACCATGATAGTTCCACTTTCATGTGTAAATCACAATTTCTTTTTAAAAGTTACATTCTCAGGTTAACTGTAACAATTGGTGTTAGCCAGACAATATGTTGAAGGTGTTAGTCCCGTGTTCTCTGCCTCTGCCTGTGCCATAATGTTTAGACTGATTCTAATCTAAAAAGTGAGTTAACAGTCTTACATGAATTCATGCTGTTTTTGAGCAAAGTTAAATGAAACTCTACAAGTACAAATTCACCCCATAAACGTGTATATGTGCATGTGGGTTTTTGTGTCTCTTGAGGTAAAAACAATGACTGCAGATGCTGGAAACCAGATTCTGGATTAGTGGTGCTAGAAGAGCACAGCAGTTCAGACAACATCCAAGGAGCTTTGAAATCGCGTTTCGGGCAAAAGCCCTTCATTGTATTCCTGATGAAGGGCTTTTGCCTGAAACGTCGATTTTGAAGGTCCTTGGATGCTGCCTGAACTGCTGTGCTCTTCCAGCACCACTAATCCAGAATTTTGTGTCTCTCTGGGGTGGGGGCCTGAGAGTGTGAGAGAGCATACATATGAGTGTAGAGTGTCTAAGTCAGAGAGAGGATGCATGTGTAGTGTGGGTGTGTGTGAGTGTCTGTGAATACATGTGTGTGTAGGAGTGTCTGTGTGTGTGTATAGTGCAATGGTAGTCAACTGCAGTGTGACATGAACCTAAGATCCCGTTTGAGACCCTCCCAATGGGTATGGAACTTAGCTATCAGCCTCTTGCTGCTGCCTGTCCCAAAGTTCGCCTTGGACGATGTTCACCTGAAGGTCGGAGGTCGAATGTCCTGGACTGCTGAAATGTTCCCTAACTGGGAGGGAACAGTCCTGTCTGTTGATTGGTGGAACAAAGCAGAGGCCAAGGCAACAGATGAATGGGCACTGCACACTGTACCATGCCTCAGGGCGTTCTTGTCTGCAGCATATAAGATAGCCAATGTTGTCTGAGTCACATGAGTATCTGCCACATACATGGTGGGAGGTGTCCCCACACGTAATGGTGATGTCCATGTCCACATCTTGCAGTGCCTACTGTGATAAGGTTGTATGGAGTGGTCCTGAAAACCGGGCAGCTTGCTACGAACAATGACCTGTTTGAGGTTTGATGGTTGTTTAAAGGCAAGTAGTGGAGGTGTGGGGAAGGTCTTGGTGAGATGCACATCCTCATTGATAATGTGTTTTGCAGGTCAAAGAACATGGCATAGTTTTTCAGCTCATGGAGAGTACTGAACAAAGATGGGTACTCTGTTGGTTGCAGCATATATCTCTGGAAGTCATTACAGTTCCTTACTGTGGCATGTCAGAACTGGCAGTTGAGCATTGCACTCTGTTCTTGAGAGCATCCCTGAGTACTTCCAGGTGCCCATCACATTCCTCACTGAACAATTCCAGTGTACATGTAAGGTTTGTCCATAGGGGATAGCTGTTTTAATATGTTTTGGGTGGAAGCTGGAAGTGTAGTACCACTCTGCCTGTGGTAGAGTGCAGTGCTGAGATGTCCATCCTTGATGGAAATGGATGTGTCCAAAGAATGGAACAGTCAAGAGTAGTCCATGGTGAGTGTGATGGCAGGATGAAACTTGTTGATATCATGAGTTTAGTGACTCCTTGCCATGGGTCCAGAGGAAGAAAAGTATCAATGTACCTGGTGTATAAATGTTGGAGGTCCTGCATAGAGAAGTCTTGTTTGAACTTGTGCATAAAGATGTTGGTATATTGGAGTGCAAATTTGGCCCCCATACCTTTGCCATGTCTGGATGAAGAACTGGTTGTTGAAGGTGACAATGTTGAGAGAGGATTGGGTGGATGAGTTGTAGGATAGTATTTGGAGATTGGCAGTTGTCGGTGTTGAGTACTGAGGCTGTTGCCATGGTGCCATCATTGTGGGGGATGCTGGCGTAGAGCACTGAAACATCTATTGTGATGATGAATGGTCCCAGTTCAACTGCTCTGTGGGTGCTGAGTTTCTGGAATAAATCTGTAGTGTTGCACCAGAACCTTCAACAGATCCTCACATAAGGTCCCATTGCCTGATAATGGCCTGGTGTACTTTTGGAATGCACTAGAAGTCTCCTACAGGAGAAATTAGGGCAAAAGCTATCTGGTAGGATTAGCACCATTTGAGTTATGCACTTCATCTACAAGATGTTATGCCAAAAAAAAAAGCAGATTAAAAATAGGACTTGCCAAATTCACAGCCAGTACCTGAAAGAATACCAGAATCCCAATGCAAGTTCATGCCCCTCACCATCCTGACTGGACAGGACACTACCTGGGAGTGGAGCAAAATTCTGCTTTCTAATCAAAGCATAGACTAAGTGGTTTAAAAGATGCCAACTCACTACCTAAAAAAAAAACAAAAAAGAAGGATCAGTGATTGGATCACTGACCTGACCAGCAAGAACCCAAAAAGAATCAGAAGCTTCAGTGATATGCCTTCCACCTATTCCTCCATGGAATGAGGAATTGACTTCCTAATTAAAATGGCTTTTTGCTGTATTGTGGCCCTAGCTCTAGAGCTAGAAAGCCAGGCTAAGACTGGAGCTGAAAGCCTGCATTGTTCTTTGTTAGAGCAGCTCCCATTAGGTTTTAAAACCTAGAGTGGATCACCTGCATGGTCTCATGGTACTGTCTTTACCTTTGATATTTGAACTTCAACCTTGCTGCCATTCTTCCAATGGTCACTTCCTGTTGCATTAAAATGCTTTTGCCCATTAAAACAGTAAACTTCTGCCTAATGCTGCTGCTATTCTAGTGTTAGTTATTTCAGGGTCTAGCAACCTAAAGTTTTCTCTAGCAGTATTCTGCTGTCAGATCACTAGCACTATTACCTGTTGAGGATGTTTTAAGCAAAAACAAGGCTTAGTCCCTGCAAGGCCCACTAGTTTGGACTTCCTGGGGGTTAAAGAAGTCCATACTAATTGGCAGAATGTCAGGAACATGCTGGGACCTTGAAAGGCTTTAACAGTCTAAACCCACATGGACCTTTAACCACCCTATTTATCATCATATCCTCAATGTAAAGTTAGACTAGTGTAAATTGCAGTGTAGTTCCAAGTGGAAAAGACAACTATATTCCAAATGCAATTATGAGTTTTTATTTTTTTTAGCAGTATTGGAAGCATGGCAAGTTAGACAAATGCCTATTTGGCATATAAAAATTCTTACAAACTCAGCAGTTTGGCAATTGTCCTTTTACCCCAGGCATTGCAAAAAATCTGTATTCAAAATGCTAGACTTATTTACAAGTTTATACAATAATAAACAGTATCTTTAGATACCAGCCTGCATTTCACCACAAGGTGTTGTGAAAAGTACTTGAAAATGTTAATACTGCAAGATAGAGGAATGACAGTGACTTTAGTCTTTAAATAAGTTATGTACATATAGAAAATAGTTCAAAACCCATATTACATGCTGTCATTTAGGTAATTAGGTCAGAGCTGCATATCAAACTAGTTGATAGTAAAACTTCAAAGGATCATGCCGAATCATCTTCGGTGTTGACAATGGAGATCTAAAAAAAAATTGAAGATGCAAGTCAATTTTTATACACCAAGCTCAAAATTACTGCCTAAAAGACATTGGAGACTAATATAGTAAGAGGGAACTGATCCTTAAGTGCATGGGGTTTGGAACCACATTGTGTGGAGGAATTGGTTTCATTTCCTTAAAAGCCACATTATAACTGGAAACAAACAAAGTGATGCCACCCCTTGAGGAATGAACTGTTTTTGGGAAGAATGGACTAGTAAAAGCTGCTATCTTAGTAGAAAAAAAAGTGTAGCTTGGTTTTAAAGTCAAAGCTATTTCCCAGTTACGGAAGCTGGTAACAAATTGACATCTACCTTATTGATAACTCCTATCAGTGATACTTGCCAATTAATTTTTAGTTAAACTTTTGAAAACAGGATGAATTTAAATTACATTCTAAACTGAATATCAATATAGATTGGAAAGCTACTTCAGCTGAGGTAATGGATTTTTCAAAGCTACATTACTTACTGCAGGGTAAGTGTGGCCAACTGCTTGGCTTTGCTTGTTGATATCAATGTTCAAGTTATCTTCTGTGGTTTTCAAGTAGACAGGATTATCAAAGTTCATACTTTTCGTATTCTTGTTCTGCCAGTTGCGCCATGCAATGTAACCAGCTACACAAGCTATTGCTACAAGCACTGAAAATAAAAAAGTTAAAACAATGAATGTTCTGAACTTAGTCTCCTGAAAAAGTGGCTGAAATATCAGACTAAATTAATGCTGTCACTTCAGTGAAGACTAAAAAAACATGAATGTGAAGCAAAGTGCTACAGTGGGTCGGGGAGGAGGCTAAAAAAGGTTATTGGGGGGATATTGAAGTCCATTAGATTCAGATGACTTTCAGCCAGGTCACATGCAAGCCTTGCACAGCAGAAAAGTGTCCAAAAACTACTTACAAACAGGAATAATAATCCAGACAGTGGTTGATCCTTTCTCAAAGTGGCTCACTTGGAGTGGAACACTCACATTTGTACCTGTGATACAAGACATTGCTTCAGATGACAAGTACACATGGGAAAATGCACTTTTACAGAGATGTGAAGAGTGTGGGAGTTCTCAATTCAGAATTACTTCATCCATTTTGTGCCAAGGACATGTGGAAATGACTGGCCTCACCAGGTTGGAGTGTTTTGACACCAGCAAACTTGGTTCTGGTGTGTATTAGAGCTGCTAGTTAGTTCATGAGCCAAAGTTTTTAAGTTGGGTCTACAAGGAGTAGAGATTGACCTTAGAATGTCAGATCTAAATATTGCTACAAGCCAATACTGTGTAGCAGTGTAATTTACTGTTCATGCCAGAGAAGCACAAGTTGACACTGCATCACTAGAAAGGAAAGTTACCTCTAGAGCCTGGAAGTACAGTTGACATTATATGAGAAGCAGAGGAAGGTGGAATGTGAGCACGGCCAGTACTTGTAGTTCCTTAGGAAAAAAAAAAGTAGAGTGTCAAGAAAATTTCCTTGCTTATTCATCCAAGTTAATTGCTAACATTGGGGCACTGCAATTTTTAATTTGCATATAATTAAAAAGAAGTTTAGTGGAAAGAACCAAATGAGTTAAAGGCCAATTATTAATCCACTTCTGGTTTGTAGATGGAACAGAAAGTGGTGCTTGGTCTGTGGCTCCAGAATGCCAATCTGGAGAATCACTTCTGCTCAGTTTGGGAATCAAGTGACTATTGCCACAGAAACTCAGTCTAGAGTATGGAATGGGATAAGGGTTTGAAGTTTGTAGCAGTGGCGCTGAAATAGTGCTCCAAAACAAATTTTAGTCTGATCTGAAACTAAAAAACTTTAGCCTTGTTAGTTTAAAGGGTATTCTTAAAAGTTTCCTAGTTGAATTACAACTGCTGTAACTAGACTGCAACATCCTTAAAGTGACATTATCCTCCTAGCAGGAGGATAGGAGCCTTCTGGAGCCAGAGAGTCATTTGGACTTGATGCCACTAGAAATAGTTGCTTGAACCCTAGAAACTGTTGCATTTAGCAGTGCTTGAACTAGACTCAATGGCTACCGGAGATTTTAATTTCAGTAGAAATTAGAGGCTTTGCTATGGGGAAAAAGCTCACTCATCTGGACATAAATGCTATCATGACTTAACTCATTCAAGATGGATGCCAAGCTAGTACAAGCAATAGTGACTGAAATCTTAGACTTTTAGGCTAGTGAAGAATGCTTCATTGAAGCACTTGTAGTTTGAATTCCCCTACATCCTGCAGGTAGCTGCTCATGACTCATGGCCAAGGGACTGTTTATTGAGTGCTGATAACAGATGTACCCTTGGCCTGGTCATGTTTCATTTAAGCCAGTCCAGATGTTGGAACTACTGAACAAAGTCAACCCATGGAAGTTAATGTTCTACCAGTGGGTGAGGGTAGATGAAACAGTCTGGGGGTGGAAAGTGAGTTCTAGCGAGTGTTTGATAGGGTCATGCAGTGCAGCTAGCTGGATTCTGGTCAGTGCTGAAGCATGAAACTAAGCCATATTCCTGACTCCAAGACAGGCTAGGAGCCAAGTTGGCAATTTCTCATTTTGTAGCAATGAGAGACCATGCCAAAAGGGTCGTTATCAGCATGCTGTTCAAAACCAGTAATATTCACTGGTCAGTTAATTTCATGCCACAAGGGCCAGTCTCAAACTGAAGTGGAGAAAAGCTGCAACTATTGGACAGTGGCATTAGACATTACAGCTCACTAGTTACATTTAGCAAGTGTAAGCTCTAGCAATTGCTAGAGCAACTCTAGGGCACAGACTAGAATGTTGCCCAGGGAGGTGGTCAATTTCAAGTGACTGCTCCTCAGACAGACAGACAAACAATAGAGAAAGTGAAGTGGTCTGAAATTTAGACCACTTCAATACTGAGTTTAGAATCAGAATGACAAGAGCCTTGGAGTGATCCAAGAGCATGGAGGTAGAAATCTCCTGTTTCTGGTATGTATTCCATTATGCAATCATGGACATACCGGACAATGTCACCTCCTGATGCTGCCTTGTTTGCTGTGTTCTTCTAGCCTCTTGCTTGTCTACTTTGGATTCTAGCATATGCTGTTTTGTCTAGAAAGTCAACGGCCCCTTGAGAACCAAAGTCATTAGCAAATCATGTCAAACTTTGTTGGGCCAAGTCTTCAGGAAAATCCTATGTTGAACACTTTACTCCATAGTGAAGTCAGTGCAATGGAACACCTACTTCGTGTAGTGAACTTGCAATTGCTGATGAGGAACTAAGATTGCACTATGATTGAAACTCATGGCTACCATCTGCAGGAGCAGCCAATGAGCTGCAGTGGCCCATGCTCCCACCATATTGTTTGACAGCACTAGGTGCACTTGGAGTGGTTAGTTAGTAAGGCTGGCCTTACTAGCCAAGTATAAGCTTATAGAACATTTTTGTTCAGGTTGGGAGAGTTACAGACAAATAGAAGTAAAAGTTAAATTCCTGCATACCTATTTTACATTGTAGACCATCTTGTGCTAGCACCATACCATGGGGACATACACAGGTGTACTTGGGAGAATGGCTGTTAATTTGGGGAGCTGGCAGGCACATGTGTTCACAGCCTCCATTCCTCACTTTCTCATTGCACCAGTTGGTCCCTGTTAATAGAATGAAGTTCAGGTTTAATGTATATACCTAAATTAGCCACAAGTTCATATTTGGAGCTCAGCTCATTTCAGTGTGGCAAGCCAAAGTCAATCCTTTAAGGTAGATTCCCATATAGGAAACAACTCAGATATGGCACTTGAGGTAGTAGCAGCCGCCTTGATGCAACACTTGTTGGCATGTTTGCTGTTCTGCTGCTTTGCAGATGTTCTATTTGAAGGGAGAAGGCACTAAGTTTCATACCTGATGGCTGCACAAGTTGATGATAAACTATGATATCTTGTGGTTCATTAAGATTGAAAGCAAGCAGCACCATCTCTTGTCCTGTGAACTTGTTAGCACCATAGATAGCTTCATTTTCTCCATCAGTCCAGAAGACACGGTCCTAAAGAGATTACAGTGAGTGAAGGCAGCTTAAATGCCTATTATTAGGCTAGGTTATATTGTTAAAAAACACAAGTGATGCAGCCACCAAGCTTTAGCTTGGAAAAGCCCAACACTACTAATGCTCTTCACTATTCAGAGCATGCCATGATAATGCCAATTGTGTTTAATGGGAGAAAAAATCCTTACTTCAAATACAGCAACAGCAAATGGATGAGCAAGGAACTCATGTGACAAGAGCACTCTTCTTCTATCTTGTCCATTTAGGGTCACACTGGATAGTGTATGCATTTTTGAGTCAACCCAATAGAGACGGCTTTTCACAAGATCTGTGGATAAAGGCAACTATTAGACCACAAGACATGGAGCAGAATTTGGCTCTTCAGCCTATCACATCTGCTCTGCTGGTCATGGGAGATGAGTTACTCAACTTCATGTGGTCTGCAACCTTTGCAGGTCAAGAGCCTCAGTCTTAAATACTGATGACCTAGTGTCACAGCAGGCTGTGACAAAGTCCATGGATTCACCATGCTGGCTGCAAAAGTCTGTTCTAAAAGAGAGGTCTTTATTCCAAAGAGTGACCTCAGGTCCTCCTACAAACACTGAATGGCCTTGAGTAAATCTCATTTTAAGCTCAGAGTATAACCTAGTCTCATTAAAAGCTTTTCATTCTTGGACCATTGAGACTCTGGAACATTTTAGGGCCTATACATACAGGCAGTGGGGCCCAAAACTGTACAAAGCTCCAAATAATCTGACTAGTACACTGAATGCAAAACAAGTCTTGAAGATTTGCTTAAGGAATCAGCTTGTGGATGACCTCACTTCCCATGTTGTACTCCATCTGCCACTTTTGCCCACCAACCTGCCCAATCCTTCTGCAGCTGCCAATGCTCATTTCCCTTTGGAAAGGAAGGATACCTGTAGTTCCTTCGTTGAAAAGTGAAGGTTGTCCCAATACCAAATTTTTTTCAGAACACCACTTGTTACTGGCTGCCATCTTGGACTCATTTCTATTGTTTTCTGCCAGACAGCAAAGCTTCTGTCATACTAGCACTTGTTTCTGGCAGTGGTTAGCCCTGCCTGTGCTAGCCTTGGGCAACTGTTTGCTTTTGGTGCAGTGTGCTCTTGATTTCTTGTCTGAAAATGTGCAGGTTATGCAAATTGGCCATGCAAAGTTACCCAGGAATGTGTAGGTATATTAGTCAGTGGTAAGTATAGAGTAGTGGGATATGGAGGGTCAGTGTGGACTTGTTAGGTCAGTGACCCGTTTCCACCATAGGGATTCAATGATGCAGCCTCCTGTGTGTCACCTTGTTAGGGTGCACTTACCAAGTGCAATTCCATTGGGCCATTGGATGTCTCTGCTAACCAAAAGCTGTCGATCCACACCATTCATTCCTGCTTTCTCTATTTTTGCAGGCTCACCCCAGTCTGACCAGTAAACAAATCTGTAGGAGAAAGTTAAAGACACAAGTTTGTACAAGCAACATTTACCAACTACGTCAGTAGCTTGCAGGCAAAATATTCTGCTTTGTGACATGCAATGCTGTATTAGTTTATACATTAAGTACCCATTTAGTGGATCAACAACTATAGAAGCTGGCTCCCTGAGATCAGTGTCAAAGAGAGTCTTCTTTTTGGTTCCATCAAAAGTGGTTACAGAGATACTTTTAAAGCCCAGATCAGTCCAGTAGATGTTCTTGTAAATCCAGTCCACAGCAATTCCCACAGGGATTCTGACATCACTAGCAATTCTAGAGTGGCCACCTGAACTCCGTTGATCCAGAGAAGTACTGTTTAAGAAACAAAACACAGTAAGAAAAAGTGTAGTTTAAGGCATTAATACACAGCTGTTAGCTACTTTAACATTAGACTTCCTTTGTCATGTAGATTACTTGCTTGTGATTGTTCACCTCAATTTTCTAAAGTGGGAACACTATCCCAGATTAGTTGTCTAAGGCAATATTCAAGTCTGATAGAAATAAAATCTGGACAAATTAGATGGGATGGTAAGCTCAAGAGTTGTAGGATATTTAAAAACATTTTCAAATAGTGGAGCCTGAAATGGTCAAAATCCCACACAGCAAACTCAGAAATTGAGCACTACAGTATCTACAGACCAGGAAAGTCAGTTTAGTGCCATGCATAGAGGCTAAAGTCACTTGCTACATGGCATTCAAGTCAAATTTGGGAAAGTCTTGTGATCAGATGGCTGGTGACTGCAGTTACCTGAAAATTGCCCGTTCTCCCAAGTCAGCCCAGAAGAGTCTTTGCTCTGCAACATCAGCATCCAGTGCTACAGTGTTTCTCAGTTGCTCAACTACTTCAGTATACTCCTTGTGCTCCAGTCCTATTTTCCTGATATCACGCCGATTAGTAAACATTAAATAAGGTTCTTTACCTGTAAGAAATTAGTCTTTAATTCGAAGCTCATTTTACTAACCCAAACTACCTGCAGAAGGTTGCTTAATACAAGTGAATGCCAAGATGTGACTAAAAGAGTACAACTTCAGGTGAACACAAGTTCCTCTGAACTTAATTCTTGGGCTAGGCTTAGCAGAAAAATTGACCAAGGTGGTAAAGGCTGGTTGGCCAAAAATTGTTAAGATCTATTTTGTTAGAGTCAAAGACAAAATTGGGTTTAAACATTAAAAATAACTAGCAAACTTAGTTTGAAATTGGTAAGATTTCTAGTACTCTAGCTGAAAATTTGCTGGCTGGAAGACATTTCAGTTTCTTACCCACAGCCTTGCAAACGCCATTAGCTGGATCCATTTGATATCCTTCATAGCACTCACATTTGTAGCCTCCTTTCAAGTTGACACAGATTTGACTGCATACACTAGGGTTTTGGCATTCATCAACATCTGCAGATTAAGTTAGCAATAAGTATTAGATTATTGAGTGACAAATCCCCTTAAAGTTGTTTAAATAAAGTTTCTTTACCTCCACATGTTTTTCTGTCAACCAACTCAAAGCCAGCAGGGCAATCACATTCATAACCAATGACAAGATCTCTGCAGAGATGAGAGCATCCTCCATTGTTAACTAGACATTCATTGAAGTCTAAAAAAGGAAAGCAATTGTTAGCTTGATGTACAGATTAGCTAAACAAGAACCCAGTTGAAAGTTTGATTAATGTGGACATTATCTGAAGTAGCAATATTTAGTTATTGCAGCAATTGTGCTCCAACACCATTCCAAAATGGAAAGTCACTTCATAAACTATCAGAACTACATTTTAGTTTGAAACATTGCTGGCTTTGTGTACCTAGAGAGTTTGTGTACAAGCCAAAAACCCTGCCTGGTCTGTTTTTTCAGTGCTAATGTTGAATCAGACTTTGGCCTGTTAGTTTACCAAAGTAAACAAGTTTCACTCTTTAGGTGAAGGTACAGTGGTTAGATGCAAATTCTTATTCAAAGCCATGTCTGTCAGTCAGATGGTTATAGACCAGTTGCTGATTAATGATGTAGATTCAAAATTCTGAAATCAGAAACTAAAATCAGTTCTGAAACACCACTTACCACATTCTTTGAGGGGTTCATCACTCCAGTCCTGGCAATCCTGCTGCTGATTACACACTAGAGTCATATCTATGCATTCTCCACTGTGGCACTTGAAGTTGGTTGGACCAGTACATTCTGAAACTGAATGAAAAAAGAAGGAGATTAGAACTGTTCAGATTGGGACTAGGAAGCATGCAACAGTTATAGCCAGCACTTACCATTCCTGCAGTTGATTTCATCAGTACCATCATGGCAGTCTCTAAATCCATTACATTGCCTGCTTCCATGAATACAGCTTCCATCAGCACATCTGAAGTGATCTGGTCTACATGTTTGTGGAGCTAAAAATAGACAACTTTAGATTGGCAAACAGATGCTTACAGGTGGAATTTCCACTAGAAAACTGATTAGTCATGCACTGGAGGGAATCTGCATAGATTGCAGATGTTAGGGTGTGCAGATTGCCATTTAGTGCTAGAGTTACAGAACAGATTGACTAAAGTCAGCTTTTAGCATTGAAAAGTGACATCTGCCATTAGGCAAATGTAAAGAAGAGATGCTGACAGTGAAACAAAGTTGTTTGTTACTATCATGCAACCAAGTTTGATTACATGGTGTGGCTGGGCCAGTATTTTTGCTTGCCATGTGCAGAGGCATGATTAAGGTATTGTGGCACTAGTCATGTTGAAACAGCTACCATTTTTGTAAGTCACATTAAGTATCCAGATTTGGATAGTTGGTCAGTTTAAACTTAGGCAATTGAGATACATTGTGACAGAGGAAGACAGTGACAAGACCATTGACTGTTAGTGGAGAATGAGGAATGCTACTGCACCAGTTACATGTCAATAGAGCACAGCCATTGCCTAAGTTTCAATGGTAGACAGCTTCATTGGAGCTGACAACTGTTTACTATAAGTATGGACAAATACTTAAAGACTGCTCTGCAGGAACTATAGTAATATCAGGACAGACTAAACATGGTTACTTCCTAATTGAAGAGGTTGCCACTTAGTAAAACTACTAAGAACAAGTTTGCCTAAAATGTTAAACACAGACATTGAAGGAAGGAGAACCTTACACCACCTGCACTGGGTGGCTGAAATCATGAAGGAGGAGGTCAGTGTCAGACATTTTGTCCCTTACCACTAGGTCATAGGTGAATACTTGATGCCCAATGACTTAATCAACCACAGACCCCCTAGTGATTCTGGCTTAAGATTTAGTGAATAAGTTTGTGAATGGCAGATTTGAGCCATTTCTGGGAATAAGTCCCTGTAAAAGCACCCTAAAATTCATGTTCTTCATGAAGTCAGATGCTTATTCAGACCAATGTGAAGTTACTTACGGCAGTTTGCTTCATCACTACCATCTTTGCAGTCAGCATCTCCATCACAGAACCATCTACGGTGGATGCATTCACCTGAAGCACATTGGATTTCACCAGTAGAGCATTTTACAGTGGGGATGAGTGCATGGCCACAGCGTTCTGGAGATTCATCCGAGTGATCAGCACAGTCAACATCACTGTCACATACCCATTGCAGAGGGATACATTCTGAACTATTGCACTGAAATTCATGTGGGCCACAGGTGGGTGGTGCACAGTCTCTCTCATCACTTCCATCACCACAGTCATCTTCACCATTACAGACGAAGGTCTTGGAAACACATCTACCACTGGCACATGTAAATTCTTGTGTACTGCAAGTAAGAGCACCTGAAGAGGAAAAAGGACTAGAAACTAAATGCTTGCTCAATGTACTCAAACTGAGGCAAAGTTAAAAATTGCTAGTTTAAACATTTTAGACAGGGAGGACTACTAAATGACAATTTCAAAGTCAGCCTTTGTAAGTGTAGAGAGTCTACACAGACAGTAGCATTGTTGTGTTAGTGAAATAGTGCTAAGTCAACTCCTAAAGGGGATAGATTTGAATGGCAGTTCCTGAAGTGGACTGAATAGAAAGAAACAGTAAGGACTAAAATAGCATCAGGCTTCTGCCAATCTGATTTCTTCATACTGGAATCTAAAATGGGCAATGTTTTGCAGGGTTAGGTATAGTCAGCCCCCAGTGGAGGTTTGGAATGAGTAATTACTACAGTTGACCTAGAGGTCAAGAGATCCTTCAGCCCATCAGGTTGGTCTGAACTACTGAAGCCAGTATAAACATTAACCTCCATAGCCTTGGATAAGCATTAAGTGGCATGGCATCCAAGTGCTTAATGCATTTCCACCTCAGCTGCCCTCCTAGTGCATTCATACCTCCTCCACCCTGATGTTTCTCAAACAACCACCACCCCAAAAAAGTCTTCCATTTTAGAAAACACAAACTGTCAATAGGTTGAGCAATTAGAATTATCCAATAGCAGGAGATCAAATGCATTAAAAGAAAGTGGCCAGTCATTGCAAGAGACCATGTGTGGGCTTTTCATTTTTGCTATTAGTATTGTCTTGGTCCAGTCCAAAAACTTGGACACCATTGGTTATATACTGGTTTGTCTAAACAGTGAGTTATTTTCAGAACTTGCAGTTGACTAACAGCTTACCACAGTTTGCTTCATCCCCACCATCACTACAATCTCTTTCACCATCACATCTCCAGGGTATAGGGATGCACTGAGTAGATCCAGAGCTGCAGCTGACTTCATTGACCCGACAAGTTCTCATGTCTGAAAAAGGGGAGTATCTCAGCTGTACTGTTTAGTTACTGACATGCAAGTTAGAAAACAAGTTTTTCAAAAAAAAAAGCTGAAACATTGGAGTCAAATCTTAATATTTGTGTGAATGCTGTATGCACAAATGAAACACTCATCCCATGGATGGGACAAGCAGCATAGAGGCATGCAGCACAGAAACAGTCCCTTTGGTCTCAGCAGTCTGTGCTGACCATCATTCCAAACTAGTCCCACTTGCCTGCTCTGGCAGTTATTCCACCAAGCCTTTCCTATTTGCATACTTAGGCAAGTGCCTCAACATTGGAACTGTACCCACATCCACAAAGTTAATCTCACATGAAAACCACCCCCCCATCCATGTGAAAACTTTGCCTTGCCTCAAAACCCCCTCACCTTAAAAAGATGCCCCCCCCCCCCCATTCTGAGTGAAGACAGCCACCATTAGCTGCCTATACCCCTCATAAGGAAACCCCTCAACCTTCTATGCTCCAGAGGAGCAAGTCCCCAGCTTCTAATTTAAGCTCTCCAGACTGGAGGAGTGTTCTGAACCCTCTAGGGTGATAGGATCCTTCCTACAGTTGGGTGACCAGAACTGGACAGTATTCCAGAGGAGACAATGTCCTGTGCAACCTCATGACTGAGAAAATCAGAATGTGCACTGAGGTTTTGCCAGTTCAAGTTCAGGATGTTCATGTGATCAAGTCACTGAAAAGATTCACATTGAATTGTAACAGTTTAAAAATCAAGATCAACAAGCAAAATAAACATGCCTAAGCTGCAGTCAGCAGGACTATAGTGAAATCAGAAAAGGACAATTGAGTAATTTCTCAACTGCATTAGCAGAGTCTCAGCTAGTATAAAAAGTGTCAAGGATTAATACTCACGACAGACTTCTGGACTTTCATCTGATCCATCTTCACAATCTGCATCACCATCACACTGCCACCTACTGGGCACACAGTGTCCATCATGGCACACAAAGTCTGAAGCACCACATGTTTTCTTGGCTAAGAGAAACCATTTATACACAAATCTTTAATTTGAAGAGTATCAAAATTTAAGTCAATCTAGGTAAATGAGAGTTAAGTTACACAAGTCTGAGGTTCTCTCTAGATATATCCTTTGTCAAAATGATCCCACTTGTTTAAACTGCTATTACAAAAGGTCCTAATGATTAATTCAATGGCTAAGTTGACTAGAGCCAAAGATACAAAGAAATACATTGTTGACAGAACCCCAGAATGTTGACAGATTTTCCTACTGGAAATCTTTAGAAAGTGTTAACTGACTTAGTGGTGTGGGAAACAATTGTAATTTCTTCCAAAGAAAGTTAATTGTGGGCTCTGTTCCTTGTACAATAGAAGTCATTAATAACAATGTGACAGCTATTATTCACATTCAGAAATAAAGAAGGTACCACTATTCTAGATCAACAAGGGTTAAAATCTTAAGGCTTAGTTTCAAACTATCTAGCCTCATGTGCTGGCTTTTCCTACAGGAAAAAGAAACTTGTAATTTTCAGTGTGCCAGTACTCATACAGCATTTAAAGTTACCAGAATGAAAGATCATAAAATTGTGTTAAGATAGTGGTTAGACTAGTACAGACTAAAGTGGCAAGGTGAAAAGGAACATCTGATAACCTGAAGGGGGTAGTGTATGGAGAGTGACAGGGCCTTGGTAGCTGAAGACACCAACCATGACATTAGGATTTTTAAATCCTGGAGTTATGTTCAGAGATAGGTAGCATGTCCTATTTCCCATTTTTGATCTACAAGCAGCTACTTTGAGGCTTAACAGATCAGTACCATGTCAGTCAATGTAGATAGAAGCATTAACTTCTATCAGTCCTGAAAATTCAGGAATTAGTCAGCTACTAGACTACAGGACAGTAGCTCCATTGTTTTTGGCTAATAATGCCAGTGCAATTCAGTTACAAATGCTTATATCAGGTACAGTAGTATAGAGGACAGTGACAGCTACTCAAGGGAGTCATTGCTAGTAAACTTTAGAGCATAAAAGGGTAGTTATTGGGCAGTTTAATAGACTTCTGCCAAGTTAGCACTGACATTAGCTTAGATTGTGCATAACAGCATGTTTGGGATAAACTGTTGTGACTACATCTTCACTAATATGGGCTTCAGGTGGATAAAAAGTCAAAGCATGAAGTGGGAAAATTTTAAAATCAAGTCCAATGGACATGCAATCTTGAATGTGATGCTTACTTAACATTTAGGCAATAGATATATCAAGTTAAGGTCTTACTTAACGAGGAGAGTTATTACACTAAACCTCTTTTAAGGCCATAGTATAAACAGTTTAGGTATTTACCTATCCACATTGAAATCTAGTATGTCCCAAGCTCAGTTGCCTGTTCATTGCTGAAGAGGGTTAGCCAATTTTTAGCTGTGCCAAAATGGCACAATTGAGGCAATTTAAATGGCAAGTCATAATACAGTGTTGAAGCTAGAGATAGAATTAGGATTGACTAATTCACATTGGATGTTGGACAAAGCTCATCATACTGGAAAATGCTGAACAGGAACAGTGATTAGAAATTAGAGAATGAACTGACTAGAATTCAAAATACAAGTTGTTAAAGTCTGACAATGGAGTATTTCAGTTCCTTACCACAGGAAGCTTCATCACTTCCATCTGAGCAATCTTCATCACCATCACATTTCCATACTGAGGGAATGCAGCGACCATTCCGGCACTGGAATTGGGATGCCTCACAAGATACACGTGAGCCTCCAAGGAAAGAGGTTACAATTTAAACTTTTTTGCACTTCAGCTTTACAGAGTTAAAAAAGTCTTAAACAACTGAGTTTAAGAGTGGCTTAGCAATTCAGCCAGAGAATACACTATCATACAGAAGCAAAAATAATAAGTACTTTACTAGAGTGCAGATCACTTAAGTTGTAGTTCATCCTTTTTGGTAAAGTGGCATAAAAAGTCAGGTAGCATTATACTTCAGTAAAGTTTAATACCTGAAGTTACATTTCTATTCTAGAATGGAATGGCAGAGCTCTGAATTAAGAATTCTCACATGAATTATCCAGTCAGATTGATGTTGGTCTTCAAACCACCTGCCAAGCAATTGTGGTCAGATTTCTAGCTCCTTTGATAGGATTGATATGCCTGTGTTTCTCCTCCCAGAAAACACACAGGATACTTAAGACAAACTTGCCTTGTAACCAGCATTCAGACAGAGTTGGGGAAAAACAAGCCAAATCCTTTACCTACACACCCACGTGTGGGTGTATTCACACGTTAGGTATGGCTCTGCCTGACTAAAACAAGCAGTAACATATTGACATTAAGGTCATTTAGTCTGACTCTAGACAGGTCTTTCACGCTGCCAAGGTTTAAAAACGCGTATTTAACAGTTCAAAGATCACCACAAAAGATTTGAGGAAATCGCTTTGATTGGCTGCCGGATCAAAAAGCTGTCTAGCCGCTTGAGTCACAGCTGCAACTAGGACAGCAGCAACTGCAGAATTAGAGCACATTTAACAAGAAGCACTGTGATCCTAGAGAGGGGAACGGTTTCGCTCTTAGACAGCTTTGAGGGAGGGGGCGAGGGAGGGGAGGGAGGAAAAAAGTCCACTCTTCCATTGGAGAGAGTCCGAACAGTGTTACGCGAATACACCAAAAGAAAGTGAACCCTGACCGTTTTTATCATCGTTCCCAAGCCAAGGTCAAACAAGAGATAAGCCTGGAATCCAGGGTGAACTGCTAAAGTTTAACCACATTCCCCGTCCCGGGAGGGGGGTGAACTGGGTGATGCTCCAGTTTAAAGTTAACTTATTCCAAGTTGACGGGACTGAAATCCTGACTCACGTCAGAGAGAGGGGGTACAGGTGCAAATAAAGCTGCAAGAATGTCGCCACTTGGCAGAGTACGCCATCCACTGACGGCTCTCCCGGCTTGTGGTTGCCAGGATGCCCACTAATGTGGGTTTCCTGCTGCCGTTGGTTTAGGAAACTAATTCATTCAGTAAATAACGCAACGCTCCCGGAGCCTTGCATCACATGCTCAGAGTTCTGAGGCAGCCACTTCAGGGTGGAAAGTTATAGAATCTAGTCAGCTCTATTATACTTTGGGAAGCTAACAATTCGCTTTAATTTTAAAAAAAGCGCAATGATAGCTAGTGGGACCTGCCACTACACCGCACACCCATTCACAGACCACTGACCAGAGCAGCCCAGTATCTTGGAATGGCTAGGTTCTCCTTTAGTCAGAGGAGATGCGTTATTGGATTTGCTTTTAATACCAAGCATTTCCCTTAGTCAGTGAATCGCTCCTTCAGTTTACTGTTGCCCTTTTAATATTGTGTTCCATTTTAGATATATAGGTCTGACTATTCCCAAGCCATTTCCCACTATGGAGTGTGCCTTTTTAATCATCAACTACAAACCAACAGCAGGCGAGTGTGTACAAGCCTGCAAGAGATTGTTACAACAATAAAAAAAGCTCCATCTAAAATTTGTAGCCCGTCACGATTCCGATAGCACTCTATTTCAGCTCCATAGCCAAAGGGAGCAAAAGAAGACCAGCTAAGGCTGGGGTCAGGTTTTTTTTTAAAAAAAGCCTGTCTTCCCTTGCTCTCCCTCCCCACCTGCTTCCTCACCCCAGGCACTGGTGTAGCTTTAACATAATGGAGTCACAGTACTTACCATGTACATGTCTGCACTGATACATACACACTGCGAGCAGCAGCAAAACCACACGGAGAGGAATCATTTCACCGTCCCACTGTCAGCAGCAAGCCGCTGATTGTTTCGCCCAATGCTACGGGTAAAACCAGGATTTTCCTTTTTCCCTTTAAACCCCTCCAGCGAACTAAGGAACAGACGGACACGCCAGGATGACGCACGGACGTGCTTTTAAACGCGTTCCCTCTACTCTGAAACAACTGGTTGGTGCTCGCGTACCTCCTAACCCAATTACCTTGTTAAATAACTGCATGGCAACTCCGGTGCTGATGGGACGGTGGTAATTCATTTGCTGAATGAGTTCTCACCGCTGGCTGGAATAGATTTGGTTCAGGGTTCTCACAGAAAGGCTTCCGCTGATTAGAAAATGTCTCACAAAAGACTTTGGAGTGATGTTCATGATTCCCCCCCCCCCCCCTTGCGTGCTGATTTGCCCGGGCTGGAAGATGGGCTCTCCAGACACGTACACACGAGGTAAAAGTACAAGGGTCGAATGGTTATTTATAATCCCACCTCAAAATGAAGGGAAGTTGGGTAGAGTCATAGAGATGGACAGCATGGAAACAGACTCTTCGGTCCAACTCGTCCATTCCGACCAGATATCCTGAAGTCAACTTCGATATAAGAGAGGTGTTTATAGGATTGCAAAATTGATTAGGCTAATAACCGAAAGACTCTTGCTTTAAGTCTTATTAAACTCAGACAATTTCTTGTGAAAGCTACTGACGCTTGACTTTCAGATAAAATTTTGTAGAAAGAGATAAGTTCCAACAATTAACAGGATCTTGCACAAAACATTGATCGGATGTTGGATGGACAAGACGGAGATTCGCATCTTTTTGCGATTTGCAGTGTACCTGTAATGCTGGTATTTTATTCAAGAAATATATTCAAGTTTATTCAACTTTAATTGTTGGACAAATCCAGTTCGGCAGAAATGCAGTGCTGAAGATTGTTTAGCTTGTGGAGTTGGTCCTTTTTTATAACCAACATCTGGGTGTCAGTATTATTGAGAAAAGACCTCCAAAGTATGAATTGCTGCATTGTAGTCTGATGTATATCAAACATGCGTCATAGACCAAGTAACCAAGTTACATTGAGATGTGAACATTATATCATAACAAAAGTAGGGAAATGCAGCAGTTAAGTTACAAGATATTAAAGAAAAACAATATTCAATTCAACATATTAAAACTAAAAACTAATACACTTCCTATATGCCAGGCACTGAAGTGCATCTGAGGTTAATCACTTGTGAGAACTTGAGCCCTGTCAGGAATTGGCTGTACCAAGATCACATCTAAGAGACAGAAACAGAAATTGCTGGAAAAGCTCCTGATAAAGGAGCAGTGCTTGTTGTGGTTCCGTTCGCCGAGCTGGGAATTTGTGTATTGGGTACCCAGCATGAGCAAAACCAATGTAGTGTACAAAATCCCATGCAAGGACTGCACAAAACACTACATCGGACAAACAGGAAGACAGCTAACGATCCGCATCCAGGAACACCAACTAGCCACAAAACGACATGACCAGCTATCCTTAGTAGCCACACACGCAGATGACAAGCAACATGAATTCGACTGGGACAACACTACTATTATAGGACAAGCCAAACAGAGAACAGCCAGGGAATTCCTAGAGGCATGGCACTCATCCACAGATTCAATCAATAAGCACATCGACCTGGACCCAATATACCGACCACTGCAACGGACAGCTGGAACTGACAACCGGAAGCGGCAGATTCAAACCACTACAAATGCCGGAGGAAAGATCACAGAAGCGCTTCACAGGAGGCTCCCAAGCACTGAGGATGTCACCTAGACAGGGGACGAAACGTCTGCAACACAAATTCCCAGCTCGGCGAACAGAACCACAACAACAAGCACCCGAGCTACAAATCTTCGCACAAACTTTAAGGGAGCAGTCCTTCGAAAGCTAGAGCTTCCAAATAAACCTGTTGGACTATAAACCTGGTGCTGTGAGATTTTTAACTTTGTCCAACCCAGACCAACACCAGCTCCTCCACATCTGGGAAAGCGCAGCAGGTCTGGCAGCATCTGTGCAGAGAAATCAGAGTTAACATTTCAGGCCTGGTGAGCATTCCCCAGAACAGTTCTGAGTTCTGAGGAAGGGTCAGCAGACCCAAAGCGTTAGCCCTGATTTCCCTCCACTGATGCTGTCAGACCTGCTGAGCTTTCCCAGCAACTTCTGTTTTTGTTTCTGATTGACAGCATCTGCAGTCCTTTCGGTTTTAATCCACGTCTAAGAGAATTGAAGTTAGCTAAATGTCTCAGTTTCATTGATTGCCCTGGGTGAGATGGTGGCACTCAGTCCTGAGACCAATTAGACTGTGTAAAGGATTTTGCAAACTTAGTATAAATATTAAATGGTCATGTTTGCAAAGTTTCAAGCTTAGTGACATTAAGTGCATTGTCGTATAAATGGCGTGGGGGGAGGACCTTATTTTCAGCACGTGCAACAATTACAACTCTGTCAGGAGGAGTGCAGTGACAATCAAACCCCACTACTCCACAAGCTGTATCATTAGCGTAAATGTTTTAATTCCAAAATGGCCAGAATATTTCCTTTATTATTATTATTATCAATAACGAGTGACTTTCACTTTTTTAAAAAATGAACTTAAATAGCCTGCCTATTATGAACAAAACGTTTCCTTTAAATAAGTGAAAAACCAGTTACCAACTAAGCTATATTCTGGAATCAAGCTATACCCCATTAAATACACATAAACAAAACAAAATAATGTAGCTCTGTAGCGATAACTCAGAAAGAAATGGAAAGTGGAAATGGAAAACATAAAGGAGAAAATGGGATGTCGGCTCATGGTAGCCTGAATAGAACAATGGAAAGATCTTTGGACCCAGACTTCAGTGCAGGTCGAAAGTTAAATAGGCCCAGCTCTTTGAATAGAAGTAACAGTTCAGCTTTCAGTATTTATGAGACAGTAAGAGATACTGATATCTGGAACTTGCTCAGGGCCCTTGAAATATTTCACACTGAGAGATCTGTGAAACTTGTCGTGCACCAAGATTTCATGTTTCCAGGAAAGAGCATCTTACTTGCTGCATATTTTGGAGGTCTTTTCCCTTATACTGATACCCAGATGCCAGTAAAACAAGGACCAACTCCAGAAGCTAAGTAATCTCCAGCACACAGGATGCATTTTTGTCAAACCAGATTTGTCCAACAATTAAAGTTACCTCATCTTTTATTCCTTTAAGAAGCTTTGATTGTCTCCTTAGCAATGTTACTTGGCTTTTTAATAATTAATAGCTGAGTCTCGGATAATATTACTAGGAGAATGTGAGGACTACAGATACTGGAGATCAGATTGGAGAGTGTGGTGCTGGAAAAGTACAACTGGTCAAGCAGCATCTGAGAAGCAGGAGAGTCGATGTTTCAGACATAAGCCCTTCATCAGGAATGAAGGGCTTCATCCTAATGAAGGGCTTTTGCCCAAAACATCGATTCTCCTACTCCCTGGATGCTGCCTGATTTGCTGTGCTTTTCCAACACCACACACTCGACCCAGAAAATATTACTGTTGAACCGTTGCAAGAAGGGTCATTGGACCTAAAACGTTAGTTGTGCTTTCTCTCCACAGATGCTGCTGGACCTGCTGAGTTTCTGCAGCGATTTCTGTTTCTACCCAAGAAATTACATGCTCTTCAAAACCTTAGTAAATACTGTCAAATCCAGAATATCTAAACCATTCTATATTCCAGATCTTCAAGGTGCTTAAATATAAATATGTTTTCTAAACATATCTACATTCTCTTGATTTGAGTGGCTTGTGTGGGTGTGGGTGTGGCCAGGGTACCTCCTTGGCACAGCATATTTGACAACCGTAGCCAATGGAGATCAACATGCTGTTTTATTTCTTGACTATTTGCTGCACATGCTTGCTAACTTTCTGTGTTTCATGTACATGTACAACCAAGCCTCTCTAAACATAAACATTTACTCTTTTTCTATCCTTACTACAAAAGTAACCACTAACTTCCCCACAGTATACTCTATCTGCCACCTTGCTGCTTGCTCACTTAACCTGTTTGTATTTCTTTGCAGCGTCTTTGTATCCTTCTCACAGGTTACGTTTCCACCTGGGGTTGGTTAGATCAGTTTGCTGGATAGCTGGTCTCTGTTGCTGAGTGATACCAAACAGTGTGGGTTCAATTTCCACACTCACTGAAGTTACCATGACAGACTCTCCTTCTCAACCTTTCCCCTCATCTGGAGTGAGGTGACCCTCAGGCTAAACCACCATCAGTTGCCTCTCTCATGAAAAAGCAGCCCCATGCCCCAGGGCTACTATGGCAACTTTATCTTTATTTACACCTGACTTTGTATCTTCATCAAACTTAAATATATCTGTTTCTCTAGTTAATGTTTTTATATAGATTATAAATAGCTGATGCCCAAGTACTGATTATTTTGGACTCCAGTAGTCACAGGTTGCCAACTTGAAAATGTTTTGTTGATCTTAACCTCTGCTCCTGTCCACTAATCAATCGTCCATCCACCTTAAAATATTAGCCCAAACACCATGAGCATTTGTCTGGTATATTCAACTGTCGTGCAGCAGCTTCTGAGGGTTAAACACAGAACCCTGAAAGGATTGAATTTAATTAATAACCTTTAATGTGAAATGTTGTCAAATATCTTTGTGTATGTATATTTAGCCATTTGGCAGTGCAGAACATGTGTATGCTAGCCTTGCTGAAAACAAAATATAGCTTCCAGTACGTGCACTTGCACCACATTCCATGTCGGACTGATGATCCTACATTGGTTGTCAGAAGTCAGTGTCATTCTTTGCACACTCATAATTATCCAGCAAATGTTGTTCAATTGCAGAATCACATCTCATAGAATCATAGAATCCCTGCAGTGCAAAAAGAGGCCATTCAGCCTATCGAGTCTGCACCGACTCTCCGGAAAGCATCCCACCCAGACCCAACCCCTGAACCTATCCCAGTAACCCTGAATTTACCATGTTTAATCCACTTTACCTGCTCTTGCCTGGACACTAGGGGCAATTTAGCATGGCCAATGCACCTAACGTGCATATCTTTGGACTGTGGGAGGAAACCAGAGCACCCAGTGGAAACCCACACAGACACAGGGACAATGTGTAAACTCCACACAGACAGTCACCTGAGGCTGGAATCAAATCCGGGTCCCTGTGAAATGGAAAATGCTAACCACTGTTGGCCACTGTGTTGTGAGTTGTGCACGCAAGGACTGGTTGGATACAGTTTGTATCTTACATGTTCCATCAGTTGAAGGAATAGGCTATTTGGTAAAGTCTTCCAATCTTTGATGTGCGGCCTACCAGATATCACACTGTCTTTGAAATTCATATACCACATTATTCGTTTATGTGATAAGCAGAACATTTTATTGACTTACAGCAGTGGCTGTATTGGCAAACACCACTTGTGTTGTTACTTCATTGTGGCAATGTAAAACAGCACATGAATACATGTGTTCTTTGTAGATAGAAAATCATGCATATGCTCTGTGATTCTTTCAATGTAACAAATTAAGTTCATTTCTCAGGGCAACTTGCTTGGTTTAAAATCTAAACAAAGATTAAAAACTGGTACATTTTCCATGGTAAAACCTTGACTAATCAAATTCCATTTGCCAACCAGTCAGCAAACTCATACAGTTTGGATGTCAATTTCCACTTAACTTGATATCTTTGCAATTTGTCCTGCTGAATATTTGACAGAAGCTTCAAACACTATCTTTTCTCAGCAATATAGATACCTTTTGAAAAATTAATGAATGAGGGTATGGACCAGCCTGTATTGCTCATCACTAATTGCCCAGAGGGCAGTTAAGGGTCAACCATATTGCTGTGGGTCTATGGTCACCTAAAGGCCAGACTGGCAAAAGATGAAAGATTTCCTTCCCTAAAGGACATAAGTGAACCAGTGGAGGTTTTACAGCAATCAAGAGTGGTCACATGGCCACCATTTTTCTTAACTTGCAGAATTTTATTGTGTTCAAATATCACCATTGGAAGATTTGAATGCACAGCCCTAGAACATTGGTCTGGGTTTCCTGGATTACAAACTAGAGATGTACATCATGGAAACAGACCCTTCGGTCCAACTCATCCATGCTGACCAGACATCCCAAATTAATCTAGTCCCACCTGCAAGCACCTGGCACATATCCCTCCAAACCCTTCCTATTCATATACCCATCCAGATGCCTTTTAAATGTAGCAGTAGTACTAGCCGCTACCACTTCCTCTAGGCAGAAGTGAGGACTGCAGATGCTGGAAATCAGAGTCCAGATTAGAGTGGTGCTGGGAAAGCACAGCCAGTCAGGCAGCATCTGAGGAGCAGGAAAATTGATGTTTCAGGCAAAAGCCCTGCAGCAGGACCTGATGAGTCCTGATGAAGGGCTTTTGCCCGAAACGTCGATTTTCCTGCTCCTCGCTTGCTGTCTGACTTGCTGTGCTTTTCCAGCACCACTCTAATCCACCACATCCTCTGGCAGCTCATTCCATACACGTACCACCTCCTGTGTGAAAAAGTTGCCCCTTAGGTCTCTTTTATATCTTTCCCCTCTCATCCTAAACCTATGCCCTCTAGTTCTGGACTCCGCCACCCCAGGGAAAAGACTTTATCTATTCATCCTATCCATGCCCCTCATGATTTTATAAACCTCTATAAGGTCACCCCTCAGCCTCCGACGCTCCAGGGAAAACAGCCCCAGCCTGTTCAACCTCTCCCTATAGCTCAAACCCTCCAACCCTGGCAACATCCTTGTAAATCTTTTCTGAACCCTTTCAAGTTTCAAAACATCCTTCCGATAGGATGCATGCAATATTCCAACAGTGGCCTAACCATTATCCTCTACAGCTGCACCATGACCTCCCAACTTCTGTACTCAATACTCTAACCAATAAAGGAAAGCATACCAAACACCACCTTCACTATCAAATCTACCTGCATGACATTACCACTACATTTCCTCATGATCTTGATGTGTGTCTTGCCACCACTTACTTAGGAAGTGACTTTCTCAAAAAGTGAGGTTAGCCAGGCAGGATATTTACCTTCTGAATGTATATTACCTGGTATTTACCAGGATATAATTGGATAAATGATTGACTGTTACTCGCATAGTTACTGTTACTTCTGGGACTTTTTGTTTTAATTCCTTTTAATTAGTCAAGGACTTTTATCTCTGAATTTTTAATGAAGTTAATTGATTTTTTTTCAGTATCTCTCCCTGCGAAGGATGTTGCTCATAGTTTCCTCTGTGAATTCTTAGAAAAAATTATTGGTTCTGAAGATTGACTCCTTGACAATGCAATACAATTCAATACAGCACAAGGATAGGCCCTTTGCCCAACATGACTGTATTGATTCTAATCCTTATTTAGATCTGCTACTTATTGCCCATGAGTGTGGTTTCTCTCTGTTTCTCTCCTGTTCATTTGTCTATCAAGAAACACCTTAAACATTGCTAACATGCCTGCTTCCACTGGCAGTGCATTCAGGCATCTGTCACCCTCTGTGCGAAAACTTTTTCCCGCACTTCTCCCTAAACTTTCCCCCTCTCACATTGAATCTGTTCGCTCTTGTAGATGACCCTTCTACCCTGGGAAAAAGCCTCTGACTATCCATCCTATTTATGCCTCTCATTGTTTTGTAGACCTCAATCAGGTCACCTCTCAGCCTCTGTCTTTCCAGCATCTTTTGTGTAAAACCCACACTTTCTCTTCATGTTTGAGATGCCCAATCATTGTAGTTCATTTGCATTTTGCTCCCTTGAAAGGATTAACTTTACCATCTTCTTTTCTGTCCACGGGGAGAAAGTGAGGACTGCAGATGTTGGAGATCAGAGCTGAAAATGTGTTGCTGGAAAAGCGCAGCAGGTCAGGCAGCATCCAAGGAGCAGGAGAATTGACGTTTCAGGCATGAGCCCTTCTTCAGGAATGAGCTCATTCCTCATTTCCTGAAGAAGGGCTTATGCCTGAAACGTCGATTCTCCTGTTCCTTGGATGCTGCCTGACCTGCTGCGCCTTTCCAGCAACACATTTTCAGCTCTTTTCTGTCCACACTTATCATCTCATTTTCTGTCCACACACAATCTTTTAACATTCAATAATTTTTCTTACATTCATTTGTGGGATGTGGGCGTTGCTGGCTGGGTCAGTATTTATTGCCCAGCCTTAGTTACCCTAGAGAAGGTAGTCGTGGGCTGCAGTTCACCTGCTGTGGGTAGACTCACAATGTCCTTAGGGAGTAATTCCAGGATTTTGACCTAGCGACAGTGAAGGAATGGTGATATATTTTCAAGTCAGAATGATGAATGGTTTTGAGAGGGTGGTGTTCCCATTTATCTGCTGCCCTTGTCTTTCTAAATGGAAGTGGCTGTGAGTTTAGAAGGTGCTGTCTGAGGTTCTTTGGCAGATTTCTGCAGTGAATCTTATCAATAGTACACACTGCTGCTACTGAGCGTTGATGGTGGAGAGAGTGGATGATAGTGGACGTGGTGTCAATCAAGCAGGATGCTTTCTCTTGAAGCTTCTTGAGTGTTGTTGGAGCTGCACCCGTCCAGGCATGTGGGGAGTATTCCATCACACTCCTGACTTCTGCCTTGTAGATGCTGGACAGGCCTTGTGGAGTCAGGAGTGAGTTACTCACTGCACCCTCTGACCTGCTCTTATAGAACCCCTACAGTGTGGAAACAGGCCCTTTGGCCCAACAAGTCCACACTGATTCCCTGAAGAGTAACCCACCCAGACCAATTCCCCTCCCCTATTATCCTATGTTTACCCCTGACTAATGCATCCCTGAACACTATGGGCAATTTAGCATGGCCAATCCACCTAACCTGCACATCTTTGGACTGTGGGAGGAAACTGGAGCACCCAGAGGTAACCCACACAGACACAGGGAGAATGTGCAAACTCCACAGTCGCCCGAGGCTGGAATCGAACCCAGGTCCCTGGTGCTGTGAGGCAGCAGTGCTAACCACTGAGGCACCGTGCTGCTCTTGTAGCCACTGTGTTTACATGATGAGTCAAGATTAGAATGGTGCTGGAAAAGCACAGCAGGTCAGGTAGCATCCGAGGAGCAGGAAAATCGACATTTCGGGCAAAAGCCCTTCAGCAGGACTGAGACGTGATTAGTCCAGTTGCATTCCTGGTCAGTAGTAATCCTCAGGATGTTTATAGTGGGGGATTCAGTGATGGTAACACCATTGAATGTCAAAGAGCTGTGGTTAGATTGTATCTTATTGGAGATGATCATTGCCTAGCAATTGTGTAGCAAGAATGTTACATGACACTTGTCAGCCCAAATATGGATATTGTCCAGATTTTGTTGCATTTGATCATGGACTGCTTTAGTATCTGAGGAGCCACGAATGTTGCTGAACATTGTGTAATCATCAATGAGCATCCCACTTCTGACCTAATGATGAAGGGAATGTCATTGATGAAGCAGCTGAAGATGGCTGGGCCAAGGACACTACCCTGAGGAACTCCTGCAGAGATGTCCTGGAGCTAAGATGACTGACCCTCCAACAACCACAGTCATTTTCCTATGTGACAGGTATGCCTCCAACCAGTGGAGAGTTTGCCCCCAATACCCATTGATTCCAGTTTTGATCCTTGATGCCGCACACAGTCAAATGTGGCCTTGATGTCAAGGGCTTTCACTCTCCCCTCCCCTCCCCTCTGGGTTGCAGCTCTTTTGTCCACATTTGAACCAAGACTGTAATGCGATCAGGAGCTGAGTGGCCCTGGCAGAACCCAAACTGGACATCACTGAGCAGGTTATGGGTAATAATGTTGAAGGACACACTGTTGATGTTGGCGTTGGAGGAGTTCAAAGGAGATTTACAAGGATGAGGATTTTATATGAGGAGCGATTGAGGACTCTGGGTCTGGAATGGATGGAGTTTAGGAGGATAAGGTGGGGGGTTTCTCATTGTAACATACAGAATGCTGAGAGGCCTGGAGTAGCGTGAACATGGAGAAGATGTTTCCACCAGTGGAGAGATTCGGACCTGAAGATATTGCCTCAGAGTTAAGAGATGACTTTTTGGAAGTGAGATGAGGAGGAATTTCTTCAGCCAGAGGGTGGTGAGTCTGTGGATCTCATTGGCACAGAGGGTGTGGAGGCCAAGTCATTGAGTGTATTTAAGACAAAGATTGATAGGTTCTTGATTAATCAGGGGACCGGGGTTACAGGGAGAAGGAAAGAGAATGGGTTGAGTAAACTATCAGCCATGATCAAATGGTAGAGCTGATTTGATGGGCTGAATGGCCTACGTCTGCTTCTACGTCTTATGGTGTCACCTATGTGCCCTTAGAAGATCCTCTTCTTCCATTCCCTTCTATTACATCCAGATGGAGTCCCAATGTCCTCAGCTGGGCCGAAGGGAGACTGACCCATACTGGACCCGAGATTAGAGTGGTGCTGGAAAAGCACAGCAGGTCAGGTAGCATCCGAGGAGCAGGAAAATCAACGTTTCAGACAAAAGCCCTTCATTAGGAGTAGAGGCAGGGTTCCTGCAGAGTGGGGAGATAAAGGAGAGGGAGGTGGGGTGGGGGTGGGGAGAAAGTACCAGTAGAGTACAAAAGGTGAATGGGGGTGGGGATGGAGGTGATAGGTCAGGGAGGAGGGTGGGGGAAGGTAGCAAAGAGTACAATGGGTGAATGGGGGGTGGGAATGAAGGTGTTAGGTCAGGGAGGAGGGTGGAGTGGATAGGCGGAAAAGAAGATAGGCAGGTAGGACAAGTCATGGGGACAGTGCTGAGCTGGAAGGTTGGAGCTGGAGTGATGTGGGGGAAGGGGAAATGAGGAAACTGTTGAAGTCCACATTGATGCCCTGGGGTTGAAGTGTTCCGAGGCGGAAGATGAGGTGTTCTTCCTCCAGGCTTTGGTGGTGAGCGAGTGGTGGTGGAGGAGGCCCAGGACCTCCATGTCCTCGGTACGGAGATGTTCCCTAAAGTGCTCTGCAAGGAGGCGTCCAGTCTCCCCAATGTAAAGGTGATTGCATTGGGAGCAATGGATACAATAAGTGATATTGGTGAATGTGCAGGTAAAACTTTGATGGATGTGGAAGGCTCCTTTAGGGCCTTGGATGGAGGTGAGGGAGGAGGTGTGGGCACAGGTTTTACAATTCCTGCGGTGGCAGGGGAAGGTGCCAGGATGGGAGGGTGGGTGGTTGGGGGGCATGGATCTGACCAGGTAGTCACGGAGGGAGCGGTCTTTGCGGAAGGAAGAAAGGGGTGGGGATGGAAATATATTCCTGGTGGTGGGGTCTTTTTGGAGGTGGCAGAAATGTTGGTGGATGATTTGGTTTATGCGAAGGTTGGTAGGGTGGAAGGTGAGCACCAGGGGCATTCTGTCCTTGTTACTGTTGGAGGGGTGGGGTCTGAGGGCGGAGGTGCGGGATGTGGACGAGATGCGTTGGAGGTCATCTTTAATCACGTGGGAAGGGAAATTGCGGTCTCTAAAGAAGGAGGCCATATGGTGTGTTCTGTGGTGGAACTGGTCCTCCTGGGAGCAGATACGGCGGAGGCGGAGGAATTGGGAATACGGGATAGCATTTTTGCAGGAGGTGGGGTGGGAAGAGGTGTAATTCAGGTAGCTATGGGAGTTGGTGCGTTTGTAAAAAATGTCGGTGTCAAGTCGGTCATCATTAATGGAGATAGAGAGGTCCAGGAAGGGGAGGGAGGTGTCAGAGATGGTCCAGGTAAATTTAAGGTCAGGGTGAAATGTGTTGGTGAAGTTGATGAATTGCTCAACCTCCTCGTGGGAGCACGAGGTGGCGCCAATGCAGTCGTCAATGTAGTGGAGGAAGAGGTGGGGAGTTGTACCGCTGTAACTAGGGAAGGTGGACTGTTCTACGTAGCCAACAAAGAGACAAGCATAGTTGGGGCCCATATGGGTTCCCATGGCAACCCCTTTGATCTGGAGGAAGTGGGAGGATTCAAAGGAGAAATTGTTGAGGATGAGGACCAGTTCAGCCAAACAAATGAGAGTGTCGGTGGAAGGGTACTGTTGGGGACGTTGGGAGAAGAAGAACCGGAGGGCTTGGAGACCCTGGTCATGGCGGGTGGAGGTGTAGTGGGATTGGATATCCATGGTGAAGATGAGGCATGGGGGCCAGGGAAACGGAAGTCTTGTAGGAGATGGAGGGCGTGGGTGGTGTCTCGAATGTATGTGGGGAGTTCCTGGACTAGGGGGGATAGGACAGTTTTGAGGTAGACAATAGACAATAGGTGCAGAAGTAGGCCATTCTGTTCTTTGAGCCTGTACCACCATTCAATATGATCATGGCTGATCATCCTTAATCAGTATCCTGTTCCTGCCTTATCTCCATAACCCTTGATTCCACAGTCCTTGAGAGCTCTATCCAACTCTTTCTTAAATGAATCCAGAAACTGGGCCTCCAGTGCCCTCTGGGGCAGAGCATTCCACACAGCCACCACTCTCTGGGTGAAGAAGTTTCTCCTCATCTCTGTCCTAAATGGCCTACCCCATATTTTTAAGCTGTGTCCTCTGGTTCGGCACTCACCCATCAGCAGAAACATGTTTCCTGCCTCCAGAGTGTCCAATCCTTTACTAATCTTATATGTCTCAACCAGATCCCCTCTCAGTCTTCTAAACTCAAGGGTATACAAGTCCAGTCGCTCCAGTCTTTCAGCGTAAGGTAGTCCCACCATTCCAGGAATTGACATCGTGAACCTACGCTGCAATCCCTCAATAGCCAGAATGTCTTTCCTCAAATTTGGAGACCAGAACTGCACACAATACTCCAGGTGTAGTCTCACCAGGGCCCTGTACAGCTGCAGAAGAACCTCTTTGCTTCTATACTCAATCCCTCTTGTTATGAAGGCCAGTATGCTATTAGCCTTCTTCACTACCTGCTGTACCTGCATGCTTACCTTCATTGACTGGTGTACAAGAACACCCAGATCTCTTTGTACTGCCCTTTACCTAAATTGATTCCACTTAGGTAGTAATCTGCCTTCCTGTTCTTGCCACCAAAGTGGATAACCATACATTTATCCACATTAAACTGCATCTGCCATGCATCTGACCACTCACCTAACTTGTCCAGGTCACCCTGTAATTTCCTCACATCCTCCTCAAATTTCACCCTGCCAACCAGCTTAATATCATCAGCAAATCTGCTAATGTTATTACTAATACCATCTTCTATATCATTAATATATATTGTAAAAAGCTGCAGTCCCAGCACTGATCCCTGCGGAACCCCACTGTTCACTGCCTGCCATTCCGAAATGGAGCCGTTTATCACTACTCTTTGTTTCCTGTCAGCCAACCAACTTTCAGTCCAAGTTAGTACTTTGCCCCCAGTACCATGCGCCCTAATGTTGCTCACTAACCTCCTATGTGGGACTTTATCAAAAGCTTTCTGAAAGTCCAGGTACACTACATCTAATGGATCTCCCTCGTCCATCTTCAGAGTTACATCCTCAAAAAATTCCAGAAGATTAGTCAAGCATGATTTCCCTTTCATAAATCCATGCTGACTCTAACCTATCCTGTAACTACTATCCAGATGTGTTGTAATTTCATCCTTTATAATAGACTCCAGCATCTTTCCCACCACTGAGGTCAGACTAACTGGTCTATAATTTCCTGCTTTCTCTCTCTCACCTTTCTTAAAAAGTGGTACAACATTAGCCACCCTCCAATCCACAGGAACTGATCCCGAATCTATCGAACTCTGGAAAATAATCACCAATGCATCCATGATTTCTCGAGGCACCTCCTTCAGTACCCTGGGATGTAGACCATCAGGCCCCGAGGTAGGTAGAGGTGAGTTCAGTGGGGCAGGAGCATGCTGAAACAATGGATCGGCCAGGGTGGTCGGGCTTGTGGATCTTGGGAAGGAGGTAGAACCGGGCAGTGCGGGGTTCCCGGACGATGAGGTTGGAAGCTGTGGATGGGAGATCTCCTGAGGTGTTGAGGTTTCTGTATGGTCTGGGAGATGATGGTTGGTGATAGGGAGTGGGTCATGGTCGAGGGGGTGGTAGGAAGAGGTGTCTTCGAGTTGGCATCTGGCTTCAACGGTGTAGAGGTCAGTGCGCCAGACTACCACTGGTATCTGGTTTGATGGTGAGGTCGGGATTGGAGCAGGGGGAGTGGAGGGCTGCACGTTGTGAGGGTGAGAGGTTGAAGTGGGGGAGGGGGGTCGACAGGTTGAGGCGGTTAATGTCCCAGCGGCAGTTGGAAATGAAGAGGTCGAGGGTGGGTAATAGGCCAGCATGGGGTGTCCAGGTGGATGCTGTGTGTTGGAGGCGGGAGAAGGAGTCCTCGGAAGGTGGGCTGGAGTCCTGATTGTAAAAGTAAGCTTGGAGGCAGAGGCTGCGGAAGAAATGTTCGACGTCACGGGTAAATTAAATTCACCTGGGTGGAGGGGGATGAAAGTGAAGCATTTGCTGAGGACTGATCGTTCGTCTAGTTTTTACCATATTGGACCCTGTTGGCCTTGGTTAGTGAGTGGGAAATTCCTGAGTGTTTATGGCTTAAATCTGCTGCAAGGCTGAGGGTGGGGGTGGAGGGCCAGGAACTTCCACATTGTCCTGTCGGCAGACTGCTGGAGAACCTATATGTGGTTCCCCCTCTAGCTGAATGCCTACTGACACCACCCTGTCTCCATGGGAGCAAAGAGCACCTGGAGTGGGGACTAGGTCAGTTATCTCCTTGTCACCTTGTTGTTGGTGCTAGGCTGGAGCGATGCCTATATCCAGCTGACACTGAGGGTGCTGGATCTATCTCTCTGAGGCAGCTACGAACCAGCAGCCAGTCACTCACATGTAAGAGGCAGCATGCTACAGTTAGCATTGGTGGACAGGGCCAACTTTTGAGTTAGTGTGCTCTGTGCCTCCAATAAACCCCAGCCTGCCACTCCAGTTGGGCATTTTGATGAAGTATTGGTGGCTGCTACCTTGGGGACCTCTCTTGCCTTGGGCCAAGTGGATGCCTGGTCTGCAGCTGTCCTCTCAGTTCCAACAGCCTGGCATGTTTCTTCCTTGACCAGCTGCAGTGACTTGGCATTGATGTTCTCACCAGAATGTGCTCCCATCAGACTTGAGCTAATCAACCCACCAGGGACAGAGGGACCAGAGCTCAGTGAAGGGTTCTGGGAGAGAGCCTTGAGCATCCTGGGGCTTCTTCCTCAGGAGATGGAGGGGAAGATGTGGCTTTGAGTGGCAGAGACAGTGCAAATGTGCAAGCAGTCAAGTTAGAGAGGATGAGATGTGACAGAGAGGTAGATATTTGAGCATGTTAAGGAAACATTCCCAGTGGTGGGAATGGGAGAGCAGCACAGCACTTGACAATGAATCTTTCTTGTTGCTGAGACACGGGACAGGGAGCATTACGTGAGCAACCACAGTCCTCTTCCACTGAGGTATTCCCGCCCACCTCCATTTCTGGCCAGCTTTATTTGGTGCCAATATTGCACAGACTTGAACCATCTGTTCTGGTGTGTAGCTATCTGTAGGCAGTTAGCACCAGCTCTTGTAAATTAGCAGTGTGTGTGTGTGCTGCCTATATTGGAAACAGTGAGCATGGGTTATTTACACATGACGACAGACATGCCCAGTTTTGGTCTCTCTCCAATTTCACACACCTTGCCTTCATGGCCTGAGGTTAGAAATGACAGCCAGCTGGAAGAGGTGCTGTTGGAGACAATGGACTAGTGGTGACACCCACATCTCTTTAGAAATAATGAGGATTGTTTTTCCTGTATAATTGGAGGCAGAAGAGGACACATCAGTATTCTTTCTGAGAGAGAATTGAAACCTGCCACCCTCAAATGGTCAGGCAGCAATCAAGGATTTTCCAACATATTGAACCAGACAGTTTGCAGGGATATGCGACTGACTGCTTTCAGTGCCTGGCCTCAATATAACCTCTTCTATAACTAGAAACCCTGCGGAAATAGCACACCTGTTTTTTATGTCCATTCTCTGAAATTTCTTTTAATTCTTCCTGAAAATTTGGGAAGATAATCAGAAGAACCCGCTGCAAAAATTAATGGTGTCGAGAATACAATAAGGAATCACCAACTAGTCGACTCAAGTCAATGGCCTTCATCAAGGGAGAGCAATTCCAAATACGCAACATGCCAAATAAAGTAGGGTCTATCAAGGAAAGGTAACAAGAACAACATGGCTTTCTGTAAATTTTGGCTTTACTCTGAATGTGGCTGTTTATGAGAAGTGGTTTGGGGAATGGTAATGACAGTGAGAATTGGTTTCTCTGGATTCACTCCCCTGCCTGACAGTCTTGCCCTCACTTTATGAGATTGGCCTCAATTGCAAGGGAAGCAGGATGATGGCAATATTAGAGAGAGATCATTAATCCCCAGGATCTACTCTACCTCTCAGGAACATTAGAGTGGATTGGCAGTTCAAACCCATTTACCCATCTTTGTGACATTATCTTTGATACCTAATCTGTACAAATCTCAGTTGTAAACAACTGTCACAGCCTTTTGGGGAGAGTTTTGAATTTCTATTTGCCTTTGAATGAAACAGTGCTTCTTGATTTTACTCCTGATTGGCTTAGCACCAACATTTACATTATGTCCCCTTCCTCACAACTTTCTTACAGAAATTAAAAATAAACCTATTCATAACCAACGTATCAAAGTCTTTTGGTTTGGTTACCTCAAAATTTCAGTTCTCAATTTTATGTAATCTTCCCTCAGCCTGTGCAAGACTGGAAAGTGCTGGGGGATGGGGGTTTGTAAATAAATCTTTGAAAATGATAAGAAAGGTTAGCAATACAATTAAATGCAACATAAGAGCCTTGATCTTTATCAATTGAGGCACAGGATATTGTTTTACATGCTCCCCCTCAGAGAGTTTCTGGCAGGGAAAATATTTGATCACATGGAAGGTGGGAACTCCACCACCCTCACAAGAGGATGGCATGGTAGCTCAGTGGTTAGCACTGCTTCCTCACAGTGCCAGGAACCCAGATTCGATTCCAGCCTTGAGTGACTGTCTGTGTGGAGTTTGCATATTCTCCCCATGTCTATGTGGGTTTCCTCTGGGTGGTCCAATTTCCTCCCATAGGCCAAAGATGTGCCAGTTTGGGTGAATTGGCCATGCTAAATTGCCAATAGTGTTCAGCAATGTGTAGACAAGATGCATTAGTCGGGGAAACCTAGAGTAATAGGGTTGGAGAATAGGTCTGGGTGGGTTATTCTTCAGAGGGTCAATGGGGACTCGTTAGGCCTGTTTTCACACTGTAGGGTTTCTACGACCTCTCCCCCATTGTGTTAATGGACAACTTCCCCATCTTGTCTACCAACCAAGGCTCTTAAGGGCAAATAAAGCCAAATCAAGGGGCACTTCCCATTGCACATGATGGGGAGGGGGACATGATGAGCAAATGCTGAAAGGTTGCTTTGGTCTCCCAGTGGGTGCATTCCTCTGCACTCAGTGCCTGATGGAAGAATTCATTATTTGGAAGGGATGAGTGTGCTGACCTTGCTTTCAGGCATCTATGGCTGCTGCTGCCATGTGACACAACTCCTTCCCATCCCCCCAACTCCTGCTTTCCTCGAGTCACTCCTGGACATCCGATGGGTGTGTCGCTCTAGCAGCAGCTCCCCCCAGTGGTGCTGTTGGTCAGTGGACGTGCAATCCAATGAGCTTTTGGCAACTGGCATTTCCTGTCCTAGAGTCCTGACTGTGGAAAGTTCACGGGTTGACCTCTGAACTGCCTGATTATTAGCAAATAGCACCGATGGACCTCCTTAGCAGAGGCCATGCAATTCTCCCATGAACTTTCCAACTGGTGGCCTGAGACTCCCCGACTGCTTTCAGTAAGTACAAATCCAAGAAATTTTCCAAAACTTATCTGAAACACGAGTTCAGTCAAAGGTGGACTAAAGAATACAACCCTGAGCACCAGAACTAGAAAGAATTTGAAGTCTTTGAAGAAGTTACAGTTGAGGTTTGCTGGAATTATTCCAGGGTGGAAAAATTTGAGTCATACAACACGGAAACAGACCCTTCGGTCCAACCAGTCCATATTGACTGTGTTCCCAAACCAAACTAGTCCCACTTGCCTACGTTTGGCCCCTATCCCTCCAAACCTTTTTGATTCATGTACCCATCCAGATGCCTCTTAAATGTTGTAACTGTACCTGCACCCACTACTTCCTCTGGAAGTTAGTTTCACATGTGAACCACTGTCTGTAAAAACATTGGCACTCGTGTCCTTCTTAAATCTTCCTCCTCTCATCCTAAAAATATGTCCCCTAGTTTTGAACTCTTCCGCCCCAAGGGAAAAGACCATTACTGTTCACCTTATCTACACCCCTCATGATTTTATAAACCTCTGTGAAGTCACCCCTCAACCTCCTGCGCTCCAGTGAACAAAGTCTCGGCCCATCTTTATAACTTTAAACCTTCCATTCACAGCAACAGCCTGGTAAATCTTTTCTGAACTCTCTCCAATTTAATAATATCCTTCCTATAGCAGGATGACAATAACAGTTATTGTATGAGCCTAACTACCGTCAGCTGCCTCGTTTCAGTATGTAGGAGTTTTGAAAGTTATTAAACACTATTATCAGTGGTCATCCACACTTATAATCAAAGGAAAGTCATTGGCGAAATGGCTAAAGATTGTTGAATTTAAAATACTATGAGGAATTCCTGACACAATGTCCTATCGAGATGGCTTCCTAATAACTCCGAGCATTTTCCATTGTACTAGGTTTTATGGATAGCTGTGAAAAGTTATAGGTGTCCTTCCTGGGGTAGTAAAGGCTAAGAGTAAGATTTAGTTAGTGTTAAAAATCATACCAGGTGTAGACAGAGTAAATAAAACAAAAACTGCTTCCAGTGGGTAAGAAATTAATAACCAGAAGGCAAAGGTAATTGTTAGCAGAACCCAGAGGCTACCTTTTTATTCTTACAAGTTTATTTCTGTTAAATACATTTATTTCTGCAAGTACATTTGCTGGCTAATAAATAGAGACATGGCAATGGGCTAGATTTTTGAGCACTGTATTGGCTTAGGTTACCAGAACAACAGACACTGATCCCCTGTTGTTGCCAGTCTGTTCCATCTGCTCCTGACCCTGGCATCTTTCATGAGGTCAGAGGGAGAGGAAACTGGAGTTGTCTGCATTGTTATTTGGGTATATTTACATAATTGAAGAGCTTATGGAAACTTCTAAATTCCTGGGATTTCTGTGGGGAGCGGTGGGCCAGATGATCATTGGTCGAGCTGTGTATAAGTGAACAGCTCTAGCCTGTCAGGAATCAAAGTGATGGGGAGGTGTCAGTGTTGGACTGTGGTAGACAGAGTTAAAAATCACACTACACCAGAGTGGAGAAAGCTTCACGTGATGAAACAAGCGGAAGTTTTGTCAAAGACCTGTTGCACTGTATTTAACTTTTAAAAACATTTCCCTGCCCTCTCCCAGTTTCCTTTTGCCCTGACCAATTTGAAAATGCAGGTTCTTTCCCCATTCGAAATCACACATGAGGCAGCCACAAAAATGGCTGCTGAGTTGGTTCTGGTTATAATCCACTTCCTTGGTGCTCCATCTCCACTCCCACCTCCTCACCACCTCCAACCAGAAACTGGGCACTGCTCTTGGCTCACTCAGCAATTCAGCTTCTGCCTCGGCAGGGGGCTATTCCCGGTTGGCACGTGGATGGCAGCATTAGGCAGCAGGTCTGGACTAACTCAGGCTGGGGTTTCATAGCTTGAGCAGGAGCTGGTGTTGCTGAAGTTTACTGGTCAGGCTGAGCGTTGTGGGTAGGATATTTCTCGATGTGATTGCCCTGCAGCACCAGGGTATACAGACAGGGAAGGAGTGGATGATTGCCAAGCCATCACAGCAGTCTAGGCTGTTAGTGCAGATGTGCTGTGCTGTTCTGGATCTGGTGAGAGTAATGCTTCGTGCAGCAAGAGCTGAGTCCATGGCTGGCTCAGCTGTATCAGGGGCAGCAAGTGTTTTGTGAAAGTAATACAGAAGGGGATTATATAATTAGGAGGACAGACAAGCATCTTCTAGCTGCAGACCTGAATACTGGGTGGAATGTATCTTGCTGGTGCCAGAGAAGAGGATGTCACTGTCCATTCCTTTGTAATTACCCATCTGACCTCCCAGTCCTTCCTCCCCATCAATTGCCTCTTCCTGTGGATGCTTGATTGCTTCTGTCTCTAAAAGCCTGCAACTGACCTCCATCTGGGACCTGTTCCCCTTCTTCTGGGTGCCCTGTGCAGTTAATCTTTATATACTTTATCTACTCTGACTTTCCCTATTAATATCCTGAAGAACCTGATTAGATTACTCCTTAACCTTCTAAATCCCTACTGTTTATAAATAGAGGCATAAAGTATAAAAGCAGTGATATTACCCTTCGACAGAGATCAGACCACAGTTGGAATATTATACTCAGTTCTGGGCAACCTCAGTCAAAGAAAGATATTAAAGTCCTGAAGAGAGTGCAAAGGAGATTTACTAGAATAATACCAGGAATGAGGATACAAGAGGAGATTAGAGAGATATTCACCTTGGAGCTGAGAAGATTAAGAGATGACCTTACTGAGGTATTTAAAATTATGAACATTTTGACAGCGTAAAGAAGGCTACTCTATTTCCACTGGTTAGTATGTCAGTATCTAGGAGTCATAATTTTAAGATTACCAGCAAGAGAGCTAGGAGTGAGATGTGGAGAAACTTCTTTACTCAGAATTGAATTTAATTTATTGTCATGTGTACTGAGGCACGGTGAAAAGCTTTGTTTTGTGAGCAACACAAGCAGATCACAGAGTTAAGTAGCATAAATAGTAAATAATAGGTAAACAGCGGCAAAAACAAAAAGAAACACAGGTACAGACTAAGAGTTTGTGAGTCCATTCAGTATTCTAACAACAGTAGGGTAGAAACTGTTTCGAAACTGGCTGGTACGTGTGTTCAGGCTTCTGTACCTTCTCCCCGATGGTAGAGGTTGTAGAAAAACATTGCCAGGGTGGGATGGATCTTTGAGAATGCTGGCGGCCTTTTCTTGACAGCGGGCCTGGTAGATGGATTCTACAGATGGGAGGTTGGCCTTTGTGATTGTCCAGGCTGAGTTCACTACTCTCTGTAACCGTCTCCGATCTTGAATGGTATAGTTGCCATACAAGGTAATGATACATCCAAACAGGATGCTCTCGATGGCGCACCTATAAAAGTTGGCAAGGGTATTCGCCGTCATGCCAAATTTTCTCAGCTGCCTGAGGAAGAAGAGATATTGTTGGGCCTTTGTAACCAGTACATCCACATGAAGAGTCCAAGAAAACTTGTTGGGAATGACCACTCCCAGGAGCTTAACACTCTCCACTCATTCCACCTCTGTGCTGTTAATGTGTAGGGGGGGGCATGAGTAACATCCCGCTGAAAGTCAATAATGAGTTCCTTGGTTTTGCCGACATTGAGAGCTAGGTTGTTTTCAGTGCACCATTTTACCAGGTCTTCCACCTTCCATCTGTAGTCTGTTTTGTTGCCATCTGAGACTCGGCCGACTATGTTGGTGTCATCAGCAAACTTGTAAATGGCATTAGTCTGGTATTTGGCGACACAGTCATGGGTATACAGTGAGTACAGTAAGGGGCTGAGTACGCACCCCTGGGGGGTCCAGTGTTGAATGTTAGTGAGGATGAAATATTGCCCCAGTTTCCACACTGCAAGTAATCTAATCTAAAACAAAAATCTGGTATTAACAGTCCAATTATGACCACGGCACTGTTGCTGATTGTCAGGAGGAAACTGTCATCCTTATCAAGTCTGGCCTGCATGTGCCTCCAGACCCCCAGTAAGGTGGTTGATATTTAACTATCAAGGATGGACATTCAGTGATGGCTTTGCTGGTAATGCTGACACCCTGTTAATGAATTTAAAAAAGTTGGTACTCCTGGAGAGGAGAAAGTGGCTTTTAAAAACAGGAGAGGTCTGGACAGAGTAGGTTGGGAGAAGCTGTTCATGCTCACACGAGGATTGAGAATGAGAGGGTAATTTAAAGTAATTTGGAAAAGAAGCAAATGTGATATTAGGCAAAGAAATTTTATGAATGGCTTAGGCCAACGTTGGAAGTGTATTGGCAGCTGGTTCCATCAAGGTATTTAAGAGGTCAGTTTATCATTATTTGAAGAGAAACAATTTGCAGATAAATGGGGAGAAAGTAATAGAATGACATTGAGCCATAATATTTATTTGGCAAACTGGTGCAGACATGATGAGCTGAATGGCCTCCCTCTACACTAACAATTCTATGATTTTAGACTTGGAAACCAACTATGGAATTTTATAGGCATTCCAGGACATATGTAGAATTTAACATGAAATAGAGACAGATGCATGGTATCTATGTTTAATATCTTGCAACTGTATTCCCAGGAATTCTAACCATGAACTGTCTGGCAAATATTACCTGATTGCACAAACATAACATCAACTACTTTCAGACAACAATATGACACGGAAACATGTTTGTACTGTTCTTATCTCCAGATCTGACTACTCTATTGTTTCCCTAACTTGGATTTAAACTCCTGTAAATTTCAGCTTATTTAAAAATACTGCTGGCGATATTGTATTCTTCAGCTCGTCCATACTTGCTCATTCCCCTTGTCCTTTCTGTCCTGCAGTCACACAAAGCCGCAAATTTAGAATTCTCACTTCAAGGCTTTACTATCTCTATCTTTGTAACCTGTCAAACCTATGCAAAACCCCGACATGTCTGACTCCATTCATGTTTACATCCTTTCTCATGACACCAAAGCTGGCCATTCCTTTAACTATGGAATTCCTCTATCAAAGTACTTTAATCTCTCTAGAAAGTTTTCCTCTATTAAGATCCTTCTGAAAACTTAGCAGCAAACCACTGCAACTGCTGGAACTTGTCCTGAAAACTGCTGGAGATCACAGTGGGTCAGGCAGCATCCATAGAGAGAGAACAAGCTAATGTTTTGAATCTGGTTGAGTCTCCATCAGAGTTGATGAAGAGTCATCTAGAGTCAAAACATTAGCTTGCTCTCACTTCTTCAAACCTTGTTGTTGGGGAAGCTTCAGTGACCCTTTGAAGATCATTTTGTTAGCCTCAGCACAATTTTTCTAATGCTTTTGTAAAATCTTAAAGTTAGAACATAGAACATAGAACAATACAGCACAGAACAGGCCCTTCGGCCCACGATGTTGTGCCGAACATTTGTCCTAGCTTAAGCACCCATCCATGTACTTAACCAATTGACGCTTAAAGGTCACCAATGATTCTGACTCTGCCACTCCCACAGGCAGCGCATTCCATGCCCCCACCACTCTCTGGGTAAAGAACCTACCCCTGACATCCCCCCTATACCTTCCACCCTTCATCTTAAATTTATGTCCCCTTGTAACACTCTGTTGTACCCGGGGAAAAAGTCTCTGACTGCCTACTCTATCTATTCCTCTGATCATCTTATAAACCTCGATCAAGTCACCCCTCATCCTTCGCCGTTCCAATGAGAAAAGGCCTAGCACTCTCAACCTATCCTCGTACGACCTATTCTCCATTCCAGGTAACATCCTGTTAAATCTTCTCTGCACCCTCTCCAAAGCTTCCACATCTTTCCTAAAGTGAGGCGACCAGAACTGCACACAGTACTCCAAATGTGGCCTTACCAAGGTCCTGTACAGCTGCAACATCACCTCACGACTCTTGAATTCAATCCCTCTGCTAATGAACGCTAATATACCATAGGCCTTCTTACAAGCTCTATCCACCTGAGTGGCAACTTTCAAAGAGCTATGACATAGACCCCAAGATCCCTCTGCTCCTCCACCTTACTAAGAACCCTACCGTTAACCCTGTATTCCGCATTCTTATTTGTCCTTCGAAAATGGACAACCTCACACTTGACAGGGTTGAACTCCATCTGCCACTCCTCAACCCAGCTCTGCATCATATCTAAGTCCCTGTGCAGCCGACAACAGCCCTCCTCACTATCCACATCTCCACCTATCTTCGTATCGTCTGCAAATTTACTGACCCACCCTTCGACTCCCTCTTCCAAGTCATTAATAAAAATTACAAATAGCAGAGGACCCAGAACTGATCCCTGCGGAACTCCACTTGTAACTGGGCTCCAGGCTGAATACTTACCATCTACCACCACTCTCTGACTTCGACCGGTTAGCCAGTTTTCTATCCAACTGGCCAAATTTCCCTCTATCCCATGCCTCCTGACTTTCCACATAAGCCTACCATGGGGAACCTTATCAAATGCCTTACTAAAATCCATGTACACTACATCCACTGCTCCACCCTCATCCACATGCTTGGTCACCTCCTCAAAGAATTCAATAAGACTTGTAAGGCAAGACCTACCCTTCACAAATCCGTGCTGGCTCTCCCTAATCAAGCAGTGTCTTTCCAGATACTCATAAATCCTATCCCTCAGTACCCCTTCCATTACTTTGACTACCACCAAAGTAAGACTAACTGGCCTGTAATTCCCAGAGTTATCATAAGTTGTAACATAAATAAGACATTTCAGTGTTATGAGCTTGTTCAAGTGAGTTTCCTTGTCCAGTTCCCTTTAAAAATTCTTTATTATGATGTAAGTCCATTTAGAAATCATCTGAAACATTCACTTGGAAAGAGGAGGCACCGACCTAGTGGCATTATTGCTGGAATGTTAACCCAGAGTCATAGAGTCATAGAGATGTACAGCATGGAAACAGACCCTTTGGTCCAACCCATCCATGCTGACCAGCTATCTTAGGCCAATCTAGTCCCACCTGCCAGCATCCGGCCCATATCCCTCCAAACCCTTCCTATTCATATACCCATCCAAATGCCTCTTAAATGTTGCAATTGTACCAGCCTCCACCACTTCCTCTAGCAGCTCATTCCATACCCGTACCACCCTCTGTGTGAAAAAGTTGCGCCTTAGGTCTCTTTTATATCTTTCCCCTCTCACCCTAAACCTATGCCCTCTAGTTCTGGACTCCCCAACCCCAGGGAAAAGAATTTGCCAATTTACCCTATCCATGCCCCTCATAATTTTGTAAACCTCTATAAGGTCACTCCTCAGCCTCCGACACTCCAGGGAAAACAGCCCCAACCTGTTCAGCCTCTTCTTATAGCTGAAATCCTTCAACCCTGGCAACATCCTTATATATCTTTTCTGAATCCTTTCAAGTTTCACAACATCTTTCTGATAGGAAGGAGACCAGAATTGCACGCAATATCCAAACAGTGGCCTAACCAATGTCCTGTACAGCCGCAACATGACCTCCCAACTCCTGTACTCAATACTCTGACCAATAAAGGAAAGCATACCAAACGCCTTCTTCACTAACCTATCTACCTGCGACTCCACTTTCAAGGAGCTATGAAATTGCACTCCAAGGTCTCTTTGTTCAGCAACACTCCCTAGGACCTTACCATTAAGTGTATAAGTCCTGCTAAGATTTGCTTTCTCAAAATGCAACACCTCGCATTTATCTGAATTAAACTCCATCTGCCACTTCTCAGCCCATTGGCCCATCTGGTCCAGATCCTTTTGTAATCTGAGGTAACCCTCTTCGCTGTCCACTACACCTCCAATTTTGGTGTCATCTGCAAACTTACTAACTGTACCTCTTATGCTCACATCCAAATCATTTATGTAAATGACAAAAAGTAGAGGGCCCAGCACTGATCCTTGTGGCACTCCACTGGTCACAGGCCTACAGTCTGAAAAACAACCCTCCACCACCACCCTCTGTCTTCTACCTTTGAGCCAGTTCTGTATCCAAATGGCTAGTTCTCCCTGTATTCCATGAGATCTAACCTTGCTAATCAGTCTCCCATGGGGAACCTTGTCGAACGCCTTACTGAAGTCCATATAAATCACCTATACTGCTCTGTCCTCATCAATCCTCTTTGATACTTGTTCAAAAATCTCAATCAAGTTTGTGAGACATGATTTCCCATGCATAAAGCCATATTGACTATCCCTAATCAGTCCTTGCCTTTCCAAATACATGTACATCCTGTCCCTCAGGATTCCCTCCAACAACTTGCCCACCACTGAGGTCAGGCTCACTGGTCTATAGTTCCCTGGCTTGTCCTTACCACCCTTCTTAAACAGTGGCACCAAGTTAGCCAACCTCCAGTCGTCTGGCATCTCACCTGTGACTATTGATGATACAAATATCTCAGCAAGAGGCCCAGCAATCACTTCTCTAGCTTCCCACAGAGTTCTCGGGTACACCTGATCAGGTCCTGGGGATTTATCCACCTTTACCCATTTCAAGACATCCAGCACTTCCTCCTCTCTAATCTGGACATTTTGCAAGATGTCACCATCTATTTCCTTACAGTCTATATCTTCCATATCATTTTCCACAGTAAATACTGATGCAAAATATTCATTTAGTATATCCCCCATTTTCTGGGGGTCCACACAAAGGCCACCTTGCTGATCTTTGAGGAGCCCTATTCTCTCCCTAGTTACCCTTTTGTCCTTAATGTATTTGGAAAAACCCTTTGGATTCTCCTTAATTCTATTTGCCAAAGCTATCTCATGTCCCTGTTTTGCCCTCCTGATTTCCCTCTTAAGTATACTTCAACTTCCTTTATACTCTTCTAAGAATTCAATCGATCTGTCCTATCTATACCTTACATATGGTTCCTTCTTTTTCTTAACGAAACCCTCAATTTCTTTAATCATCCAATATTCCCTATAGTTACCAGCCTTCCCTTTCACCCTGACAGGAATATACTTTCTCTGGATTCTTGTTATCTCATTTCTGAAGGCTTCCCATTTTCCAGCCGTCCCTTTACCTGCGAACATCTGCCTCCAATCAGCTTTCGTAAGTTCTTGCCTAATACCATCAAAATTGGCCTTTTTCCAATTTAGAACTTCAACTTTTAGATCTGGTCTATCCTTTTCCATCACTATTTAAAATCGAATAGAATTATGGTCGCTGGCCCTAAAGTGCTCCCCGACTGACACCTCAGTCACCTGCCCTGCCTTATTTCCCAAGAGTAGGTCAAGTTTTGCACCTTCTCTAGTAGGTACATCCACATACTGACCCACATAATATTCTGGGTTGTGTTGTCACCCTCTGGTGTCACCTTGAAACATTGAATATACTGTAAGATTTTGGGGTGGCATGCTGGCTCAGTGGTTAGCACTGCTGCCTTACAGCACCAGGGACTCAGGTTCAATTCCACCCTCAGGTGACTGTTTGTGTGGAATTTGCACATTCTCCCTGTGTCTGCGTGGGTTTCCTCCCATAGTCCAAAGATGTGTAGATCAGGTGGTTTGGTCGTGCCAAATTGCCCATAGTGTCCAGGGATGTGCAAGCTAGGTCGATTAACCATGGGAAATGCAGGGTGACAGGGATAGGGTAAGGGGGTGAGTCTGGGTTGGACGGTTGGTGTGGACTTGATGGGCTGAAGGGCTTGCTTCCACATTGTAGTGATTCGGCGATTTCTATTCTAAAAATGAAGTTTTTAAATAAGTTTTATTACCATAATTAATATTTAATAGTTACGCAAAATGATTTTTGAATTGCTAATATTTACAGCATTGCTGAGTTTTGTGATGGAAGTCAATATTACAGCTGTCCACATATCTCTCCTTTAAATTGGTCTCAACAACTGAAGTGACAGTGCAATTTTTAAACATTATTCTCACTTTCCACTTACCACTAGGACTGAGGCTGAAGTTAATAATTAACCGATTTAGTCACCCAAGAGATTTAATTCCTTGAAACTTGAAGTAGAAGGTCAAGCAAAGGGCTGTCAGCTTATTGCAAAATACTTTATTAAACTAAAGTTATCTTGAAAAATCTCCCATGTCAATTTGCATTGCTGGCAAATTCAGTAATATGGACTTTTCTCACATGTATGTGTCTGACTCTATGACCATATATAAAATACAGAAAACATGTGCATAGAATTCAACTTATCTGATCTACTCAATAAAAGTAGGAAGATTATATATAACCAGTATACCAAGGGGCTGAATTCTGATAAGAATTTACCTCTTTTATGCACATTGAGATCCAATATTCCCCAGGAACCATTCCATTTTCCACTTTAGATTTAATCAAATCAACATTGTGTTTATAAAATCCCAAGTATATTTTAAAATAAATTGCTTCCTTGCCAAATACTTGGGTTCTGTTGCTACTATGACTTTAATAGTGAGCTTCGTGTCAGGTTTTTAAACTTATTCTGAAGGAGGGTCTCTGAACTCAAAACATTGACTCTGCTTTCTCTCTTCTGATGCTGCCAGACCTGCTGAGTTTCTCCAATCTTATCTGTGTTTGTCCTTCAATTAATGTCTACTGCTGTTGGTGTTTGTGGAAGGAAATTTTCCCTGTAATCTTCAAGAGGTTTAATGAATGGTGACAGAGAAGAGAGAGAGAGAGGGGGGGGGGGGGGGAATACTAACCTTAACATAATCCTCCTGTTAAAGTAGGTTTTTCAACCTTAAAACCTGAAAATTAATGATGTTAAGGTAGTGACTGAGCCCTGGCCGCTTGTCCTGAGGTACAGGAAGTACAGATTGTTCTGCTATAATGCAACAGTTGTATTCCTCTGTAACCCTGTGCAATAGAAAATCACGCTGTAGAAAATGGCAAATAGAAAATTGCTTAACCCTTTTAGTAGAAAATTTGCATTATCCAAACAGCGTTCACAATTCGTCAACTGCATTACAGCCAATTCACGCTGACAAAACATGTGCTATAGCAGAACCACCTGTAACAGTTCACTTTATAAGTAACTACTAGGATTCTGTGGACAGCTACGGTCAGTTTCTTATTGAAAGGTTAGAAAAACTATAAAGCACAAAAGAGGAAGGATGTAGTTGTGTTGAAGACGATTCCAAGATGGTTCACTAGATTAATTCTGAAATATCTCCACAGAGTCCAGTATCCTGTCACCAACCCACCCTTTATTTACACTTGAGCAGGTCCTTGACTTTAGTTCTGCCTCATTCACAGTCAGGTACCAGAGTGTCAGCATCTCTGACAATCCCCTTTTTTTTCACATCAAAGGGCGATGCTGTGTAACACTGTTGTTTTTTTTTATCAAAGGGCGATACTCCTATTAATTTTTTTTAGGATGTTTGACACCCCTGTTGTTTTTAATATAATTTAACCCCTTAGGCGGTAGTGTTATTTTTTTCCCCAGCACCCATTGTGTGTGTGTGCAGGTGTGAGACACAGTGAGAGACACAAGGTGCACGAATCTTTATTCGATTTCCACCACCAGGAAGAAAGGAAACACCCGAGTGGCACAATCCCCTTTTTATCTGACAGCCAGGGCTCCCTGATTGGACCAGGTTAGCAGCCCCAATCAGGAAACTCATATTCTATGCGGTCCACCTGACTGACCTCATAACAATTACGGCAGATTCCAGAAGTAGGGCTTTGTCTCATGGAGGGAGATTGAGCAGTTTAGGCCTATACTCTCTGAAGCTTAGAAGAATCAGAGGAGATCTAATTGAGGTCTATCGGATGCTAAAGGAGATTGACAAAGTAGACAGAAGATGATGTTTCCTCATGTGGGGGTAATCTAGAATGAGAGGTTGCATAGTTTTAGGATCAGGGGCAGCAGATTTAAAGCAGGGATGGGGAGAAATTACTTCTGTCAAAGGCTGATGAATGTTTGGAACTCACTCCCCCGGCCTGTGCTGGCTGCCTGGACAGTAATTAGATTTAAGGATGAGACAGACAGATTTTGAATTAGTAATGGGTTGAAGGATTATGAGGAGTGAGCAGGAAAGCGGAGTCTGATCATTCACAACTCAAAAACTGTGGTGCTGGAAAGGCACAGCCAGTCAGGCAGCATCTGAGAAGCTGGAGAGTCGACGTTTCGAGCATAAGCTCTTCATCAGGAATGTTATTTTTTGACCCTGATCTCCAGCATCTGTAGTTCTCACTTTCTTCCAGTCTGATCATTCACAAGTCGACAGGACAATAACTTACATACTCAGCTGAGTGAGGGGCACGCGTTAGGTGCAATCATTTCAAACAATGTACTCTGGCTAAGTAAGGACCTCATTAAACAATAATCTAATCATGTAGCTCGTGGACAAGGAATTAACATGCTATGACCATATTTGGATAACTAGTAAAGTGATGAGATGGTTATGTGACAAACTAATTAACCTTAATTTCTGGTTAAGAAATGAGTATGCTCCAAGCCATGCTAGTCTCCACACTGAAAAACAGCAAGACCCCTCATTGGAGCACGATCCCTCTGATTTCTCTCGATGGGCTGGATGGCCAGTTTCACACTATAGAGATTCGATGAGAATCAGTCTCTTTCTTTCTCTTCACCCTGTGGGCTTGAGTTCTGACCATCTATTAACCAACTGGCAATGTTTAACAAATCAACCCAACCGTTACTACCTGAAGAAGACCAGATACCAATTGTATACTCAATCTCCAAACTGTCTCAGTGCTGATTCCCAAAGGACCATCAAGCCCAGTGTGAAACCAGCTAAATAAATAACCTACAAGATGTGTATATCATAGAATTCCTGTTGTGTGGAAACAGGCCCTTCAGCCCAACACATCCACACCGATCCTGTGAAGAATAACCCATCCAGATCCATTCCCCTATCCTATTATCCTATATTTACACCTGACTAATGCACCTAACCCACACATCTCTGAACTCTTTGCTCAATTTAGCTTGGTCAATTCACCTAACCTGCAATCTTTGGACTGTGGGAGGAAACCAGAGCACCTGGAGGAAACCCATGCAGACGCGGGGAGAATGTACAAACTTCACACAGACAGTCACCTGAGGCTGGAATCAAACCTGTGTCCCTGATGCTGTGAGGTAGCAGTGCTGATCACTGAGCCACTATGCCGCCCCTATTTCATTAATACCTATTAGATCTATCACCATTGTGCAACTCATAGTAGAATTGCTACAGTGTGGAAGTAGGCCATTCAGCGCATTAAGTCCACACCAACTCTCAGAAGATCATCCCACCCAGACCCTCGCATCCCTGTAACCTTGTACTTCCCATAGTTAACCCACCCAGTCTGCATATCCCTGGATACTATGGGCAATTTAGTATGGCCAATCCAGCCAACCTGCACATCTTTGGACTGTGGGAAGAAACCCATGTAGACACGGGGAAAATGTGCAAACTCCACACAGACAGTCACCTGAGACTGGAATCAAACTCAGATCCCTGGTGCTGTGAGGCAGCAATGCTAACCACTGAGCTACCAAGCCACGTGCGGGGTGTGTGTGTGTGTGTGTGTGTTTTCGCAAGTGCTTATGACCACTAATGTCAGCATTTTTATTATCTATTCAGACTGGATGTTAAATACAATAAATAGTATTTTAATTTCTAAAAAAAGAACTTTAGAAGGAAATTTACATGAGATACTTTGCAAAGTCAATCCATACACTTTTAAACTCTCATTGAGTTAGCAAGTATGTCCTTTTGAAAAAACACAATTATGTTCAAACTAAGAATGGGAAAATAGGAGAGCCATTCTCTCCTTCCTCACCAAATCGGAAGAAGAAAGGTTTTAATAAAATGTAAGGAGAGATAATTTGCCCAGTTTCCTCAATGAAAGAGTAGTATCAGATGAGAACACCACAAGGCTATAGTTATAACATATGCATCTCGAATAAAGGAAGTTAACTTGAAGAATTGTGCAAGAAAGAATTTAAGACATTTGCAAAATGGGGAACTTTGGCAATCCCTGTAATGTGGCATCGAGACTCACTGACTACAAATAATGAGGACATATCAATGACAGACAATTGTTAATGAGATCTAGGACATGTACATATTGGGAGGCAAGCCAAGTACTGGAGCATAAAAATATCAGCTCAAGGGCATTCAGAGGTGCTACAATGAGTTGGGTGTTTGGTCACACAGGGTAAAAACAATGACTGCAGATGCTGAAAACCAAATACTGGATTAGTGGTGCTGGAAGAGCACAGCAGTTCAGGCAGCATCCAACGAGCAGCGAAATCGACGTTTCGGGCAAAAGCCCTTCATCAGGAATAAATGTGTTTGGTCACACAGACCATTCTCTGGTGTAAGCATGGATGCTGACATTTGTTTGCAATCTTTATTGATGCTTATGCATGCATGTAATTACTATCGATTTTAAGTAAAGAAACAGCGTGAAATCTCTATTCTAATTTGTCATTCCCACCACTGACCTGTGAGACTGAAATGACAGGTCTTACATGATGCAGATGTTGTCTAGACTTTAGCTACAACTGAATAGGTGGAATTGGAAAGAAGAGAAGAAAGCTTCATGTTATTAGCTGATAAAGAAGGTGCAGTGAGGTCAAAAAAGAAGAGCGCACCATGGGCCGATCTATTGCATCTGTTAACAATAAACCCAAATTGTTTTTGGTGGACATGTGAGAGTATACCTTTTGTCATAGTCTCTTGAGTACAAATAGGGTGTAGAGACCAAACCAGGAGGAGACAATGCAGTCCATTTCATGTCAGAAACTTTTAAAATATATTTTCACAGAGAAAGATAATATTTTCCCTACTCTTTTCCTGTCATAACTAGTATTACAGCTTAATATGACTTCTGTCATAGATCCATTGGAATTTTTTTAAACAGCTTAGTGGATTTCCCCAGGCAAACAGGAATTATGTTCTCATGTTGTCAACTGACCAGTGCAAAGAACAAACACTCATTTTCCGATAGTCTGTCACTACACATAATCCTATGCTTGCGAAGAGTCAGTCTTGCTAAGAATGTTAGGCTTCTGTAAATAAAAACATTCCGGAAGACTGACATCAGCCATTTAAAACTTCAGCTGTTCAGAGTAGCTCATTCCATGACTGTGGGAGATCATTAGATCACAAGGTCATATGAAATGGGAACAGGATCATGGCTGATACGATTGTAGCTCTTTACTCTGCTTTCCAGCCTGTCTTCTTAACCCTGAACTCCCATATCAATCATAAATCTGCTTGACTTAGCCTTCTACATTTAGTGATTCCATTGCATTGGGAAAGATAATTCCAAAGTTTCACAACCCCTGCAGAAATAAAGAGTTCATCTTCACCTTAAATGTGGGATTCCTCAATTTTAAATGGTGTCTAGACTTCCCTCACAAGGGGAAACATCTTTTCAGCAAGTCCCTCAGAATCTGCTATGTTTCAATAAGATCAGAGCATTGAGTACAGGAGTTGGGAGGTCATGTTGCGGCTTTACAGAACATTGGTTAGGCCACTGTTGGAACATTGCGTGCAATTCTGGTCTCCTTCCTATCGGATAGATGTTGTGAAACTTGAAAGGGTTCAGAAAGGATTTACAAGGATGTTCCCAGGGTTGGAGGATCTGAGCTACAGGGAGAGGCTGAACAGGCTGGGGCTGTTTTCCCTGGAGCATCGGAGGCTGAGGGGTAACCTTATAGGGGTTTATAAAATCATGAGGGGCATGGGTAGGATAAATAGACAAAGTCTTTTCCCTGGGGTGTGGGAATCCAGAACTAGAGGGCATAGGTTTAGGGTGAGAGGGGAAAGATATAAAAGAGACCCAAGGGGCAACATTTTCATGCAGAGGGTGGTATGTGTATGGAATGAGCTGCCAGAGGAAGTGGTGGAGGCTGGTGCAATTGCAACATTTAAGAGGCATTTGGATGGGTACATGACTAGGAAGGGTTTGGAGGGATATAGGCCGGGTGCTGGCAGGTGGGACTAGATTGGGTTGGGACATCTGGTCGGCATGGACGGGTTGGACCGAAGGGTCTGTTTCCATGCTGTACATCTCTATGACTCTATCACTCCAATGAGTACAAGCCCAATCTGCCCAAGCTTTCCTCATAAGACAACCACTTCAACGCAGCAAGTAGTCTAATGAAACTCCCCGGAATTGTTTCTAATGCAGTAAAATAAAGATCAAAACTTGTATGGTACACTTGATGTTGTCTTTCAATACCCTTGATGCGCAGTTGCCGGTGTTGGACTGGGGTGGACAAAGTTAAGAATCAGAGTTGTGAGTGTGGTGCTGGAAAAGCACAGCAGGTCAGGCAGCATCCGAGGAGCAGCAGAATCGGTGTTTCAGGCTTAAGCCCTTCATCAGAAAAGGGTACACTCAACTCTGATCTCCAGTATCTGCAGTCCTCACTTTCTCCAAAGCTAAAAATCACTTGACACCAGGTTATAGTCCAACAGGGTTATTTGGTAGCACAAACTTTCGGAGTGCTGCTCCTTCATCAGGTAGCTGTGGAACAGGATCAAAAGACACAGAATTTATCGCAAAAGATTACAGTGTCATACAGCTGAAATGATATATTGAACAAACCTAGATTGTTGTTAAGTCTTTCAATTTTTAGAATGGGTTGCAGGTTTTCATTCATTAATATATAAATCTTTCGAGTTTATAACAAAAAGGTGACATCTCAGCTCAACAGTACATTAAAGGTGTGAGGTTAGAGTGTGTATGTATTCCAGTCTTGAGTCAGATTGGTTCTATTTCCAAAGTAGAAATTTTTAAAATGTCGTATGGATTGGCTACCCACAGATTATGTGCTTTTTGAACAAAATACAATTCTGCAAATTCAAATTCATCCCAGAGACTTATATGTTGTGTGTGCGTGAATGTAAGGGAGAGGGAGTGTGTGTGTGTGAGAGAGAGAGGGAGAGAGTGTGAGTGTGTGCATGTATGAGTGTGTATTTGTGTGTGTCTGTGTGTGTCTGTGTGTGTGTGCTTGATAGAGTGTTAACGTGAGTGTGATGGAGTATATGCTAGTGAGAGTGTGTGCGCGTGAGTATGTGTGTGTGTATCTGAGAGAGAGCGCCTGTATGAGAGAGGGTCTACGTGTGTTTGAGTATGTAAGAGTGTGTGTGTGTGTGTGTGTGTGTATGTTTGTGTGCGCGTGTTTATAGTCAGTGGGGTCACCTATAGTGTGATGTGAACCCCAGTGATTTTTAATGTATATCCATTACTTGGATAGTTTGCCAACCTGAAACTGCCCCATTTATCCCAACTCGCTTGTTTCCTGTTGTCAACTAATTCTCTGCCTGTGCTATCAATGTTACCTCCTGAACCGTAATCTCTTGTGCACAAAGTTTTATTTTCCACCTAATTGAATTACATTTGGAAGTCTAAAGGCACCTCGTCCACTAATTTCACATTGTTTGCTCTGTTCAGTACATCATCAAAGAACTCTCTTGAAAATTCTGAAGAAGGGTTATGAAGAAGGGTCACTTGACCCAAAATGTTAACTGATTTCCCTCTGCAGATGCTACCAGACCTGCTCAGCTTTTCCAGCAATCTGTTTTTGTTTGTAATTTCCAGAATCTGTAGTTCTTTTGGGGTCCAGGTCATTGAGTATATTTAAGACTGAGATAGTTAGGTTCTTGAGTATCAAAGGGCTTAAGGGTTGTGGGGAGAAAGCAGGAGATTGGGGTTGAGAAACTTATCAGCCATGATTGAATGGTGGAGCAGACTCAATTGGCTGAATGGCTTAAGTCCTGCTCCAACATCTTAGAGTCATATTGGGATGCAAATTTTTAACATCCTACTTAATCCAGTAATATTTGGGATTAAGATTCCCCATCTCCCTATCCCCTCGGTGTTGTGATTTGTATATTTAAATATTTTGTTTTAATGGTTGTGATTCTCTTTTTGTGAGCATGAACACAGCTCTGAACCAAAGGTGAAACTGTATCGACATGTCTATCAGAGTCTTCGATTGCACAGTCGGCAACATATTTTGCTAATTAATTTACGTGCACCAAGTTTCTTTATGTCTCTGAATAAATTTTAATAATGTCAACCCACAGGCAAAAAAAAACTCCAGGGACTTCGGGAAACAGATTGTGCCTCTTCGGAGGGGTTTGGCCTTCATGTGGGTGACATCATAATTTAATAGAGTTTGTTCTGAAAAGATAATTGATTGCATGGAGAGAAACAGATAGAATGAAAAGTGATGATTCATTAGTATAGTTCTTGAATCATTATTTTAAGAAGTAAATAATATTTTATACAGCAAAAGTGAGATTCAGGATAGGATTTTAAATCAGTACTAATCTATTTTTAAAAAGGGTACTGATTTTAACTTCTGTCTTCTTCTGTTACATAATTATTCAATTTATTGCCCCCAAGCTAAATGGAGCTGACGTTTGGAAAAAAAGATTAGCAACGATTTTTTTTCAGAGTTGTCACAGAAAAAGCATCGATACAATTTGAAAGTAAAAGCACTTAAACATCAGTGTTCATTACTCTATTCAAAGTCCTCAAATATTATTCCACTGTATTGAAAGAAATGTTATTGTGACAGCTTCCTTGCTGTTTGAACACAAATGTCCCTTCATCCAGCTGCAAAACTGTCCTCATTACAAATAATAAATATATATCTCAGAGGTTAATCATTTGGCAAACACCACACGAGTTAATGCTTCTGCTGAGTCACTGAGTAAATGTTCCGCATGATGGGATAATTTTAATGGCAATTTTGACTTTAGGCAAAACTGTAAAAGAGGCAAGGAAGATTGAGCAATCTATGTTACATCTCACTTAATTTTTATTCCCATTGTAGCTAACACATGAAAGATGGGCAAGGATTTGAACAGTAACAATACACTTATGTCTTTGAAAATTGGTGGATGGGAGGGGAGTTGGATAAAGTGTCGAAGCTGAGTGTGGATTTTTTGAGAAGGCCCTGATAATATGGTTTTAAAAGAGAGGATCCTGGAATGTGGAAATCATGAGCATTTTCAGATAGCATGGGACCAGGATGGTATCCAAAATATAACAAAGAACTGCAGATGCTGAAGATCTGATGCAAAAAGCAGAAATTGTGGGGTAAGGTCAGAAGTTTTGACTGCCAGATGCTGCCAGACCTGCTGTGTTTCTCCAGAAATATCTGTTCCCGTTTCAGATTTTCAGCATCTGCACTTCTTTGTTTTATTAAATTGACATGTTGGGATGGTCAGATGGTTAGTGGGAATGGAACAATAAATAGCTCTCTCGGACAAAACAGGTTTGGGGTCAGGAAATTAAAGCAGACAGGACAGCATTATGCTGAATCCCTTCCTATCACAGGCCCACCTCAAACTCTCCGCTTTCCACTACATTCAGTACAGATACATCATTACATAAAGGATGATGAAACAATATGTGTTCACACAGGACTGTTGGAAGTTACATGAACAATGACCTTCACCTTTGACCGACACTGGCTTTTTTCCTGTCATTACTGCTAATGAGAAGAGATTGACTGACGAGGTTAGGATTGTTTTCGCTGGAGTTCAGATGAATAAGGGGTGATCTCATAGAGATTTATAAAATTCTTACAGGATTAGACAGGGTAGATGTAGGAAGGATGTTCCTGATGGTGGGTGCATCCAGAACCAGGAATCACAGTCTGAGGATTTGGGGTAAGCCATTTAGGATGACGATAAGACATTTCTTCACCCAAAGAATGGTGAGGCTGTGGAATTCATTACCACAGGAAGGAGTTGATGCCAAAACATTGAATGTATTCAAGAGACAGCTAAATATAGCACTTGGGGTGAATGGGATCACATGTTATGGGCAGAAAGCAGGATTAGGCTATTGTATTGGTTGATCAGCCTTGATGGTGATGAATGGCAGAGCAGGCTCAAAGGGCTGAATGGCCTCCACCTGCTTCTATCTTCTTTTGTTTCTTGGTTTCTATGTAACTTCAACCCCACATTGAGATGTCCCTGTTCAATTTGCAAGCACCAATGGCATGTCACAAATCACCTTTGATCAGCATCTGACTCTGAGTCATTCACGGAACGTTTCAGAGAACATCTCTCTCTGGGGGACACACACCAAACAACTCCACCACCCCATGGCCGAACACTTCAACTCCCCCTCCCACTCCACCAAGGACATGCAAGTCCTGGGCTTCCTGTACCACCAAACCCAAGCCTCCCGATGCCTGGAGGAAGAATGCCTCATTTTATGCCTTAGGAGCCTCCAACCACACAAGATCACTGTCAAATTCACCAGCTTCCTCATTTCCCATCTCTCCACCTTATCCCATATCCAACTCTCTAACTCGGCACCGCCCTCTTGAACTGTCCTACTTGTCATTCTTCCTTCCCACCCCCACCTTCATTTACCTCTCACACTCCCAGCTACCTTGCCCCAACCCCAACTCCCTCCCATTTAACTCTCAGCCCCCTTGGCCCGCTCACCCCACATTCCTCATGAAGAGCTGGTGCTTGAAACATCTATGCTCCTGCTCCTCGGATGCTGCCTGACCTGCTGTGCTTTTCGAGCATCACACTTTTTGACTCTGATCTCCAGCATCTGTTGTCCTGACTGTCTCCTGAAGCACCCTCACTCTGCAAGCAGAGCCAATATGAATAAGGCTGGGCTTTGTGCTGCTTCATGTACTTGGCCATACACTGCCATCCAACAGACATGGATCCCTGCTTTCACCCTCAAGGTCAACTACAAGAGGGCACAGGTTCAACGTGAGGGGGGACCATTTCGGGAGACGTGTGGGGATCATTTTTCACCCGGAGGGTGGTGTGTGCCTGGAACACCTCAACAAGTGGAGGTGGTAGAAACAGACACGTTAGTAACGTTTAAGGCACATCTTGATAGAGACATGAACGGTAGGCAAACAGGGGGATAGACACCATGTATGGGCAAGAAGTAGTGGCTCTAAATAAGGTTTAGGAACCAGCACAGGCTTGGTGGACTGAAGGGCCTGTTCCTGTGCTGTATTGTATTGTATAAAATTATGTCTGCTCTACCCAGCCTGGGCACTGTCCCTGCCGTGTTCTATCTGCATTTCTCATCGGGACTATACACATTGGAATTGAGAAGAATAGGGGTGGGGTTGTGTATCTTAGAGAAACATATAAAACGATGAAGGGAGTTGATAAGAGAGAAGCAGAGAGGTTGTTTCCACAGGAACTAGGGGGGATAGCCTCAAAATAAGAGGGAGCAGATTGAGGACTGAATTGAGGAGGAACTTCTTCATCCAAAGGTCTGTGAACCTGTAGAATTCCTTGCCCAGTGAAGCAGTTGAGGCTACCTCATTAAATGATTTTAAGGCAAAGATAGATTTTTGAACAGTAAAAGGATTAAGGGTTATGGTGAGAGGGTGGGGAGGTGGAGCTGAGTCCATGAGAAGGTCAGCCATGATCTTATTGAATGGCGGAGCAGGCTCGAGGGGCCAGATGGCTACTCCTGCTCCCTCTTCTTATGTAGACACCATCTGAACTGGGCCCGTCGCCTTGTCGTCAGGTACCATGCCCCTCCTACCCCCCACCTAATACCCCAAATCTCCTCACTCCTCTCACCTTTGTACTCTCAGACACTGCTCCGCATTGCCGAGGTTTTGCCTGACCCCGACACTGCAAATGGTTTCTCACCCCCCAGCCTTGAACTGACAATCCCGTCCGTGCAGCATTTCCCCCCACTGCCCGTACAGGCCCAGCTCGGCCCCCACCCCTGACATTTGGACAGATGGGACCCCAGCAAGATATCTGCCTCAGGTCTCTGATCAACTTTGACAACCAGCGCCTGAGCCTGACTGACTAGAGCCCTGATCGCTGTGTTAGTTCCCCCAGCTGATGGCAGCATGCGGTTTGCTGACTGCCTTACAGGAATAAAAAGAGCTCCCTCCCAGACTGTACTGGGGCAGATCCCCCTCACTATGATCATACCAAGTGGGGGACGCACTGTGGTAAAGCGCCTAGACTGTGCCATTGACTGACCTTCCTGGGATCACCCACAGACAGCAGCCCCAGCATGACTGGTGTGAGGACTAGACACCACCTTGTTCCAACCAGGATTCCACTCTGATTTGAGCCAATAGATGTGGAGCTGGAAAAACACAGCAGGTCAGAGAGCATCTGAGGAGCAAGAGAATCTGACCTGCTGTGCTTTTCCAGCTTCATATCTATTGACTCTTGCTTCCAGCATCTGCAGACCTTACTGTTTCCTCTCTACTCTGATTTCTACGGTGAGCTTTCTTGTCATTTAGTTTGTTTGGTAAGATATAAAATTGAATATTAATGATGCCAGCTAAGCCATCAATCATGGAATTATACAATTCAGAAGGGGGCCCTGGGCCCATTCAAGTCTGTATCACGGAAAATGTACCCGACAAAGCGGCAGTGATCTGAAAGATTTTGTTTTCAAATAAATCTGTTGGTCTGTAACCTGGTGTCATGTGACCTTGTCCACCCCAGTCCAACACTGGCACCTCCACATCATGACCAAAAATATACTCTGACCTACACTAGTCCCACTTTTCTGCACTGGGCACATATCCATGAATGTTATGATGCTTCAGGTGTTCATCCAAGTACTTTTTAAAGTATATAAGGTTTCCTGCCTCAGTTACCCTCCCTCACAAAGGCACTTACAAACAATAATTCTCTTTAATTGGCAAATCACTGTTTCCTCACAAGAAACATATCACTCTGTTTGTCAAATGTATAAAAGTGGAGCATGATGTTCCTGACATTGAGACAGATCTTGCTGGAATTTCTGTCTGATTCTCCAACACCCCTCACCACGGCCCACAACACTCAGACCCTTATAGGTCTCTGAGCAAGGGAAAGGGAGCAGCAAAGCAGAAGCAATTAAATGATTGTCTTAAACTTAATGGCAAGGAAGTCTATGAAGCTCTTGCCTTTGGAGACGAGGGTTGAGGACGCAGAGGGGTTTTAGAAGTTGGGTGATCACACAGAAAACAACTTGGGGATTCTGTTTGTTGTCCAGTCTGATCCTTCTGGTGTGAGTGGCTTGGCAGAGGTGAGCAAGGGCAATGCAGTTGAGCCAGATATCCCAATGGATGGTTAAACCAAATGTGCATCAGCTAAACTCAAATGTGTCCATCGTGGAGCAGAGAGAATTGAATTGATGGCCCTAGAAAGGAGATCCCCAGGATGGGACAGAGATTGAGGAGAAATATGTTTAGGTACAATGCAGACTTGCAAAAATATGTTGGCCATGCATTCTTCAGTGACATCAATGGATAGGCCTTTAGTTCATGTGATAGGGGCCCACAACACCACCTGCACACGGACAGCTGAAGCAGGTCTACCATAGCATGACGAGAAGGAGAATGAGGGAAGCAAATTTCCTTCCTTAGTGTTTTACTGAGAACAAGGAAATTAAAGTGGTTGTTAGGAAATTTCAAGTTGTCAAAAGGAAGACTGTAAGGTACACAGTTCTGGGTTTGAAAATGCCATTGTTAAGTGTCTTGGGATATTTTCTTGAGGTACCACAGAAACAGGTCGATGTGGAGAGAGAATAGAGAATGTGAGTGATGGAAAAAGTAAGGAGGTGCTTGGAGGAGGCCTCATCAGTGATCGAATCGACAGGAACAGGGAGGTCAAGGCAAAATTGAAGAGGTATAACCATTGGTGGGAGTATTTATACAGAGGGAGTGGGACAGGGCAATTCAAGAGAACAAAGTGAGATTGAAATCATAAAGGATAAGGAGGTGGTTCAGTAGCTGAAAGAAGAAAGGAAGGGTGAAAACCCAATGATACCTTGGCTGGGTCAGAACAAGGATTGTAAAGGAAAAACAGGAGGCGTGTTATTGGCAATGAACCAAGTTTCAATCAAAGCCAGAATGTTGGGCTGGGGTGGAAGAAAATGCTTACTCACAATGTTCCAGCCATTCATGAGGTGTGTAGGAGGTTTGATGAATTAACTAGTCTTTTCTTGCCTGACATTGCTTGTTCATAACCTGTTTTCTTTCTATCACTTGCACCACTGCCAAGGCTGCTTTTGACAATCACCCAAAACTACAACTGCATGAGGTCACATGAAATTAGATACTCTGATTGCCCTCTCTATTCTACTTCATATAAAGAGCACGTCGCAGACCGTCACAGATGACCAAAATTCTGAATTCCACCAGCCAGAAACTTTTTAAACCTGTGCTTATTTTGTGTCATGTTAAGCTGACAAAATTAGGCAAACGTGGAAATGTTTTTACATGGTTTGCAAACTCCTGCAAAATGCGGCAACTTTGATGTGGATGGGAACAGGATGCAATTCAGAGAGCAGCCCTACTTGAAAGCTCTGCTCGAATCAAAAGGTTAGAGGTTATTTGGGATGACTGATCTGAACTGCAGAGTCTCAGCCTCTCTAATGCTTTCTGTACAACATGCTTGAGATCAATCCATCAGGATTGTGCCCTTGTACAGGGTTACACTGTTATAGAGCGAGACACAGCAACAAAACCATGCTTCCTGGAAGCACGAATACATTTTTGAACTGCTCACTTCATCTCTTGACTGTGGAGAATTTTATGATTTTGTTTGCCCACTTCAAAGAGAAGCCCTTTATTGCATGATGCTTTGAATGATGTCATTCTTTTAATAACATGGCATTATTTTCTACTTAACGTTGTAATTTAGAACTACTTTTAACTAATGTTAGTAATGTTCTCATTTCAAGGGGACCACAGGATGCCTACATGTAATTAACAGCTGAATATGAAGTGCTAATCTTTAGACTGAGGAAAATTCTCCATCACGCAGCCAAAATATTCACTCCATTTTTGAAAAATCTCAACGACTTCAAGAAGCTGTACTCTGCTTTTTAGTTTAAAAAAAAAGCACCAATGGTATGTTTGCCTTGACCCTGATTAAATAGGCAGGAAAGTTCGCACTGAAGAACTGGCAGTCAATCAAAAACACTGATAAGCAAAAAGGAAACCATTCAAAATAGTTTTAATAAAACCAGAATATGCTGGAAATATTCAGCAGGTCTGATAACACCTGTGGGGTGAAAACACAGAATTACTGGCCAGAATTTTCTGATTTTTGAAACGTTGTGCGGAGGCGAACCTAAAGCAGGATTTACTTCTGCTCTGGGATGGGGCAGGGATTTATTTCATAGTAATTACTTTCTTCTCAGCTATGTGTACACACAGAGGTCAAACACCACATTTTACAGGCAGGAACCTCTGACAGCCTCCAACTTCCAGGTGCTATAGTGAAAAGACACTCAGATAGCTCCTGATGCTCTGTAAAAGACCCGGGTTCAATTCCCGCCTCAGGCGACTGTCTGTGTGGAGTTTACACATTCTCCCGTGTCTGCATGGGTTTCCTCCTACAGTCCAAAAATGTGTAGGTCAGGTGAATTGGCCATGCCAAGTTGCCCGTGGTGTTAGGTGAAGGGGTAAATGTAGGGGAATGGGTCTGGATGGGTTGCGCTTTGGCAGATCGGTGTGGACATGTTGGGCTGAAGGGCCTGTTTCCACACTGTTGTGCTGGTGTTATCCTGAGGGTCACCATGCCTCAGGTTAGGGGAGATGTTGAGGAGTGTCCTTCGTGGCAACCTCAGCTGGGGTTGAATCTTGGTGTCACCCTGCATTACCCTTCCAGCCAACTGAGCTAAACTGACCCTTCTTCAGAATGCTGATGAGTGCAAAGCCAAAATATTTAACTTCCTGCCTCTGTTTAGCAACATTTGACTTCAGGGCATTGAAGAAACATTCACTGAAGGTTTAGATTCCCTGGAAACTTAGTTCAGAAACTTACTTTAATGATGATTGCCATTCAGTTTTCTAACTAAACAACTGAAAGGCCAGGGAAGCAGATCATGTTCAGTCTGTGATTAGCTACTCACCCATGACCTAATGCCAATGATATCACTCTTGTCTGTGTCTTTGTTTTGTTCATTCATGGGATAGAGGCCTCACTGGTTAGGCCAGCAATTATTTCCCATTCCGAATTTCCCAGAGAGCTGTAGCCACAATTCTGTGGTCCTGGACTCAGTTAGGCCAGGCTGGGTGGGAGTCAGGCAAGAAAGCCTGTTGGGTCTCACAGAAGAAATCCTTCCAAAAAGTTCAATGCAAATTGGACTTAGCTAAAAAAAACACGATTCAGCCCAGAAGTAAGGGAGAAAATCTGTTATGTGACATCAACAAAGTTTAACAACTCTATTAAATCTCAGTTGGATTCATTACTTTGGATGTAACAATCATGTTTGCATACTTACACTGACATCCCATGATCATGCTACACATTCTTGATTTTCAGGTACACTTTTCAAAAGATCAGAAGTTGCAGAGGGTGTGAGGAGGGTCATGTTTATGCTCCTCACTTGCTCCCAATGTTCAGGGTGGTAGCCAAATTATCAAAGTCAATGCTTTTTTTGAAAAACATTCATAGACAAGGGTACACATTTCTCCAAGAATAAGCTGTTAATTATTTAATTTCATCTACACTTGCCTTTCAGTTGACATATTCCATTTAACTACACTGAAGATGAGTCATTCCCATTTCCACTTGAGGTTGTACCACTCCTTTGCTGTCACTATTATTTTATTCAAAGTGGCTCATTCCCATTAATTATCATCTATCTGATTCAGGAGCTCTGGAGAAACCTTACTGCCCAAGTTAATAAAAAAAGTTTTCATCACATCTTTTAAACAGAGAAACAAACATTATTGTTTGGTTTTGACAGTATCAAATTCTAATTGCTTGATCTTACAAAAAAAATCTACAATTTCCTCAAAAGCAACTTGCTAGATTACGCTTAATATTTCTTTCTTTTAAAATTATTCACATTCAAATATGGCAACGTCAGATGAGACACTGTTTTTTTTTATGTACACCCTCAACAGTTTTGTTGGGGTGATGGGGTTCATTCGATACACAGGGTGCTGTTTTAACAAACATACCCATTTTATTTTTGATTCAAATCCAAATCGCCTCAGCTGTTTCCATTGGCTGTTGTTTTAAATTAAAATGTTAAAACTAAATTTATTTATTCCATTCAACACTAATTAAATTTCCCAATGCATGCTTGAATGAACAACTTATATCAAGTAATTTTATCAATGCCAATTTCAGAAACAATTATATCTAGGCTTGGTGATTTTAAACAGTGATTTTAAATTGAACCTTCTGTTGTTAAACACTTTGTCTCACTATCTTCTTGAAACCTGATGAAAAACACAAAAGTAAAATCCACTGTGGCTCCGGAAGGAGCCCAATGGGTTAATGATGTCCAAAAGTATCTATAAATTTAGAAATTCAAGACTTAGTCCTGTTCAAAATCACATCTCGTCACACAGAAGATGAGATAAGATTTTTTTAAAACTTACTAGCAGAAAGCGTTAACTCTTTGCTGTTCTGAGAAGGGGCAGAGCCCAATTCGCCCAGTGATGTCCTGTCACACTTTTGTACACTCTGTTTTATCTTAAGTTGTCTATATCTTCTGGTAACAGTGGGAGAAATGCTCTCAAGTAGATTGCCAATTATCTGGTTTGTTTTATGAGATAGCAGTCACAAATTCACAGATTTCTGCTTGGCACATTTTGATTTTTGCTAAACCAGGGGAGAATTCTGTTTCAAGATCTGTATCAACATCAGTGCGGTGTTTATACAGTCACAACACTGGGTTTATTTGTAGCATTTTCCCTGTATTACATGTGGCTGTGGGGACATGACGTTGTTGGTAGCAATCATTTTTACCCTCCACATCTTTGACCAATTTCTACAGCCTTTTATTTTCCTTATCCAGCTGTAAAGCACACAAATGGGCACCAGAGGCTAAATTATTCTGGACTGTTTCTAACTCAATTGTTCTCATAATCTCTTCCGAAAGCCAATTGAGAAATAATTTACCAATACCCAGTACAGCTCCTGTTGCAGACTATTCCATTAAATTCTCTATCAGTTGCATTTTAGAATATTCCAGTGACATGGTAAACTTCAATCAAAGATTGCTGCTGCTCCCAGTTTCCCAAACTTAAAGCTGACTAACTCTGACTTTGTGAGCAATGCCACTCTTGATATTAAGCATTGACTTTCAGGGTTCAGAAGCAGAGGTACCTACTACAGGCAAACGACAATTGTTGATCATTTTCTGATAATATATTGAGTTTATTAAGAACCAGCAGTTTAGATATGATACATTAGTTAATTAGATAAGAAAAGTATAAAATTGTGACAACTGGGGATCATTCACTGATACCAGAGGACAAACAGGCTGTTGGTACGGAATGTTTTGTTCTTGTTAAAGTGATGGAGGTAGCAGCCTGCTCGCTAGCTGAGACACTTCCCTCGGTCTTCCCCCCCTTCTTCCTGTCTGTCTTCCATCTGCCTGGCGAGAACTGCTCAGTGAAGACTACACCCAATGAGAATTACTGCCAATAAGGCCTACTTGATGAGAACTCTACTCTCTCCCTGAGCACTTGTTGTTATATCAGATTCCGAGGGGCAGGTTATTTTCTCTGTGTCAGTCTGTTTTGGTTAACCCTTTTGGTTAATGGCTGTGGGACAGCCAATCACAATGCCAGATGATTGTTGTCTCCTTGCCCACCTCCATTTGAAGGTTAGTTTTTATTCCTTTTAAGAACAAAACCTTTGTATTTACAAAACTAATACGTTGATCAGAGGGTCTGTGTAGAATGCAATAAATCATTAACATTAGTTTGTTATGGCCTCTATGTTTCTCGTATTTTTTTGGTTGCCCACACAAGAAGTTTGTGGAGTTAACTATCGTTGTAATAACTGTTAATCTCATGCTACAATAAATGTTACCAAAACTCAGTTTTTAAGGGACTCCAATATCCAACAGCAGTGTTCACTTTGATACCAGGTCAGGTATCATTTAGCCTCTCAATGAAAAAAAGCAGCCAGAGATGACAAGCCTACAACAGGAAGTTGTTCATGTAAGACTATGATTCCATGATTTTCAGAAGTGGGACTTGTTTTCTATCACTTGAGGCACAATAGGAAAGAAACCCTTTTTCTCATTGCAAGCCCCAAAGATAATTGCAACATGTTTTAGTTGTGACCTGCATGATATGTGGGGCAAATTGATATTGTTACCATTTTTTTGAGTTTTAAATCCATAACCTTACCATCCCTACACCTGCAAAAATTTATAAGCTCATCCTTTTCAGTTTCGTTAAGGAAACAGACTTTTCAGTAACGTTTTTCTGCTCCAAGCTCTCTGCCCTCTGCTGACATACTGTCTAACTCACAGCAATAACACAGGAGACCCCTGAGGTTTAACATAAAAACAGTAGTTGCTTTAATGAATTTAAAAGGCTTTAATTTAGATTGTGGGTTCAGATGATAACTGAACTATATGACCTTTAGCCATCCATTATGAGAGTGAAAATGAAGCAGGCTATTTATAACCAGGGCACTAAGTGAAAGAAATATAAAAAGGAAAGCATGAACTATATATAGAACCATGGCCTTTTTGTTTTTGTCCTTGTGCATGTTCCACTCCACACGACACAGTTAACAACATAGAGTGGATAAGGAAGATTGTTGCCCTTGTATAGCTTTTTTTTAAATTACTGAGTTAAAACTGGCTGTCAGCCAAAACAGACATACACATCCCAAAGCCCTAAAATCAGATAGATCATTTTCATGAGTTGTTTGGAAAGCTTCTTGAAGGCATGGCTAAAGATTTGCAGTAGAAAGTAATTATATTTTCACTTGTTCAAAGAGTGTCACTCCTTTTCACACATTGGACAAATAGGACTTTTAGCTGCTTGAGTCTGATGTAAAACAGAGTTTAGTGAAAGGGTTCACTACCTGCTCTCTTATGAGCTGCACGTACAACACACAAAACAAGCCTATCACTTTAATCTGAAACTATCTATAATCCTGTTATTCTAGGAGTTAATTTCTTCTGTTTCTGCTTTAACAGACACATGCGTAGTTTTTGAAGCATTACTAATCATTTTACACATAATTTACAGCACTGCATTACACAAAGGAGCTAGGATGTGACCCTGGTCAAGATGAAGATATCACAATCTGCATTATCAGACACCAAATTAATGAACCCACCTGTCTCTGTTATGAGTTACAAGTTTGTCTATATATCCTATTACAGGTTTCATTCATTTTACAAGCGGTTCAATTATTCATTAACATATGCCTGTTTTGTAATTGCTTTTAGAAAATTACAATGTATTCTGTGAACTGAACAAAGATAATACATTATGAAAGGACAAGTATCAGGCAGCCTCTGCAAAGTGAAAAGGCAACAGTTTTTTCGGGCCATCAACCCAGTCTTTTGTTACAATTGATATTGACTGTCCTACTGTATATTTCTAACATTTTCTGTTTCTGTTTCAGAATTTCAACCCTTGCAGCTTTCATTTCTTTTTTAATGATACTTTACTTTCAGTACCGACTCGTGCGTGCAGAGAGTAGTAACAGCTGACCTAGAAATATTGATGATCCTAAAATAACCTGCTACAAATCACAATTAAGTTAGATAACACAACCAAAGCAATACTTCCTGATTAGAGCAGACTAATGGTTTCACACATACTTAATCAGAAGGATTTTAAAATGAGAAGTTGGACAGACAAGAGCTCATGTAGTGGAATTGTCCACTGCCCTGAGCAGTGAGAGGAATGCTAAGCAAATTGGGAAAACTTGTGAGAATGAAAAAAATCAGATTCCTAACATCAAGAATTGTTTTTCCATATCTTGTCTTAAGTTTTAAGTGGCAAATTCTGAATCTTGCTAATGAGTGGCGACTCTTATTTCCAAACATTTAGAACATAGAACATTACAGCGCAGTACAGGCCATTCAGCCCTCGATGTTTCACCGATGTGTGGAACCAATCTGAAGCCCATCTATCCTACACTATTTCATTTTCATCCATATGTTTATCCAATGACTATTTAAATGTCCTTAAAGTTGGCGAGTCAACTACCATTGCAGGCAGTGCGTTGCATGCTCCTACTACTCTGAGTAAAGAAACTACCTCTGACATCTGTCCTATATCTATCACCCCTCAATTTAAAGCTATGTCCCCTTGTGCTAGCCATCACCATCCAAGGAAAAAGGGTCTCACTGTCCACCCTATTTAACCCTCTGATTATATTGTATGTCTCTATTAAGTCACCTCTCAACCTTCTTCTCTCTAACAAAAGTAGAGTACCTCAGCCTGTCCTCATAAGATCTTCCCTTTATTACAGGCAACATCCGAGTAAATCTCCTCTGAACCCTTTCCAAAGTTTCCATATCCTTCCTATAATGTGGTGACCAGAACTGTACACAATACTCCAAATGTGGCTGCACCAGAGTTTTGTACAGATGCAGCATGACCTCGTGGCTCCGAAACACAATCCCTCTACCAATAAAAGCTAACGCACTGTATCCCTTCTTAACAACCCCATCAACCTGGGTGGCAACTTTCAGGGAGCTATGTACATGGACACTGAGATTTCTTTGCTCATCTACACTGCTAAGAATCTTACCATTAGCCCAGTGCTCTTTATTCCTGTAGCTCCTTCCAAAGTGAATCACCTCACACTTTTCTGCGTTAAACCCCATTTGCCACCTCTCAGCCCAGCTCTGCAGCTTATTTATGTCCCTCTGTATTTGAGGATGCATACATGAGGATCGATGGTCAGTACAACATCGTGGGCTGAAGGGCCTGTTCTGTGCTGTACTGTTCTATGTTCTATCTAACCTGCAACATTCTTCAGCACAATCCACAACTCCATTGGCCTTTGCGTCATCTGCAAATTTACTAACTCATTCTTCTCTGCCCTCATCTAGATTGTTTATAATAATGACAAACAGCAGTGGCCCCAAAACAGATCCTTGCGATATACCACATGTAACTGAATTCCAGGATGAACATTTCCCATCAACCACCATCCTCTGTTTTCTTTCAGCAAGCCAATTTCAGATCCAAACCCTCAATCCGATGCCTCTGTACTTTGTGCAATAGCCCACTGAGGGGAACCTTATCATTTGTGTCTCATTATTGGCTAACCTTGGCTCCTTGCTATGCAGATCCCAGTCCATCTGTCTTTTGCTGAGAAATAAGGCACTGTCCAGTTCCTGAATGGAAATATGGGCAGTTCTCTCTCTCTCTCTCTCTCTCTCTCTCTCAGCCAACAGGCTCAGTGGGGTAAAGGGAGAACATTCCCTACCCTGTTTCCATCCAGCCTCTTTATGTTCCAGCTAAACATCAGAAGGGATAGCAACACAAAAGGAACCATGAGGGATGGGAGGGATCATCCTGAGTCTCAGGTGGAGGCTGCCATCACTCACAAGGTCACAGAGTTGGAACCTTGCCACCTTTACACCCAAGACAACACAGCTGCCCCTGTACACTGTTTACATTCCTCTGCTAAAGCTTCGCAGGTCTGACAGCATCTGCGGAGAGAGAAAGCAGAGTTGACGTTTCGGGTCCAGTGACCCTTCTTCAGAACTGGTCTTGAAATGTTCACTCTGATTCTCTCTCCGTAGATGCTGCTGGACCTGCTGAATTTCCTCAGCAATTTCTGTTTTCTTTTTCAGATTTACAGCATCTGCAGGTCCTTATCTAAGAAGAGTTAACCAGAAAAATACAACAGAGTGTAATTGGTTGTGTGTCAGGGCCTGTTGGGGAATCATTGCATTAACCATGCACCAACTGACACAGCTCAGAGCTCCCCTGATGAGGCACAATATAGGCCTCCTGGTGAAGGTGCTGTGTCTGTACCACATTGTCCAAGGTCAGAACATATCACTTCCGTGTGGTAAAGGTGAGGAGTCAGAATACCATTACGGATACAATGTTATCTTCCCAACATTACCCACAGGTTACCTGGTTATCTGAGATTAAGCCCATGCCTGATCGATTCTTTGTGTCCTTGGTTAATGTACAATGACAGCATGGATGAAGATCTGTCACATGTCATGAATTGTAGCATCTGATGAACTGAGGTGTTTGGGGTTTAAGTAAGGCACCAGCAGCATGAACCTTGCAATGTCCAGGCACCAGTGAGTGCTCCTGCTGCACAATGACATGAAATGGATAGCAGAGAGATCAACCGCATAACTACCCCCCAGCACCTGATAATCTACTTCCCAGAGTAACACAGGAAGTGGCCCTGGAAATATTGGATATGTTGGTGCGCCATCTTCCAAAATATTGACTCGAGAGCACTTCCGACAAATTGGACGGTGCTCAATACACCACCACTGTTTAAGAAGGGAGGGACAGAGAAATAGAAAATTACACAATAGTTAGCCTAACATCAGCAATCAGTAAAATATTAGACTCTATTATTTGACAACCACATGGAAAATATTAAAGAAATTGGACAAAACCAGCGTGGAGTTATTAAATAGGTCACTAATGTCCTTTAGGGAAAGAAACTGGCATCCTTACCTGGGCTGGTCTACCTGTGATTCTAGGCCCACAGCAATGTGGTTAACTGTTAACAGGCCTCTGGGCAATTAAGGATGGGTAATAAATGTTGGCTGAGCCAGAGATACCTACATTCCATGAGTAAAGAAAGGCAAATCATACTTAACAGTTCCAGTATATTTTTGAGGATGTAACCAATGGAATAGATAAGGGAGGACCAGTGGATGTGATGCATTTAGATTTTAAGGGGTAAAATTAAAGCATGAGGGATAGGGTATAACATATTAGCATGGATTGACAATTGGTTGACAGCCAGGAAATAGAGAGTAGGAATAAATGGGTCTTTTTCTGAGTGGCAGGCATTGATTAATGGAGTCAATGATGATGCAAAATTCGGCAGGATTGTGATTTGTGAGGAGAATGTAAGGAGGTTTCAAGGTGATTTAGACAGTTTGTGAGTGGACTAACACATGGCAGATACAGCACCATGTAGGTAAATATGAAGTTATACATATTGGTGTGAAATATTTGGAAATGCATAAGTACAAAAGGATCTGGGTTTCCTTATACACCAGCCACTGAAAGTAGACAAGCAGGTGCAACAAGCATTTAGAAGGCAAATTGTATATTAGCCTTCAATCCAAGAGAATTTGAGTTCAGACGTAGGAATGCCTAACTGTAAGTTATACAAAGCCTTGGTGAGACCCCATCTGGCACATTGTGTATAGTTTTGGTGTCCTGACCTAAGAAAGGTGTCCTGACCTGCCACAGAGGGAGTGCAGCTAGGACTGTCCCATGAGAAGAGATGGGTTTGACTGGGCCTGTACTCACTAGAGCTTAGGAGGATGAGAAGTGATCTGATTGAAACGTGTAAAATTCTAATAGGACTGGACTGGAAAGAGTAGACCCCAGGAAGTTTACCCTGGATGGGGTGTCTGGAACCAGGATAGACCACATAGGACTGAGATGAAGAGGATATTTCTTCCCTGAAAGGACAGTGAACCTGCGGAATTCTCTACCACAGAAAGCAGTGGATGCCAAGCCACTGAATATATTCAAGAAAGAGACAAGACACATTTAAAATTTTAAAGGCATTGAGGCGTACAGGGAGAAAATGAGAATTGAGATTAAGGAACAGCCACCACCGTATTGAATGGTGGAACAAACTTGGAGGACTGGATATCCTGAAGGCTGGATGGCCTGCGTCTGACCCAAGTTTAGATGTAATGAACTGAAAAATGGACAGTTGTGTGAGAAAAATCATCCTGAGACAAGACAGATCAATCACAGTGAACCTCCCTAAAAGGAACACTTAGCCAGGAAAATGGGATAGCTCAGCCCATGGTGTTGGTGTTCAGATGGATAGAAGACTGCCTAACTAATAAGAACTTTTCCATTTTTCATTCAGTCAAGGAACGTGGCTGTTGCTGACTGGTCCATTATTTATTATTCATGTCCAGTTGCCCTTGAGAAGGTGGTGTTGAGCTGCCTTCTTGAACCACTACAGTCCGTTTGTGTGCATACACCTACAATGACGCTAGGGAGGAAGTCCCAGGATTCTGACCCATTGACACTGAAGGAACAGCGAAACATTTCCAATTCAGAATAATGAGTGGCTTTGAGGGGATTTTGCACTTGATGGCATTCCCATATATCTGATGGCCTTGTCCTTCTAAATGGTTGTAGTTATTGGCTCGGAAGCTGCTCTCGACGGAGCTTTAGATTAATTCAGTTTGGCAAACTATCATTAGTTGAGGGGTCAATTCTGGAGCCTTAACTACTTTACAATCTACATTCATAACCTTGATGAAGGAACCAACTGTACAGCAGCCAAATCTGCTGATGATACCATATAAAATTAACGTGGAAAGCAAGTTGTACAAGGAAACAAATTGTCTGAAAATGGATACACATGGGTTAAGTGATTGGGCAAATAAGCCAGGTGTAGTGAAATGTGAGAAAACATGTTTTTTTTGTTGCAGGAAGAACAGAAAAGCAAAGTATTGTTATAACTGCACAGGACCTGAATTACTGTGTGCATTTTTGGTCTTATTTCAGGAAGGATGCAGCTGTGTTGGAGGCAGTTCAATGAAAGTTCACGAAATCGTTTGCTCAGGTGATGGGTTTGCCTTAAGAGAAAATGTTGAGTAAATAGGGCCTATACTCGTTGGAGGATAGAAGAATGAGAGGTGATTTCATTGAAATCTAAGATTAAGAATGATTGGACAGGGCAGACATGCTAAGAGGACATTTCCCCGAACGTGGGAGAGCAGAATTAAAAGAGGATTGCTTCAAAATAGTCACCCATTTAATGAGGAGATGAGGAATCATTTCTTCTCTCAGTCAGTCATTAATGTTTGGAAGTCCCTAAGCCAGAGAGCATCAGAGACTGTTTCATTAGTTACATTCACGGCTGGGTTTGAAAGATTTTGATCCTCAAAGAAGTTGGAGACAAACGGGGAAGTGGTGTCAAGTGAGTGTGGGAAGGAATTCACTTGGTCATACACCTGCGCAAACAGCCATGCATTTGCAATTAACTACAACGACTGGATTTTGCTCTAATCATATTGAGGACTGAACAATGGCCTGTTTCTGCGAATGAAGGGCTTTTGCCCGAAGCATCGATTTTCCTGCTCCTTGGATGCTGCCTGACCTGCTGTGCTTTTCCAGCACCACTCTAATCTAAACTCTGGTTTATAGCATGTGCAATCCTCACTTCTGCCCTGTTTCTGCTGATGTTAATCATGTCCAGTTATAGGTGCTAATATTCTGGGATTAAAGTCCAATAATTCTATTTTATTGTGTTAAAAAAAAGCGGATCAACCATGATCATATTTGGCAGAGTGAACAGTAGTTCTAGGTACCACATAAATTACTCCAACTCCAATTCCTTATCTATTTATGTAAGTTACGAGGTGGAAGAGGGAGAATATTATTGAATGCAAAACTGGAGGAATGCAAGTACCATCAATGCTGCTGGAGACGGATTCTCCCCATCAGCTGGGAGGACAGTGTTACTAACCTCAGAGAGGTAAAAACAATGACTGCAGATGCTGGAAAGCAAATACTGGATTAGTGGTGCTGGAAGAGCACAGCAGTTCAGGCAGCATCCAACGAGCAGCGAAATCGACGTTTCGGGCAAAAGCCCTTCATCAGGAATAACCTCAGAGTCCATCAGGGAGACAATAGCCCAAAATCAAGGCTGTGATCATCTGAAACCAACTCTGCTGGGCTGGCCACCTGTTTAGGATGCCTGCGTTCAAATTTTCAAAGCAAATCTTCATCGTCTATCTCAAGGAAGGCAGTCAAATGAGAAAAAGACGTCAGAAACAAAGAAGGTTTCTCTCAAGGAATACAAACACAGATGTCAATGTGTGAGAGGCCCTTGTTCAGAAGAAACCAATTTGGAGAAAGCTCCTATATCAAAGGACACGATTCTTTGAGAACATCGTTCAGCAGGACGAAGTACAGAAAAGGAACCCGAGAAAGGAATGTCAGCAATCTCAAGGCCAAGGCCAATTCCATGTTCCCGGAAACACCTGGCCAATGTGCAGTTGGAGATGAGGCTGTAGGATCGAGCTAATGAGACACACCAGGACCCACAGAACCCACAGGCCAGTGACATGCAATTTCCTGGATGGACAATCATACTCAATATTGAGTGATTGCCAACTGCTGAAATTCCCTACTATCACAACCCTTTTACTTCTACACTTTTCTGAAATTTTCCAAGATATCAGCCTTTCTATCTGTCTCAGACTGTTAAGGGGCCAATAGCACATTCCCAGCAGTGTGGATCTGAGGAAGGGTCCCTGGGCTTGAAACATTAACTTTGCTTTCCCTCCACAGATGCTGCCAGATCTCCAGCATTTTCTGTTATGGTTGAGATGACCAGTGTTGGATAAAGAGGTTTGGATGGGGTTCTGGCATTCTGCATGAACAAGTATTTAATATTCTTCATACATTGAATCCTACAAATTCTTCAATATTGTGGCACATCTGTCTGTGGTGAACTGCCAAACATTTTATAAATATGAAAAGGACATAACAGTTTATATATTTTGGATTACTTTTATCATTTTGGGATGTCAGAGGATATGTGTACAATGTTGTCTCTCTGTTCTTATTTCTCAATGTTGGTGGTGCTCATGAACTCAGATGTTTGAGCTATTTAAAGCAGCAGTTGGAACTGTGAATTCTTCAAGCTAAAGTCTGTCCTTGACAATTTAGTTGCTTACACAATTCCTGAACCGTGACAATTTCAGTTGAGTGGAACCATGAAGAGATAGGAAAGAGCAAGCATTAATCAGGTTCTGGCTCCTGCTCCACCTAGTGACCTTTAGTGGAACTGAATCTCAAACAATAATAGGGTCAGTTGAGCTAAGGTGGCTGTAGCAAATTATAACATAGACACGTGCAATTATCCCTGGGCAATATTGGAGGAAAATGGGCGAAACATGAATTGGAAAATTATCTAATTCAAACATTGATTCCAAAATAAATTTTTGCCGTGTAACACTGCTTTGTCAAAAACTGCAAATGGAGTATTTAATCTTCTGACTACATCCCATTTAATTGCTGAAGCTTGTTTTGCCTTCTATTCAAGATTAAACAAGCTATTGTTATCTGAGGGTAGTTAGATTACAAAGATAAACAAGCAGGCAGTATTTGTGGTGTACAATCTAATTGAATTGTGTAAAAGGGAAGAAATAATTGAGTATCCTTTACTTAACAAATTGTTTGCATTTAACCCTGCTAACTATCAGGGTCAACTTTTAACTCCTAGGAGAAAGTGAGGACTGCAGTTACTGGAGATCAGAGTCGAGAGTGTGGTGCTGGAAAAGCACAGCAGCTCGGGCAGCATCCGAGGAGCAGGAGACTCAACGTTTCAGGCAAGAGCCCTTCATCAGGAGCCTTTCCACTCAGTCTTTGACAAAAGAATGGAGCCATGAGCACATGGAGAACCTGAGGGATTCTGCAGACTGTACCAACATTAGCAAACTAATTACAAACAATATCACAAACTGCTGGAAAACTCAGCAGGTCTGGCAGCATCTGTGGAGAGAAAGCCAATTACAAGTCCCCAGACCCATCAGTGAGGGCGGGTGAAATGATGCACTGGGTCTGTCAAAGTAAACCAAGCAGCCATGGATGGAGTTTAATGAGGATGTCAGGAGCAGAATTGTGGGCCTATCCTGCCTGGCAATGGTGCTCCACCAGCAATCAAGCTCTCAGGATGGCAGGAGAGCTCTGTGGTGGAGCACTTCCAGTTGCCAGGCCCCACATTCTGACTTTTCCAACGTTCTCCTGCACATCATTCCTCACATCATTCCTGATGAAAGACTTATGCCCGAAACATTGACTTTCCTGCTGTTCGGATGCTGCCTGACCTGTCGTGCCTTTCCAGAGCCACTCTTTTTCACTACAACACTCCTCACATTAACACAGCTTCACTCATTCCTCTCTCCGGTCACCCCACATCCCTATCTAACAGCCTGCACTCACACTCACCCTCCACCTATTGTTTTTATGCCACCAGCTTGCCCAATACAGATGGTGCTCTTCCCTCCGTTCCACAAACACTATTATTAACATTCAAATTTCTCTGCCTTCTCTTCTTGTCAGTTTGGTGGCTTTGTGGTTAGCATCACCACCTCACAGTGCCAGGGACCCGGGTTCGATCCCACCCTCTAGTGATTGTTTGTGTGGAGTTTGCACATTCTTTGGGTGTCTGCATGGGTTTCCTCTGGGTGCTCCCGTTTCCTCCCACAGTCCAAAGATGTGAAGGTTAGGATAGATTGGCCATGCTAAATTGCCCATAGTGTCCAGGGATGTGCAGATTAGGTGGACTAATCATGGGAAATGGAAGGTTATGGGGATAGGACAAGGGGGTAGGTCTGGGTGGAATGCTCTTCAGAGGGTCGATGCAGACTTGAATGACCAAAAGGCCTTTTTCATCACTGTAGTGATTCTATGATTCTTGTCCACTGAATGTACTTGGATAACTGACATATTCCAGGAGCATGTGTAGATTAGTAAAGAAAATCTATTGTGAAAAACTGAATCTTCTCATGGATTGTGTAAAAGGAAATAAATTATTCAGTTATTTAATATATTTAAGATACAAACATTTTGTTAAATATTAAGGTTGAACTTTAAACTGATGGTCTATGACTAACAGATGGGACCATTAGTATGCTCTTAAACTGCACCACAACATTAGCAACACAATTATGAGTTCAGTGGCCAATCAGTGAGTTTGGGAGAAATGGTGAGCCTTGGACAACCTCTCCAACCAAGGATCCATTGATAGAACTTCCTTCTGTGACTGTTACTCATACATAGTCCTTTTTATTAGGATAGCGAGCTGTTTGAAAGAAACGTTTAATGTTGTATCGACAGTGTTTGACAAAATTCCACTTGCCCCATTCTTAGAAAAGATCACAGACCCTACCTGGTATACCTGCCTTTGCAGCACTGAAGTTTTACAAATTAGCCAGCAAACGTTAATTTAGTAAATTATAAAAAGAAATAAACCATACAAAATTATGTAATCAATATGATGCTGGCCTAGATGATTTATACGCATTTTGTTATATCGTCATAAATACTTGTAACAATAAATTTCTGTTACTATTAAATACAAAACCCTTCCTCTACACAATGACTTCCACTAGGAAAAACATCCCATGCACCAAACAAAATTTTAATTAGATTAAATAGATATTTTAGGTTTGGATGTTATCACCACGTGGGGATGTTGTATCATGAGGTAACGAAACGACTGACTGAAGAGCTCTGTTTAAAAAAGGGTCTCAATGAGAACAGTAGAATGAAGAGACAGAGGAGTTTTGGGAGACAGGAACAGAGAGTGGAACGTGGAATCTGTGAAGGCACAACAGACAGTGAAGGCAGGGGGAAAACAAGTTAGAAGCTGCAGCCACAGAAAAGGGAATTCTTCATCGACTCCAGGATAAATCTAAATCACAGCTAAGTATCCTTATTTCAGTTAATCAGGCAACAATTTCAATGGATAGATATTACAGTAATCACTCAGTTCACAGTTTGTCTGAGTAATTGTAGTTGTATAATTGTCAGCCTGGAAATCCTCTTCCATTTTTGTCAAGAATGACTGCCTCCTTCTGAATTGATGACAGCCAAAAAACACTTCCTGTGGGAAAATTCAATTCCCAAAATCTTTGAACAAAGTAGTTATGCTTAATTAGTTAAAAATAGACTAGATGAAGTAGGCTTGCTGCATTAGGTTGGTATAGTCCGATATTACAACATACTTTAAAGTGTGTTACAATTCCATGATAAAAGTGAACAAGTCAGATACGTGAGTGAAATCTGGCTTGATAGGTCTTGATTTAAGTTTTGCGGTTGCTTACCATAATAGCTAGTTGCATAATCATGAGGCTGTCAATGTTCTTTAACAAAAGAATAAAAGTTTATTACTGCAAAATATCAGTTATATACAATATACAAAATATGTGTATATCTAAATATATATAAACAAAAATATATATACACACATTGTGTACGTATATATGCACTAGATATATATGTTTAGAAATATAAATAAAAATATATATTTACACATATTATGTATCTATAGATTAGATTCCCTACATTGTGGAAACAGGCCCTTTGGCCCAACTAGTCCACACCAACTCTCCAAAGAGCAACCCACCCAGACCCATTTCCCTCTGACTAATGCACCTAACACTATGGGCAATTTAGCATGGCCAATTCATCTGGCTTGCACATCTTTGGATTGTGGGAGGAAACTGGAGCAAACCCACGCAGGCACAGGGAGAATGTGCAAATTCCACACAGACAGTCGCCTGAGGCTGGAATTAAATCCGGGACCCTGGTGCTATAAGACAGCAGTGCTAACCACTGAGCCACCATGTATATATGCACTGGATGCATATGTTTAGAAATATCTTAACAGAAGTAACAAATCAAGTTTCAAATGTTTCTTCTCAGCAATACCCTTTGCAGCAGCTCAACCCAGTGAAGTATTTTAATTCTTTTTTACTTAACTGACTCTTTCCATGTTTGCTGACCTAAAAGCTATTAGATTAGATTACTTACAGTGTGAAAACAGGCCCTTCGGCCCAACAAGTCCACACCAACCCGCTGAAGCGCAACCCACCCAGACCCATTCCCTTACATTTACCCCTGCACCTAACACTACTGGCAATTTAGCACGGCCAATTCACCTAACCTGCACAGTTTTGTTCTCTAGCTATTCTCCAGTTTTGATGATCTCAACCTCTTCCATTCTCTTAGCATAAACACTTCTACACAAACTCTCACAGCTTGGCGGTTTCATAAACTAAAATAGTTCTTGGGGTGAAACCATTCTCCTGAACTGAAATTAAACTATAACAGCTCTTGGCATGTTTTCCTGGGTGACTTTCTGACCACTTTCAAAAAGTTACCATCACAGAACTGAAACTGACATCTATTTGAGATCTACTTTGACAATTCTAATTCCTAAATAATAAATATGTACCATACAACTATATCATGAATGAAAAATATTGCATCATTTGTGGGTAAACGCTTATAGATAGTGGATATCATCTATGCTCCACTTCTTAGTAGAATGTTAAGTGAATCTAAATTTGTGCACTGTGACCAGAATTAGGTCTAATGTAATTATATTAAATTTCATTAAAGATTTCCCCATTTGCCTAATAAAAGGAAAACTGTTAGTTGATTAAAGCTATCCTGCTGCTAAATTATTGCCTTTGTTTTGTCAACACAAAGATTAAGCTCACCAAAGTTATTGGAAACATTTGCTGGTGAATTAACATTTGATTATAGTCAAACCACTTTTGTCATTTGTACATTTCAAAGAACACCACAATTAAAATGGAGAATGAAAGGAAGCTGCGCGTTCATGTTTTCGAACCCTGATTGGTGCTGCTGTACTCTCTGAGAAAGATGAATAGTTGCATTATCTTTCTCAAAGAATACTTGGATCAATAAACCTCTATCTGGCAAACTAATAGAAACCATTTGTTACAAGGCATTGGTTCCATACACTTAAACGTTAAACCATGGACCGTGGGAACAATCAGGCACATAAATTATAAATGATTTTACACTCTTTCATCCAAGTGTGCCTCGGTTAAATATAACATTCCTTTGTTGCTCCAGTTATAAATATTGGCCTAGATCTTCGGGTGAGGACATTTCTTTGACTGACACTCCTAATTTTTTCTGGGATTGTCTGATCCTGGCAATGATAGGAATGGCAGCACAGTGTGTCCAGGATAAGTCCAGTGAGCAAAGCAGAGTTGGGAGGAGAGGATACATCCTCTCCTTTTATGGCAATGGCTGTCATGGTCAGGTAAGCATTAACATTCCAATGAGTGATTGTGAGTAATTGAATGGGATTGATGAATGGTTAAGTGGGTGAGGGGTGATTGGCTGAAATGGGTCTTATAGGAGGTGGTCCGGAAGCTGGGTGAAGATATGAGTAATCGTCTCAGATTGTAGATGGTCAGGGGACGGCTGGATGGGGTCAGGGGTAGTTAGGTGGACAAGGTGAGGGGAGTTGGGTGTTTAGGCAGGTCAGGCCAGAGTTGGTCTGGTGGTCGTCAGGTCAAACGTAGAGATACTCAGTTAATTAGTGAATAGTTGAGGAGGTAATTGTGTCAGATTGAGATGGGTAGCCTGGTGCTGTTTTGCTGATGACTGGATATGGAAAAGGATCTTCGGTGTTGTGTAACAAATCTACGAATCTGCCTGAGACTGAAGAGGCCTGCAGTGATGGTAACTGATGATAGTACTGAACAAGACAAACCACAGAATGAAATCTGGCTTGATAGACCATGTGCTTTTTCTTCCATTTCCACTAACATGGTAATAAGTTACTGAAGCATAGTCACACAGGCTGCAGAATTTATTTAACAACGTAAGTCCATTACAGAAAAGGGGAACGGTATAAAATAAATCAAGCTATCTCACCATATATCAGCATTCAAAAGATTTTAAACCATACAGAAGAATCTCACTCAATTTATCAACGCTATTTGTTATGAAGACTCAAATCCAGAGAAATTACTCTTAGAGTCATAGAGATTTGCAGAATAGAAACACACCATTTGGTCCAACTCATCCATGCTGACCATATATCCCAACCTAATCTAGTCCCATTTGCCAGCACTTGGCCCATAACCCTCTAAACCCTTCCTATGCACATACCCATCCAGACACCTTTTAAATGCTGTAATTGTACCAGCCTCCACCACTTCCTCTGGCAGCTCATTCCATACACATTCCACCCTCTGTGTGAAAAAGTTGCCCCTGAGGACCCTTTTAAATCTTTTCCATCTCACTTTAAACCTATGTCCTCTAGTTCTGGACTCCCCCAACCCAGGGAAAAGACCTTATATATTTACCATATCCATGCCCTTCTTCTCTACCAATCTTAAAAATTCAACTTATCTGATTCTTCTGAGTCCTTTCCTGGGAGTTGGCAAGTCATTTTGTATGAATACTCACAAAACTGAGCATAGACTTTACACTTCGAACAACCTGCTGATTTCTGAAAAAGATTCCCTGGTTTGAAAGTTTCACAAACAAAATATTTTCACTCATGTCATGACTTAACTGGGAATACACCAATAATCAGGCTCCACTCTTCCCCACACCATCCCAAAATGTACAACATACTAGTGAGATCACAAAAAATGATGGACTGCTACTCAGGACAAAAACACTTCACACCAGGTTTCATCAGCAACACAAAATATAACTCTTTTTTTAGAACACACTTAACTCTAACAAGAGCAGGGAAAAAGAAATGCTTTCTAGTCTATTATTATCCAGCGCAAACAATGTCACTTTAATACCCCCAAAGACATAGTCACTCTTAATCTCAATTAAAATACAAATTGCTTTACACGTACACAAATTGGTGAATAGACAATAGACAGGATAAACAAAATTCCAAAGATCAAAAGTCGGGTCCTTTAGGTGGAAAGATGTTTTTCTCATAGTCCTTTAAGTTTCAGCAATGATGGACACACACAGTTGTCAGCAGGGTTATGACTGTTCCTCAATTGGATGACCTAGATCTTTCCTGGTTAGAATTTTTCTTTTACATTTTCTTGGTTTTTCTGTCTTTTTCTCACATGTATGTGTAGAGAGAGATAATGTTTTCTGTTTTCAGATCCTGAAGTTTTCTCATTGCTGTTGCCCTAGCACTTACAACTTTTTAAACAGTCTACAGCTCAAACAAATCCCAGGGTGGGTGAAGGGCAGGTTTGCCTTAATGCAGAAGACTCAGTGTCACTCAGTCACAATTTCTCTGTCTCTCTCTGTCCTTCACACTATTTCAAAAGGCAACACTGTACTGCACAGCTCAAAAATATACTGCACTTCAATTTTCATTTGGAATACTCTTCTTGTATTTCAATTATAACAATTCAACTTCTATTTCAGCTTGTAGACCCAAGAAAGTAATAAAAGTGGTCTCTTACAGAGGTTATTCCTGATCTGTCTCAGAGAGGAACTAAATTTGCTTCTGATTCCAAACTGTGTGAATACTTCAGTCACCAGATTTCCTAACCTAAAATCTATCTTTGTGTATTCTCAAGCAAAAACAAGCGAACCACCTTCAATGTTTACTCTATCTGTTATAAACCACTACAGTAAAAACAACCTTCCATTCATGTCTTATAGGTCCCTGCTCTCTGCTACATATTGGATTAGTTGCTGTTCCAGAAGAATTGTCTGACCTAGTTACTGTTTTAAAAAAATCATTCATAAAAGTAACCCACCCAAGTATTACTATTTTAAAATCTAAGCTCTAAAATTAACACATATATAAATCACACACCTCTCATCGCACACTTCTCCTTCCACTCTGCTGGAAGTGACCATTTGTCATATCATGGCACAGAAAGTGTCCTTCCCAATGATGTCACTGCACAGATATGGTGCAATGGGACAGCAATACAACAAGGATGGTAAAGGGTGATCTTAGAGAGGTGCATAAAATTATGAGGGACATAGATAAGGTGAATGGCGAAGGCCATTTCCCTAGGATAGGGGAATTCAAAACTAGACAGGTTTAAAAGGGACCCGAAGAGCAACTTTTTAACATAGAAGGTGGTTAGTATGTGGAATGAACTGCCAGAACAAGTGGTAGATGCAGGCACAGTTATAACATTTAAAATACATTTGGACAGGTACATGAATAGGAAAGGTTTAGGGCGATATGGGCCAAACACAGGTAATCAGGATTGGTTTAGTTTGAGAAACCTGGTCAGCATGGACCAGTCAGATCAAAGGATCTGTTTCTATTTATTAAGTATGACAAGCTGCAAACCACATTTCCACTCAGGAGCATTGCCAAAAGTGTGGTACAAATACTGTCTCAACATGCTCTGCAGCAATGTACCACAGTGTCTTTGGCAGCATCTCCCAAACCCATGGCCTCTATCGTCTCAAAGGACGGGACAGCAATAAATGGATACTCCACCACTTACAAGTTTCCTCCAACTTGCATCATCTTATCTTGGAAATATGTCATTGTTCCTTCATGGTCATTGGATCAAAATGCTGGAGCTCCTTCCAAGCCAGTCCTGTGGGAGCAAGCTCACCACAAGCACTGGGTGGATCACCATCATCATCTCAAGAGCAATGACAGATGTGTAATAAATGCTTATTTATGGCAACACCTATGGATGTATTTTTCAAAACCCTAAAATGCTGCTAGCTCCAAATGCTTTTTTCACAAATAATATGCAGAAAGCACTGTTTTAATGATTAGTTCCTATTGGAAGGATGTTGTGAAACTTGAAAGGGTTCAGAAAAGATTTACAAGGATGTTGCCAGGGTTGGACGGTTTGAGCTACAGGGAGAGGCTGAATAGGCTGGGGCTGTTTTCTCTGGACTATTGGTGGCTGAGGCAAAAGCAAGGACTGCAGATGCTGGAAACCAGAGTCTAGATTAGACTGGTGCTGGAAAATCATAGCAGGTCAGGCAGCATCTGAGGAGCAGGAAAATCGACATTTTGGGCAAACGGCCTTCATCAGGAATGACCAGAATGACATAGGCCTGAAGGTCATTCCTGATGAACGGCTTTTGCCCGATACGTCGATTTTCCTGCTCCTCAGATGCTGCCTGACCTGCTGTGCTTTTCCAGCACCACACTAATCTAGACTATTGGTGGCTGAGGTGTGATCTTATAGAGGTTTATAAAATCATGAGGGGCATGGATAGGGTGAATAGACAAGGTCATTTCCCTGGGGTGGTAGAGTCCAGGACTATAGGGCGTAGGTTTAAGATGAGAGGGAAAAGATTTAAAAGGGATCTAAGGGGCAACATTTTCATACAGATGATGGTGCATGTATGGAATGAGTTTGCCAGAGAAAGAGGTGGTGGCTGGTACAATTACAGCGTTTAAAAGGCATCTGGATGGGTATATGAATAGGAAGGGTTTAGAGGGATATGGGCCAAGTGCTGCCAAATGGGACTAGATGTATTTAGGAGATCTGGTCGGCATGGATGAGTGGGACCGAAGGGTCTGTTTCGCGCTGTTCATCTCTATAACATTATAAATGGAGTGGTCAAGTCAATTTGCTTTAATTTAGAAAACATTAATACTAGCTTTTCATTTTCCACAGCCCACGTTATCTAACTCTTTTAGTGACCTTGTTTAGCTTCTGGAAAGGCAATCTACACAAAGGTAAAAAACTCAGAAATTCATGAACCATTTTCAAAAAGGATTGACATATAAAGAACCAAGGTAAAAACAATGACTGCAGATGCTGAAAATCAAATACTGGATTAGTGGTGCTGGAAGAGCACAGCAGTTCAGGCAGCATCCAACGAGCAGCGAAATCAACGTTTCGGGCAAAAGCTGAACCAACCTGTACTTTCCAAAGACTTTAGCCCATGATCAAGACCATTGTTTTAAGGGAACAGTCAGAATATATTCATTTTTATTATATAAGACTTTAGAATTTAAAATAAAAATATAATGGTGTTTGTGTTGCTTGTGTAATACATACAATGGCTTTACCTTGGTTATTCTGACATTTCTTTGAAGCAACCATTGCACGTCTCCAGCTCCTGTTGACATTTCTGAAAGGGAAGACATCATTCTTACAGGCCAAAATTAGATGCCTTGATATTAAATTTATACTGTTCTGCAGTAGTTTGGAATCTAAATTGAGAAGCTGTCCAGGTCTCCACCATCATAATCTTCTCTGAAGCTTCTGCACTTCTCTTGAGAATACTGAAGACAAATATTGTATAATAATTTCCATAAAATGGTTGTTAATTCTCTAAGACTTATTATTGGTTTCCTATCATCTCAACCCAATGCTGATGGTCGTCTAACATACATGTGTAACATGATACAAGGGTAATGTTTGGTTACTCAGTGGTTAGTACTGCTGCCTCACAGCACCAGGGATCCAGTTATGATTCCAATCTCAGGCGACTGTGTGGACTTGCACATTCTCCATGTCTGTGAGCATTTTCTTCCCAAAGTCTAAGACGTGCAAATTGGGTGGATTGGCTTTGCTAAGTTGCCTATTGTGTCTAGGGATATGCAGGCTTGTTGGATTACCTACGGGGAACACAGGGTTACAGGGATAGGATAAGGGGATGGGTCTGGGTGGCACGCTGTTCGGAGGGTCTGTGTGGACCTGATGGGTCAAATGGCCTACTTCCACACTGTAGGGATTCGATAATGATTCTATACGCAGGTTCAGTGAATTGGCTATGCTACGGGATAGGGTAAAGTGTGGGGTACTCTTCGTAAGGTCAATGTGGACTTGATGGGCCAAATGGCCTGCTTCTACACTGTAAGGATTCTATGATGATTCTATATGCAGGTTAGATGGATTGGTCATGCTAAATTGCCCACAGTGTTCTGGGATATGCCGATAGCTGGAATAAACATGGGGTATGGTAGAAGGTGGGATGCTCTTTGGAGGGTTGATGTGGATTTGATGGGCTAAATGGCCTATTTCCACACTATTGGGATTCACAATGAATGCTTACTTTTCTTGTTCTCATCATTGCACCAACACGGTAGCATCAAATACAGAGGAACCTCAATTACCCGGCATTCGATTAACCAAACTTCGGATCATCCGAACAAACTTGCACGGTCCTGAGGCGAGGCTAACCATGTTATCCGACATCGATTATCCAGCATTCGATTAACTGAACGAAATACTCTCCGCCCATGTCCTTTGAATAATCTGTACAGGTGCAGTCGACAAACTTAACAGTTCCACTTCATAAAATTGAAAACGAAAAGTTTATTTCACAAAAAGAACTAGCTGGAAATTTTTAGTTTAGGTTCTTTATTCTTGTTTTATCAGTTATTCTTCATTTACTTGCCTTCCTCACAAGAAACCACGGTTCCCACAATAATTCTGGTGTGATGCCTTAGTTAAGAGCAGATTCTTGAAGTATTCAAGATGTCTAGAACAACGTTTTTTTAAAGTGTATTCTGAAGTGAAGGTGGGGACAAACACCTTCTTGAACTGCTGCAGTTCACAGACAGCAGGTACTCATATCATTTTATCAGCGTGTTCCAGGATTGTGATCCAGCAACAGTGAAGAAATGGTAAAATAGATCCATGTGTGGCTTGGAGGATAGTTTGTAAATCTATCGCTGTCCATAGACTATGTGAAGTTGAAGAAGTCCCATTAAGAGCTTAAGCATTACCAAAAAGAAATGCTCTTCAACAGAAAGGACAATGACAAAAATGAAGGAGCCAAGCTTTACATTTGCTTATATACATAAATAAGGGCTCAATGAAAAATAAATTAAATAGAATCTTATTTGAGTGACATGGGCTGCAGTGAGATTTGCGGCAGAATTGAACGATAAGTCTGAGGGAACTGTCTTGAGATCAGGAGCATCTCTGTCCAACTGTTCTGCTTTTCACACTTTCTCTCTGATCTTGAGCACTTTCTCTATTAGGACTGTTTGAGGTTTTGAATGACTCTTCTCAGCTTATTGCTTAACTATCGTTGGATTAAGATCCTGGAAGCTCACAAGAGCATTAAGGGCACAACTACCTCTCATGGGCTGCGGTGGTTCAAAAAAGCATCATCACCACCAACTTCATAAGAGTATTTTTAGATTGCTTACAGTGTGGAAACAGGCCCTTCAGCCCAACAAGTCCACACTGACCCTCCAAAGAGCAACCCTACATTTACCCCTTTACCTAACACTATGGGCAATTTAGCACAGCCAATTCACCTAACCTGCACATCTTTGGACTGTGGGAGGAAACCAGAGCACCCAGAGGAAATCCACAGACATGGGGAGAATGTGCAAACTCCACACAGACAGTTGCCCAAGGCAGGAATTGAACCCAGGTCCCTGGCACTGTGAGGCAGCAGTGCTAACCACTGTGCCGTCCTCCAAGGATAGGCAATAAATACTGACCAATCAACAATGACCACGCCTCATGGATAAATAAAAAGCACATGCACAACCATCTTTCTTTGTGTTAAGTTTGAATGTAGCCAGTTTTTTGCCATTCCCTATCAACCTCAGTGTTTTAACGTTCCTTGAAGCTATACATAAAGGCTACCTTGAACATCAAGGATGGTCAGACTTCCCTCTTGATTTTGGTGATTTTTGTCCATGTTTGGTTCAAGGTTGTAATGAGGTCTGAAGTTGAGTGAAACACAATCTGAGTATGGACTGGAAGGTTAGTGGAGGATTTTGATAGCTCTGAATATCTTCCATTATTTTGCGTAGGATCAATAGTAGACGCTTTGGGTGGTTAGTGATCACATTGAATTTGTTCTGCTTTTTGCTGTCAGGGCTCTGAGCACTTTTACACTGGTCAGGTCGATATCAGAGTTATAGCTGTAGCAGTGAAACAGCTAAGCTCAGAGTCTGGCTGTTCTGGAGCAGAAATCATAACACTAGAACTCAGAGAATTGTTTGCTTGTTAAAAGGAAATCTATAGAAAGATGCAGTGGTTTTTGTTAAGTGTTCAGTGATTCCATGACTGGACAGCATTTGCTGAATAGTCCTGTATTCGTGAAGAATAAAATGCCACTAATTCAGGACTGTTGGCTTGTCTCTGCACACTCAAAGCTAACATAAGACCACAAGTTGGAGCATCAGCATTTGGCCATTCAGCCTGTATGCTCTGCTATTCAATGGGATAATGGATGATCTGATAGCCCTCCTTCCTCTTTCCTGCCTTTCCTGATAACCCTCGATTCCCTTATGGATTAAAAATCTGTCCATTGCTGGTTGCCCTTGTGGTGGTAGTGAGCTGCCTTCTTGAACCTCTACAGTCCTGGGTGTCAGTAGACCCAGTGGTGTTGAGTAGGGAGTTCCAGGATTTTAACCGTGACAGTAAAGGGAGAGAGATATTGTTCCAATTCAAGATGGTTGTTGCCTTGGAGGGAATGTTTCATGTGGAGGCGTTGCTGTGCATCTTTCTAACTGGTTAGGCTCATAGATTTGAAATGTACTGTCAAAGGAGCTTTGAGAACTTGCTGAAGTATGCATTGTAGGGAGTGTACACTGCTGCTACCGTACATGGGTGATGGAGAGTGTGTGTGTTGAAGGTGGTGGATGGAATGCCAGTCCAGTGGACTACTTTGTCCTGGATGGTGCTGAGTTTTGAATACTGTCAGATTTGCAACTATCCGAGCAATTGGAGACTATTTCTTCTGGACTTGGGCCTTGTAGGCAGAGAGAAAACAGGAGATTAGTTACTCACCACAGAAGGCCTAGCCTCTGACCAGCTATAATAGCCATATTGTGTATATGGCTAGTCCAGCTAAGTTTCTGATCAATGGTAAGCTCCAGGATGTTGGTAGTGGGGCATTCAATGATGTTAATTCCATTGAATTCCAAGTCGGCACGTCTGGTTTGTCTCATCATTACTTGCCACTTATCCAGCCAAGTCTGGATATTGGGAAGAAACTCTTGCAGATATATCCGGATACTGAGGAGATTGACCCCCAATTATCTAATTTTGAGGGAGGTTTCCTGAGTCCCATTGACTAGGGCTCTTTAATGCCCCACTTGATCAAATAAGGCTTGGCTTCAAGAGTAGCTACGCTCATCTCACTTCTGGAGTTTAGCTCTTTGATTGGACCAAGACCTGTAATGAGGTTAGGAGCTGAGAGGTCCTGGTGGAAGACAACGTGTATTGCTGAACAAGTGTCACTTGGTAGAACTCTTCCATCACTTTGTAGAACTCTTCCATCACTTTGTTTACTGTCAAGAGTGGGCTCTTTGGGCTAAAATTAGCCAGGTCGAATTTGTCCAACCTTAAAATTTTTTTTTGTGTTTTTTTTAAAAACAGACACCCCGGGCAATATTTCAGCATTGTAGAGGATATAATTTGACATGAATAAATTCCCATCTACAAATGCAATTAGCCAGGTAGATTGGTGAGGATCAGGTCATGTAGGGTTTTCCGTTGCTACTTGATGCGATCGAGTTGAGAAGTTCAGTCAGCAGTTACTTAGACTTAGGCATTTGAAATAGTGTAAGATAATCATGTAAGAATTAGTGTGGAGTTGTTGCCATAAAAAGCTCTCCTGATCACACCCATGGGGTTAGAAAGAGGATTTTGCAGAATTAATAGGACTAGAATCATGGCCATTCCTGGTGCTTAGAGTGAAACATGTGGCATTAAGTTTTTAGTTTTCATAGCAGTTTTTGATGCCAGTGAGTGGTTTGCTAGAGCAGTTCAGAAGACGGTTAATAACCGTGCATCACCTTACATGGTCCCAGCCTCTAACAATGTCCTCAAAATAATACATTATCCTTTTAATTCACGAAGCAACACTTGGATCATGAGTCATTAGACAAGCTTTGAATTCCATGCAGTGTGTGCATAGCAGAATATCTTAAAATGCTAGCCTAATGTTAATGTTGAACTCCAATTCACAAGCCGGTAAAAATAAATGTCAGAACAAGGGAGAAATGTTGAAAGGCATAGAAACTAAACACTTGATTATAAGGAAGTCGAGGAAGCTCTTTTCCAATTCAAAGAGACACTTATAGGAAGAGAGAAGTGGAGGAAGCTAAGGTTAGGAGATTGAAAGGGAAAATTACAGATTGATTTTTTACAAGGCTAAAAGGCAACATAGCCTTAGTGATGTATTATGGCTTGAAGTGGAAGAAAATGTAGGCAAAGGGAGTATAGTATTTTAAAGCTTGGAGGTTTAGTGAAGACAGCAGGAACAGCAACAAAATGAAAAATAAAATCAGACAGATAACATGAGTTTAGGGTTTTATTTTTAAAGATCTCAAGGCATGACCAGTGTTGCGAGGGGGAGGGGAAAGGGGGCTGGTGGGAGGGGAAAGGGGGAATCCACAACACCACCAGTGAGAAACAGCAAGTCCAAGCTCGCTGAATTCTAAAGGACACATCCAAGTAAACTGACCTGGGAACTGTACCCCAAAAAAAAGGAAAAATATTAATGAAACAAGGCAGTGAGAAGCTACACTAGGTCCAAAAGATTAGCAAGGACAGAGTGTGTATTCATTACAGACAGAAACAGGCGAGTTTACCAAGTCTGGAAGATAAACTAGGCAAATGCTTTGTCAAAATAGGAAAAAAAAACGCACTTCCTAGGAATCTTAGAAAGGGAGCAGTAAGTACAAAGTGGAAGTGGAAGCGTTAGCACTGGAGAGATAGAAGGTATCAAAGCATTTAAAATTCTGCAGAATCTTTAATGGTTCCAGAAATATAGGAAGTAAAAACACTGAGGGAAAAAAAAACACACCTACCAGTTAGCCTTCTGCAAAAACAGAATAAATGTTAGAATGTTATAGAAGGATTGCCATAGAATCCCTAGTGTGGAGACAGGCCATTCAGCCCAAATAGGTCCACACTGATCCTCCAAAGAGTATCCCACCCAGACCCAATCCCCTACCTTATTAGTCTACATTTACTATAGACTAATGCACCTCACCTACACATCTCTGAACACTATGGTCATGCTAAATTGCCCAATTGACTTAACCTACACATCTTGACTGTAGGTGGAAACTGGAGTACACAGAGGAAACCCATACAGAAAGAGAATGTCAAAGAGTGGAAAACACAGGTCAGGCAACATCTGAGGAGCAAGAGGGTCGATGTTTTGGTATAAGCCCTTCATCAGGAATGAGGCTTAGGGCCCGAGGGGACAGAGATAAATTCAAAAGGAGTGGGGAGATAGTTGGGAAAACAATAGGCAGACGAAGATGGGGTGAAAGTGATACGTCAGAAGGAAGATGGAAAAGGTAGGACTGTTCAAAAGGGTAGTGCTGACAGAGTAATGACTGGGATATGGTGGGGGAAAGAAATGGGAACCTGGTGAAATCCTGGTGAGCCCATGTGGTTGAGACTCCCAAGGTGGAAGATGAGGCATTCTTCCTCCAGGCATCAGGTGGTTAGGGTTTGGCAATTGAGGCCCAGAACCTGCATATCCTTGGCAGAGTGGGAGTTGAAGTGTTTGGGGGGGGGGGGGGGGGGGGGGGGTGGTGATTAGTGCAGGTGTCCCAGAGATGCTCTGCAAGTTGGTACTCTGTCTCCCTGATGTAGAGGAGACCACATTGGGTACAGTAGATGGCTTTTTATGGAAAATACAGAAATTTCTGACAGATGTGGAAGGATCCTTTGGGACCTTGAACAGAGGAGAGGGTGTAGGTTTTGCACTTGTGATGGCAGGGGAAGGTGCCAGGAATTGTGGACCGGACAAAAAGGAGTCAGGGAAGGAATTGTCTGTCTGAAATGCTGAGCGGGTTGGGGAGGGAAATATATCACTAATGGTGGGATCTTTGTACATAGGAGAAATGGCCAACCTTTTGAACAGTGCTCCCTGTCCAACTATCTACTCCATCCTCTGACCTACCACTTTCCCAGCTACCTCTGCCCCACCCCACTTATCTCAACCTCCTTGGCCCAGAAGCCTCATTCTGGATGGGGGGCTTATGCCGAGAGAGAGTGTCAATACTCCTGCTCTTCAGATGCTGCCAAACCTGCTGAGTTTTCCCAATTACATACTGACACTGATCTCCAGCATCGGCAGTCCTCACTTTCTCCTATGGAGGAGATACACAAGTGACAAACATGTGCCGGAGGCTAGAATGGAGCCTGGTTCCCTGGTGCTGTGAGGCAGTAGTAGTGCTAACCACTGAGCCCCTAAACTGAGGTTGTTAAGCATTACCTCATGATAGCAGTTGAGAATTTTAGAAAATGGTGTAGGTAGTGATTTGGATATTTCACAAGGCTTTTGATCGAAAAAAGTCCCAAATTGGTTAGTAAGTAAATTTGAGCTTGATTGGGTAATATATAAAACTGCTTAGGCAATAGTTAGCTGACAAATTGTCTTACTCAGTACAAACAATGATGGAACATTACTAAGTGTTAAGCAACATTCTTTTCTGCTGAGCAATGGAAGGGGGCTGGTTGCAAGACCTTCAATTGGCCATGAGACAGTAGGGAGGGGCTAGTGAAGGAGTTCACATGGGCAAGTAATGAGAATCCATTTGATGAAGGATGGAGATTCCACCAAAAAAAAAGTGCTTACTACAAGTGTAGCATTAGAAAGACAACTAAACCCATATGGTTGTAACAAAGAATTATGTTTCAGGCACAAGCCCTTCATGAGGCGGCTAAACAATAGTAGAGTTTTGGTCCTGAGGTGCCTGCTATAGTGAGCAGGAAAACTTCCTCAGAAAAAAGGCTCTGGCATGTGGAGATTGTCTGGAAGGAAAGGTTAGCATACAGGCCCAGTACCCCTGCTGTTCAGTCTTAAACATGGCAAGGGGTGAAGAAAGGCATTGGCTCCTGCATCATTTCAGATTAAAGTATTCCTTTTTTTAACAATACAAAAAAAGGGTTGTGTTAATCTCTAGTCAAGGGTGATGGAATTCTCAAAATTCGTGTACAAGACTGACCAAGTCTCTACAAACAAAAAAGGATGAACCTGGAGTAAAATGTCTGAAAAATGTCCTGCAGATAGAATCAACCCCATGACATAAATGGACAGTGCAGCACATTTGAGAAAGTCTTCATCTTCAGATCTCCAAAAAGGGAATATCTAAAAACAGGTAATAAATACAAAACTTTTGCTGATTTGAGTTGAAGATTTAGTAGGGGAAGCCATCAGATGCATTAGTCAGACATACAGCACAAAGACCCTTTGGTCCAACTCCTGATAGGACAGTTCCAAATCAGACCTAGTTCCATTTGCCAGCATTTGGCCCATGAGCCTAAACCCTTCCTATCCATCTACCCATCCAGATACCCATTATCTCTTCATGTAGGAGGGAGAAGTGTATATGGAATGAGCTAGAGAAAAAAAGAGTAACCCCTCCAGTTACTTAAAATTTTCCTCACTTCAATTCGTCTAGAGATTTAGGTTCTTCCTCCCAGCCCAGGAGGGTGACCTTGGCTATTTACCCTATGCATGCCCATGTTTTAAAATGCTGCAAGCTCACCCACTCCAAAGGAAAATATCCTCAGCCCATTCAGCCTCCCTATAGCTCAAACCCTAGAGTCATGGCAACATCCACAGCAAAACCTGCAAGTTTTAAACAAACTGCCTCTCTGTAGAAGGGCAAATCAACATAGAATACTGCACAAAGAAAGGTGGCCTCAAAATGTCCCATACAGCTACAACAATGACATCCAACTCTTGAGACAAGGTAGTGACCATTAAGTGCAGAAAGTGCTTTTCTCACTATTTCAACCAACCAGTTGTTCTACTTTCAAAAAAAAAAAGAATGCTTGCTGAACAGCAACTAGACTGCAGGTACAACACTCCCAGAACCCTACCATGACATGGTTAAGTCCTGCAACGCCCCAATTAAACTCCATCTGCTACTTCTTGCCCATTGGAGCATCTGATGAAAGTTTGTCATACTGGAGGTAACCAATACTGTCCATTGGAGTCTATAAAGCTTTCTATATTCACATGCATTTGTCATATGTAAATGCCGTGGACTCTTAACCATGGATGTGCCACAAGGACTGGTGAAAGTCTCTAGTCTGGAAAAGTAACCTTCTACTATTTGTCTCCTACTATAAAATGAGATTGCAACAAATTGGCTACCTCCCCAGACCCCATGTGATCTAATCTTACCAGTCTACCCTGACAAACCACAAAGTACTCCAGCCCATCTGAAGGCAAAGCAATTGACATTTATCACTTTGAAAAACCAAGCTAACACCACAAAGTCATGCTGCCTATTCACAATCAGTGCTTGCCTTTTCAAAGGCATGCAAATACTGTCCTTTCAATAACTTGCCCACCATTAATGTAAGGCTCACTGGTGATAGTTCTAGCCTTTTCCTTACAGCCTCAGTAGCTTAAAAGCCAACCTTCAGTTCTCACCCATGATACAATTCTTAAGGGGCCCAGTAGTCTTTTCCCCAGCTTCCAATGTTTGGAAAATATTGGATCAAGTACTGGAGTGTTATCTACCTTGAATACCTTAGTAATGTCTTAATGTAAATTTACTATTTCCAAGAGAGACACAGAGACACAGAGACACAGAGACACAGAGACACAGAGACACAGAGACACAGAGACACAGAGACACAGAGACACAGAGACACAGAGACACAGAGACACAGAGACACAGAGACACAGAGACACAGAGACACAGAGACACAGAGACACAGAGACACAGAGACACAGAGACACAGAGACACAGAGACACAGAGACACAGAGACACAGAGACACAGAGACACAGAGACACAGAGACACAGAGACACAGAGACACAGAGACACAGAGACACAGAGACACAGAGACACAGAGACACAGAGACACAGAGACACAGAGACACAGAGACACAGAGACACAGAGACACAGAGACACAGAGACACAGAGACACAGAGACACAGAGACACAGAGACACAGAGACACAGAGACACAGAGACACAGAGACACAGAGACACAGAGACACAGAGACACAGAGACACAGAGACACAGAGACACAGAGACACAGAGACACAGAGACACAGAGACACAGAGACACAGAGACACAGAGACACAGAGACACAGAGACACAGAGACACAGAGACACAGAGACACAGAGACACAGAGACACAGAGACACAGAGACACAGAGACACAGAGACACAGAGACACAGAGACACAGAGACACAGAGACACAGAGACACAGAGACACAGAGACACAGAGACACAGAGACACAGAGACACAGAGACACAGAGACACAGAGACACAGAGACACAGAGACACAGAGACACAGAGACACAGAGACACAGAGACACAGAGACACAGAGACACAGAGACACAGAGACACAGAGACACAGAGACACAGAGACACAGAGACACAGAGACACAGAGACACAGAGACACAGAGACACAGAGACACAGAGACACAGAGACACAGAGACACAGAGACACAGAGACACAGAGACACAGAGACACAGAGACACAGAGACACAGAGACACAGAGACACACACTAAACAGGCTCTCTTGTTCCAGCAATCTTTAGAAGGACCCCTTTCTTGTTACTAGTCTTTAAGTCTGCCAAAGTCACACCTCCATTTCCCTTCAGTACCTACTGCCCTTTACTCTGGAGATTCACTAGATGCTGGTTTTTCTGATTACAGGCCAATGTCTCTGGTCACCAACACTATACTTACCAGGAATATACCAGATACAGTCAGGGACAGCATCTAAAGTGCTGAAGGAGAATTAGGAAACTTAGGAGTTTGGTGTTCTACTCAAACTGGGGAGCTGGCTTTGGGAAAAAGGGAGAGGCAGGCAAGCGGTGTGACAGGGTCTAAGTTATTGCCTTGTGGCAGTCTATTCTTGTTGGAGATCAGTCAAACTGACTAGGGTGAGGAGGTATTGTCCAAGTTTGGACTTTTCAAAAGTATATCAAGTCATGGCACAAGTGCAATTGGCTCACTCATTGGACCTCAAGACATAATAGCCGGCAACAGCTTATGTTTAGCTTGGACAGTGGTGGTGAATATAAATATGCTCAACTAGTTGCATTAAAAAAAAAAGTGACTAGACTTTAATGCTAACTTCCACATTTGGTTTGTTACAGGAAACAATTGCCATCAGGTTAAAAAGTAACCTTTTAGGTTACTGTGCCCATTTGGTTTGGGAATACCATCCAAGGGACAGAATGGAGATGTTTCTCAACTGGATTAGATTGAAATTGGAGAATTTAGTCCCATTAGTTCAATCTTGCAAGAATGGCTGTAAAAACAGTAACCTTCTCCCCTTGGAAGTTCTGCTGTAGAAATACAGCACGATTGTTGCAATACAGATTAACTGGATGCAGTTAGAGCCACCTGCTCTTCCACTGAATTTACACTTAGTCAGAGCAGGAAACTATTTAGTTCAGGTTTAAAAAGTGAACTAAATCTTGCAATTAGACAACAGATGCCAGGGTTAAATCAAAGTACAATTTTATTTGATTCACTCAGTGGATTTATGCTGAAACACTGGATTCTCAAAACTGGTGTATTGTACATTCTTCTTCTGCCAGGATTGCCAACCAAAATAGCCAACTAAGCCAGTGATTATTAGAAGTGCTGCAATTGTAAAGAAAGTGACACATTAGGAAAGCCAAAGGGGACTTGTAATAAGAAAAAAAAGTTAGTCTGCTGAGCTAGATGTTTTGATTACACGTGTTACATTGCTACACTAGGTAGCAGATCTTAAAATTAGTAAGGATTTGTTTAACTTTAATCCAAATTGTAAGAAAGTAATAATATTTACAAATAACTCCTATACATTGCTTCAAACTTAGTTTGAATACTTTTTAGACCAAAGAGGTCAAGCCAGCTGACCAAGTACAAAATGTTCTTACCAAGAATAAAGATGACCCAAACAGCTGTAGATCCTCTTGACTTTTGTTCAGGAAGAAAATGAGACTTTACACCTGGGAATAAGTTATTTTAAGCTAGTTACACTAAAGTATTGGTCTAACATAGAAAATGCTAAGTTTCTAAAAAAAGATATCAAATATGCACACAGTCTAAGCCCAGTATCAAATTGGGTCAGCATCCTATGCATTTGATAGGCTGTAACCGAATACATATCCAGTCTGCATACTGGAAGGTGCAGGAAAGTAACAAATTCTCATTTCAAGTTTCTTTGTTACAAATTCCCCATGTTTTTCTAAATTAAAAAAAAGTGTCAAATGTAGTGTAAGTAGCATGGCTTCCGATCCAACACTACACTGCTGAACATTGGAGTCTTGCTAGTTAATAGCCTATTACCTTTAGAAGTAGCCAAGGTAGTTGATGACATAGATAAACTGAAGGAAAGTTCTTCAGGGGCAACACTGGAAGCCATTGTAGACACATTCGCTGTTGTAAGTGCAGATACTGTGAAGAAAAACATAAGCTACAGTTCAGTTTGAAAATAATTTGGATTGTAAAATTAAGTCATGGGGCAGCTACCTACAAGAATTAGGAAAGCATTAACTTTTGCCATGTTCATTGAAAATTGCCATAGTCTTATATCATAGGACTGTGGAGCTAACTGGTGGTTCAGTGGGTCAATGCCTTTAGGTGTATTAATGGAGGAGTTTATAAGCAATATTTGAGTAGATGGTTTTCTGATGACAGGGAGCTGCTGGATTTTAAAATGAAGCTAATTATATTGGTGGGCTGTGGCCCACTTATTACAACAAGATGGGGCACTGCATGATAGCCATTTCCTTTCCACCACAGATCAAAGTTAGACTGGACACAGGGCATTATGGGCTCTTGCCAAGGGGCCTGCTAAAAGGAGCATATGATATAGGTTCTGCAGCATTGTTAGATTACCTGGCTGACACTGTTGTTCATCGCTGGTCAATTCCATTCCAGTTGGACATACACAAGTATATTTTGCTGATTGACTGTTGATTTGTGGAGCAGGAAGACACATGTACTCACAGGCTCCATTCTCACACCAGTTTTTCCCTGGGAATAGAGTCACAGGTTAAAAATTAGAAGTGTGTACTCTAATTTTGATCTGTTTAATGTGATTGCTGCAAATGCATATCCAGTTTCAATGGGAATCAAGCTAACACGTTGTTACCATGAACAACTCAACTTAACAGTTGAGTAAACATTATGGTAAGTAACAACTTAGCAAAAATCAACCTCATGTTGATCCACTCATTTAAATATGGGCATGTGATCAATTCTACTGAAATAATTCAGTTCTAATGATTCATTGGGTCATTCTAAAGTACATTTAAGAAATCCATACTTTGCTTTTGTGCTGCTTTCATTTGATAGTTTGCATTATCCTAAAGTTGGCTTATGCCAGTCAATTGCAACATTTATGGAGTGGGACAAATCAAGGCACCAAATATATTGGTGAAGATTTAAAAGCACTTGGGATATATACAAAAGAGGCATCCTGTACTACTGCTGCTAGTTGACGGTGTTGCTCAGAACAAGTTTGCCATGAAACAAATGGTGAAGCTTTGTAGAAAGTTTCTAGAGTGATTTTGCTGTCAGGGTAACAACAATTTCTACGTTTCTTACCAGGTGCCTGTAAGAGCTCATGATAAACGATAACATCCTGAGCATCCACATTGGAGGCCAAAGCTTTGATGCTATCCCCTGTATATTTGTTGGCTCCATAAACTGCTTGGTTTTCTGCATCAACCCAGAATACATGATCCTGTAAAGAGGGGGAAGAACTTAGCAAAGATGCCAGTTTTCAACTCAGCCAAGTTTTAATGGCATTGTCTTGTATATAAAAACAAACAGCTTGTTGCTTAATTTGCTATGATAACACTACAAGTTGAAATGCAGAAATAGGACTGGAGCCTGATGAGTTTAGAGTGCTCGAACACTACTCAGGCCATTGTTATTTATGTCTGCTTTTCACAAAGTGGAATTTTAATCTACAGAAGTGGTTGTGAAAGCTCAGCCATCTATTAGCATCGGTGGAGAGAAGTCAGTTAATGTTTTGAGCCCAGTGACCCTTCCTCAAAACAAGAGTCAGGAAGCCTTGCTACATCCCAAACGGATTTCTCTCCAGATGCTACCAGACCTGGTGAGCTTTTCCAGCTAGCTATTTTAGTTTTAGAATCTGTAGTTTTAAAAAAAAACACAACTAGTTTTTCACTCAACTGAAACAGAAATTCTACATGGGAGGTCCAGCTTTGCTGAGCAGCTGTTGAATCTGATGGTACTGAAAATGATAACATTCTAACTCAAATTGTTAAGTGTGGACCTTTTCAAAGCCACATTCAAAACTGCAGAACAGAGAATACCTCAAATAATGCAACTGCACAGGGATGTGCAAGGAACTTTTCCGACTGCAACACCGTTTTTCTGTTCTGACCATTCAGGTCTACACTTGCTAGCACATGCAGTTTTGCATCAACCCAGTACAGACGGTTTTTCACAAGATCTGTGGGCAAATCAAAGCTTTTAAAATACAGCTCAACTGGCAAGTTCACTTTGGTGCACTAAAGCAAAATGTTTACTTACCAAGAGAAATTCCCTTTGGCCACTCAATCTTTGTGGCAACTAAAATTTGGCGATTCACACCATTCATGCCAGCTTTCTCAATCTTTGGAGTGCCCCAATCTGACCAGTAGATGAACCTTGAGAAAAAATGCCTGTGATTAACCAAAAATCAAACTAAGGTGGTGCAGTCAAAGTGGCATTCAAATTTCAATCACTGCTCTAGAACCCAAAACAGGAACTAGACTGGTGTTGCCACAATGTCAGCCATGCCTTAGTCAAGGCAAACTTTAGTTAACAGATGACAACTAGGATTAGCAATCTTTCTAGGTAGAACTTGCACTCAACCAACCATCACTTCTGTATGAATTCAATTTACAATTGGTCTTGGGAGAATCTATTCAGCTATAGAGATGAACAGATGGAAAATAGTTGGCTGTTGTTATTTAGCCACTATGGATGAGAATTGCTTCCACCACCATTGCCCCCAAATTAAAGGGCCAGTGTTATTGAGACAGTGTCCAATCTGCTTTGTAAAGAATAGGATGATCCCATTCTAGAATTAGCAAGGATTTCAGTACCAATGAAAAGGTTGAAATTTACAATACTGCAATGTTACTGTCTTAAGTTTCTAAGTTCTTCCAGTGTTTTTGTTCTTCTATTGTATGAATAATTCCGTACCCAGAGTGTGGATCAACAGCTATAGAAGCTGGTTCCCTTAAGTCAGTGTTGAAGAGGATGATATTTTTCTTTCCATCAAATGTAGCCACAGATATAGTATTGGTCCCACGGTCAGTCCAATAGATATGTTTATAGATCCAATCCACTGCAATTCCAACTGGGATTTGCAAACTGACATGTATTTTTAAAATACGAGCTTCAGCTGTTTTGTTCATGAGCATACTGGAAGACAAAAAAGCAGAATTCAGTTTGCTGAACGACTTTAAGTGGACTTGCAGAAAACTCCTGATAACAAGTTAATGCAGGAAGGTTCTTTGTACTGCTTGCTTTATAGTGTAGCAAAAAAGCACAGAATAGCACAACATTCACCTTACCTGAAAATTGCCTGTTGGCTCACATCAGCCCAGAAAATCCTCTGCCCTGCAATATCAGCATCTAATGCTACAGCTTTCCTTAGTTCTTTGACTACTTCTGTGTACTCTTGGCGATGCAGTCCCAGCTTCCTGATGTCATGGCGATTTGTGAAGATCAAATATGGTTCCTCTCCTCCTGTAGTTATTGGGAATGCAATTATGGGTTTATGGAAAGCATGGGGAGGGAGAGGAGGAAAATATATAGTTTAGCTTGTCAGTCTGCACAAAGTTTACAATGAGGTTGTCAAATCATGGACAAACATTTGACTGTCCCAAGCACCACACTTGCCTACTGCCTTGCAGGCTCCACTAACTGGATCGGTGGTATATCCTGCATTGCATTCACAACTGTAACTTCCTTCAGTATTTATACAAATTTGGCTGCAGGATCCAGGATTGAGACACTCATTTACATCTGAGGGTGAGAAGCAGAAAAAAAAAGTTAAGCTTAAAGACCTAGTTTCTGTGTGGCAACTAGGCAGCCACTGTTAGAAATAAAGATTGTTACCTGCACATGTTTTCTGGTCAATTAGTTCAAAGCCAGCAGGGCATTCACATTCATAACCAATGACAAGATCATGGCAGAAGTGAGAGCAACCACCATTCTTCTTCAAACATTCATTTTGATCTGTAGAATAGAGCACTCAGTCTATTACAATTTAGAAGTGCTTTTGAGCAAAGAGCCCACTATTGTGCAGTGCTCAGGACATTTGTGACAAAGGACTGTTCATTCCATGATTTAAGCTGCCACTTCCATTCCAAGTTAGGAATTAGCACTAGCTTGCAGTTGCCCAACATGAGAATTGAACTAGAGGAGCTGCAGTGCTAACCACTGAGCTGCCTTAGGTGCAATTAAACCAGGACAGTTACATGTACTTCAAACGAGAACAAACTTAAGTCCCCTTCACAAAAGCAACCCATTTGAAGTTTAGTAAAAAGTCAAAAGATTGGCATCTCATTTTGTAAACCTAGAATTCAAGTTTAGCAGAGGTTCTGCTGCAATCCCAGCTTTTCTAGTAAAGACTAGAGTTAATTATCCACTTACTGCATCCATTTAGTTCATCACTCCAATCTTTGCAGTCTTGCTGGTGGTTGCATACTAGGGTGATGTTTATGCATTCACCACTTTGACATCTGAAGTCAGTAGGTCCACTGCACTCTGAAACTGGAACAGCAACACTAGTGTTGAGCATTGGAAATAAAAATAAATAACGCCTTCATAAAGCAAGAGCTGTTCACTTACTTTTCTTGCAGTTGACTTCATCACTACCATCGTGACAGTCCCTAAAGAAGTTACATTTCTTCTGTCTGGGGATGCAGTTCCCATCACCACATCTGAACTGATCTGGTCGACATGTTTTGGGAGCTGAAAAACAGTAACATTGGTTAAATTGGAAGATTAATTCAGAAATGTGGGTCAGAGACATGCCAAGGACAAATGATGATTCTATTGGTCATATTAGCAAGTTTGTGCTGAGATCTGTAGTGGATGCCTCTGAAAGATTTCCTAGAGAAGTACCATATGGAATCTTGCATTAGATTGGGATGCCTGGATTTGTGGTAATTAAGTTAAAATTAAAAAAGAAGTAGTTGTCTATTTCAGTCACTAAAGTATGCTGCTGGCTAAGTAACTGAAGTTAAATTGATCAAGTTAAATTGATCAAGTTTGATTAGTAACTTGCTTGCCCATCTCCTTGGGAGAAAAAAAACCCATCAAGGATGAACATAAACAGGTTCTCCTCACTTCAGTTGGTTAGACAGCCATTAGGCGCTAAACTGGCTCCTGGCCCATGTTGGAGAGTTCAGTGCTTGTTAAGCATACCCTTGAGATCCACACAAGATCTTTTATCTAGATTCCTCATTTCACCCTGGAACAAACCTGAATAGGGTGCTGCTAGATTAACAGGTTATTACAAGGATGGACTAGGAATAGAAGTGGAAGAACAAATTAAATTTTTACAGGGCCTTGACCACCTGTCGTATTGGTTGGATGTAGCCTACTTTAGAAGGCAGACAATGAAGTCTCACTCTACTTTGAATGGAGAATTCCTCATGTCAGCTACAGCAAGGCAATACTCTGGAGTATTGACTGGAGCAATGAGACCATGTCTGGAGAGCTCCATTCAGAAGAGCTGAATCAGGATTTGATTAGTGACATGAAAGTATGAAACAGCAAGTGGAAGCAGACCAGTCACTCCAGTTCTATTTGAAAGAAAAAAGTTCGAGCCAAATTGTTTACAGCAATTCTTAATGCCAGAAACTCAAGCCTGTCGTCATTTTGTGATTGACTGAGTTAATAGCAAAATGTACCACTAAAATGATTAGAGTCACATGGTGTCCAAAATCTAGAGTGGAATGAAGGAATTGTGGTATTACCATGCAGATAGCACAGGCAGAAGTGGTGATAAAACAGGAAAGTCTAGTCTCAGGAGTGGCCTAGGTGAGTTCTAAGCCAAGACCAAACAAACACTTAGAATTGAAATAGGAGGCAACCCTTTAATTCTGAGCCTTGCTACATGGATATAGTGTGGAAGTCTGCATTCTTGACTTTATTAATATCAAAATCACACTAGATAACTTCCTTCCACAAACGAGCCATATTGAGAAACTTTTCAACTTCCTTTGAAACTGATCCAGAGGACTTAGATTCTGCAAGTTAAAGTCTAACTAAAGTAGTCTAACCCTTCAGGAGACTATTGGAGATTTGCATTCTGGCTGCAATGAGGTACTGTATTTCATGCTCACTGCAATCCTGACCGAAGTGCAAGTTACTGCAGCTATCCATTTCACAATTACTTCAGGATGTAGGTCTTTGGAAGGGGCTGTCCAGGAAGACACTGTCCTGCAGATTAATACCTTAACTTGGGGCTGAAACAAGGCAGTCTAGAACTTATTCTTACAGCTTGGAATTGCAGAGTTACAGCCAACGTTGCATCAGATGGTCATTTTGCCACAAGTTTTACTTGCACAGCTAAATAGTGCTTAGACAGCTGAAGCTGGTATGCAATATAGCCCCAGTAGAGAACAGAAAAAAGTTACTTACGGCAGTTTGCCTCATCACTTCCATCTCTGCAGTCAGCATCACCATCACAGAACCATCTACGGTGGATGCATTCACCAGAATCACATGGGAGCTCATTAGGAGCACATGCCACAGGCAGATGGGAGATGGTGTGCCCACAGTGTTCTGGCGACTCGTCAGATTTGTCACTGCAATCCACATTGCCATCACATACCCAATTAGAAGGTATACACTCTGAACTATTGCAGTGAAACTCATGAATGCCACAGGTGTGTGAAGTGCATTTCTTTTCATCACTCCCATCAGCACAGTCAGCCTCACCATTGCAGACAAATGTTCGAGAAATGCAGTTGCCACTGAGACAAGTGAACTCTTCTGGGTTGCAAGTGATTATGCCTGAAAAATTAAGTTAGACAACCAGTCAATTCATCTCTTCAGAAACTTCATTATAGTGGAAGTGGAGACTGTTGCAAGTCAGGTGTTGTGGAAAACAGCTGTTTAAGTAAACGGTGTGGACAAGGGTGACCCAAGAGCCTTCACAATTGCTATAGCAGTTGAACTAAAGATGGATTCTACACTTAGAGAAATTCATATTGTATAGATTAGGCATTAGTTAAAATTGGAGCAGCTCTTTTGGTTAATAATGATATGAAGTCTATTTAGTTCAAAGCTTACTTGCTTGGTTCTGAAATTTTAAGAGGCCTGAAGTGCATTAATTCCTCACCCAAAAGTAAATTGTAGGAAAGGGGAGTGATTCAGTATTCTAGTAGAGAAACTGGTCCTATTTGACTAACTGACCGAATAGAGAATACTAAAGTTACCAGAAAAAAAACTGAATCGAATCCAAAAACAAAGACTTAAAAACTGCTGTTTGACAGTAAAAAAGGTTAAGCAACTGAATACATAAAAGGGCTGAGGGGGATAAGAGCAATTTTAGTATGTTGATTTAGCTGCAGGGCACAAGTAATGGATTTTAGTGGAAGCCAGTTTCTAAGTGAGTCATTGCTTCATAATGTCATCAGCTCATGTTAGATGAAACCATTAAATCAGATGGTAATGCCATTCTGAACAGCAAAAGGTCTTTCCATTACAAGGAGACAAAGCAACTTTTAGCAGGTGTCCAAAATGGTGTTCTAACCAATATGAATATTGCACTAGTTGGGGTCACAAAATCCTAAACTAGTCTGAATCAAAATGCCATCTTTAGCCAAATTTTAGCTTCTAGAGACAGCACAGACTGACCAACTTACCACAGCCGACTTCGTCACCACCATTACTACAGTCCTTTTCACCGTCACATCGCCAAGCAACAGGAACACATTGAAATGATCCTAGGCCACAGCTGATCTCATGGCCAAGACAGGTTATTTCATCTGAAATCAAAAATTGTCAAATTAAAAAAGTGCACTTTAAGGTCAGTATGTGCCAAATTAAAGTATCCACACAAAAAACAAACTAGTACATTAAAAAAACAGGAAAGTTTCAATTGTAAAAGGAATATACTACAAGTGGCCAGCAACAATGCCTAGCTTTAAGTGAGGTCTAAGTTCTAACTTGAATGCAACACCAGCACATTATGTCAAGAGAACTGAAGAGTATTAACTACTAGTGCTACATCCACTCCACTTAGGCTGCATGCAGTATGACAAAAAAAAAAATTGAGATTTTGGCTAATTTGGAGAAACCAGAGCAGCTTGTGGAATGAACAAGACTAGCTGCAACCACTTGAGACATTTGGACGAGTGCGTGCTGGGGGGGGGGGGGGGGGGGGGGATGGGCAGAAGCACACAGAGGGAATGGAAGCCAAATACAGGCAGAGGGTGACTGGTTCAATTTGGTCCAATCAGTCCATGCTGACCATAAATTTTAAAGAGCATTTTGTGCTGTATGACTGATCAGTTCTGAAATTATCCTAGACCAAAGGGAAAGTTAAAAATAAAATCTGTTTTCCAAGAGTTGGGGCAAACTGTTTAGGGTTGATTACACAACAGTTTTTGAATGGTCCAAATCAAAATACCATATACAAGTTATTGCAATCATTCCATTGATTTTAGCATTTCACACACAGTCCTCCTTTCCTCCAGGAACTGGCAAAGGTTGAGCCAAGCCTAGAAAACTAATGATATTTTAGTGTTTTGATGCTGCAATTTCTAGTCAATTGTGTAGAAACCTCTTCCTTGCCTCCATTTGGGCACTACACTTTCCCCAGTGGAAAGGAAACTGCAACCACCTCAGGCATAAAACCCACATCTGGAGTAGTGGGAAAATGCTCTATTAAACAGAATCACTTGGGATCTCTTCTGTACAGTGCAAGTGCACGGACTTAAACATTTAGCATGGAGCCAGTTAGTAGCTGCATTTAGCCATTTGAAAGCTGGAGTGGTAAAATTGCACAGCTGAAAATTGGCTAGGACAGAAAATGCAAGACTGAAGTTGACCTCCAAGTTTGAAGGTCACCAGACCCAAAATGCTAACTGATTTTTTCCTCCAGATAGAGGCTGAGCTTGGTTTTGTTCTAGCCTCCAGTTTTGTTTATGATCCAAGTGTTAGTGGAAAGGATACTCCCAAAAAACTTACGACAGACTTCTGTTAGCTCATCTGATCCATCTTCACAGTCAGCTTTACCATCACACAGCCACCTACTGGGTATGCATTGTCTATTGTTGCACATAAAGTCAGATGCTCCACAAGTTGCAACTAGGAGGGAAAACCCAAGTTAAACATTATACTTGGTTTTGCATGTCTAGAGTGACTAAGGAAAACTACATGCTTAAAGTGGTTTAACACATGTCCATTTTAAAATCAATAGCCAAGCGATAGATTACAAATCTTTGTCAAGTCCTTTATTGTCGTGCAACTCATGAATTTGTTACCTTTGGAAACTAAGGTCTTTAAAATGCCAAAAGATTAAGCAGTGGTTATTGCCATTCCCAGAGTTGGTGATTTTACTTAAATTCAGATGTTAGACTTGCATAACACCCTACACAGATTAGGCACAAAGTTCAGATTGTTCTAGACCCAAGTTAGGTTGTTCACCCACATACCTATTCCACAATGCCATCCATCCTTCTGGAGTTTTGTTCCAGTTGGACACACGCAAGTGTATCTTGAACTGTAACTGTTGACCTGAGGAGCTGGCAGACACATGTAGTCACAGCTTCTGGTCTTCAGATTCTCACACCAGTTTTTGCCTGTGGAAAGATGTTCAACCTGGTTCACAATCGGAATTCCTGACAGTATTGGGAAGGTGATTTTCCAATCCAATAAAGCCAAACAAACTGATAAATAGCCAACTAGGTTTCCACGTTAAATTTGGACTGAAGTCACCACAATTGATTAGCACTTGTAGATCAGAATTTACACATGGAGACACCCCAGAAAAGATTCAAAGGCTTGCATGGAGAGAAGATACAGTTTACAGTGCAGATGAAAGGGTCAGGACTTAAGGAATTGGCCTGGAAGTTGAAATTTAGGTAATTGCCTAGTCAAATCAGGAAGCTGAATGCCAACTGGGGCCAGAGATTTCAGAGACTAAGTTTAAGTATTCATACAATATTCCAACAAGGATTGTTAAATTACTGACTCACTTCATTGGGAAGAGGACAGTTAGAATCACAAGTTAACAGCTTACTTTAACTTCCATGTTGGAAGTTATGAAGGACTCAGTCTTCCTTTGCCTGGAGGCATGTGACCTTCAGATTAAACCATCAGGTCTCATTAGATCGGAGATCCTCTAGGTTTTTGAAGTTCTATCCTTTGGATAACACTGACTTCAACTGACCACACAATGGTTAGGGAATGGAGCTCTGGGTGTTAGGGATGAGTTTGTATGCAGGCAGAGTTTGAACAAGCTGACATCAAGTTAATTACATGTGCTACTGGTTAAAGTCTAAAACAAGGAAAAATTAAGTCCACAGCTGTTGAGTGGTGGATGTATGATTAGTTGTAGCAAATGGGCCAAAATTTCAGAAATTGAAGAGTTAATGTTGCAAAATTTGCACATTTGGACTGGAGGTCCTGAATCACAAGGTGTTACAGTTTTTGTAAAGACCACCATGAGCCCAGAGCCAGGAAATCACAAGTTAGGTTTATAGAAAGCAAAACCCAAAAGAGGTGTGGTTAGAATCCTTCTCCCTGATCTCAGGCAGTAGCTCTGGGCCAGGACAGTAGAGATCTTATCCCTAGAATGCACCTGTGAAAAGGCTTTTTCCAGGAAGCTCAAGTACAGAATTTTTAAAGTGGCCAAGTTCATACTAATGAAATTAGTTTCACCAGGGATTACAATGCTGTAGAACAGCTTATACTCTACCCAAAAACTTAGTCAATACTGAAGTGCTGCTATTTCAGGTCAAATCCTGACCATTCTCTTAATAAAATTTACTTTAATGTCCTTCTGAAAAATGGAAGGAGGAAATGAGGAGGTATTGACTATGGGCAGGCAGAGGAATGAGTTTGTCACATTCAGCACAGTGGGCTAGATGAAAGCAGCCAGTTGGAAAAGCCCAAGTGAGAAATATTGCAGTTTGTAGAATCAAGTTTAGTGCAGACCAACTAAGCCTCAAAATGACGACATTTCTTACTGATTTGTGACAACCATTTTGAACAGACAGATTTAAAGTAATTTAACAGAATGGCCAGCCACTACTGGATTCCTCACCTGCTGGCTGAGTCAGCCTGTGATAAACAATGACATCTGAAGGTTCTGTCAAGTTGGCAGCTAAAAGCCTGATATCGGAGCCTGTAAATTTATTTGTTCCATACAGAGCTTTCTGTTCTCCATCAACCCAGAAGACATTATCCTATAAACAAAAAAGATTTGTCCAAAAATCAGACAAGTTATGTAAGCTACTTCTGGAGTTACTTGTTGAAAGTGATTGGGCATAAGGTGTTGCACAACATTTGTTGAAAAATGAAAATTAACCGTCACTGAATGCAGACCCAAACAAGTTAACTTGGATGATAAAGGATGACTGAATTTCTGAACCACTATTACATTGAGCAAACAAAACACTAACACCACACTTCATTTGGAAAGCGCAAGTCAAGGTTCATTTGCTCTTGATCACTTTGGTCAGTGAAGGCAAGGTAAAGCCATACTCTATTTTGGTACTACTTTAAACCAAAAGAGCACATTAAATGGAAAGTTTGTCCTGTAAAGTCTAAGGACTAGTAGGCTAGTGTATAGTGCATCAGAGAAGTCCACTTGTGAAAAAAAGAGCACTTAAAATGGAAATTACCAATGCAGAAAAGATAAGCTATTTTATCAGAACAATTGATGATAGATAGGTATAATAGATTCCATGTTCTAAAATGAGGGCTGATGAATGCAAGCTTATGCCTTTAAAAAAGGCATAAATATAAATACTTTCAAAACAGCTTTGTGTCAAAAGACAGATGTAAACTCACATAGTGGAGTGGTTTTAGTCTAGAGATTGTTCTGCATGAAAGCAGAACTAGGAAAGCAGATGACAAGGAAAGATCATCAAGTACTGTAACCAGAAGTAGCTGTCAAGCTCTGGAGTCATCTGGACTTAAACATTAGCTTGCTCTCCTGAGATGCTGCCTGAACCATTGATGGTTTACAACCAAAGTATGCTGCTAGTACTGCTGAACATGACAAAGCCAACTTGCCTCAAATATGGCAATGCCAAGAGGGCGAGGGAGAAATTCACTTGACTGCAGTATAGTTCTTCTGTCTTGGCCATTTAAGTCTATGCTTGATAGACTATGTTGTTTCAAGTCAACCCAATAGAGACGGCTTTTCACAAGATCTATGAACAAGGAAGGATTTGTTAGATGACAGCACCTTCTAGTTTAAGGTCAAAATCAAAAACATGGAGTCTACTTCTTACCAAGAGCAATGCCATGAGGCCATTGAATATCTTTAGTCACTAGAAGACCACGGTCATTACCATTCATTCCTGCTTTCTCAATCTTGGCTGGCTCACCCCAATCTGACCAGTAAAGGTAACTAGAACACAGGGTCATAAGTATTAAACACTATTTGATGCATGTTTAGTCAAATCTTATGCTCAGAACTTTTGTTAAAGATGACAACTGGAGGATTGATCAGTCTTTAGATGACATTTGAGTTTAAAATCTTAAATTTGTAAATTCCAAGTTTGATATACAATGACATTCTTAGACTAAGACCCTAAGTAAAGTAGATCAGAGAAAAAAAAAAACTTAGTCTGCTTGCTTCTTGTGCAAGAGCCACTAAAATGTGCAACAAGTAAACATTTCATACCCAGATAGTGGATTGGTAACAATTGAAGCTGGTTCCATCAAGCCAGTATCAAAAAGGACTTTCCTTTTTCTTCCATCATAGTTAGCAACAGTTATGGTTTTAGTACCACAATCAATCCAATAGATGTGTTGGTAGATCCAGTCTACAGCAATTCCCACAGGTACCCCAAGATCTTTGACAATGATGGATTTATTCATTAAATGTTCATGTTTATCCATGGAGACACTAGGAGAAAAATCAGTAATGTCTTCAGATTACAATGTTTAAAATAGAAGTGCTACTGATTCATCTGCAGAAGCCAAGCATTAGATGCTCAAGTTTTAAAACTTCCTACAGCTGTAGGATGTTGGAAATTTAGTTGTCTATAAAATTAAGTTAGCTCAAACCCTATACTCTTGTGACCAGAGTTAAGATTTGTGGAGGTTTGGAAGGTAGGTTTGCTTGCTGAGCTGAAAAGGTTAGTTTCCAGATGTTTCATTACCTTACTAGGCAACAGTGTATGTATTGTAAACCAGAAACCTATCAAGTTGGCAGAAAAAAATCTTGCAATGCAAGCTGCTTCAAGCATAAAAAAATTTGACATCATGAGTGATCATGCTTAGTGATAACTGCAGCAACCATGAGCCAAAGATGGAGATGAACCCTTAAAATCGGTTTAATATTTATTGCAATTTGTTAGTTAACTGTATGGTCTGGCATGTTAATACCAGTCAGTCATTGTAATTTGATACAAGTCTGCATTACATGAGTCAGTAAAGTATGAGCTAGATAAAAACCACAGCAGGTCAGGAGGCCAGGAGATGTTTCAGATCAGCACCCTTCAGAGCCAACTCCTGCTGCGCTTTTCCAACTTGGCACTGCATCCATTGACTTACTGGCATCTGCAGTCCTCACTATCCTGCATTGTGATGACAATGGAAGGTAATTGTTATAAAGTAGATATTAAGAACCATTGTGCCCATCAAGCAGGTTAGCCTGAGGGTTAATCTAGGAGTACAGAAAACTTAGGGGTGCCTAAAAGCCTGCCTAGAGCTGCACAATGGCAGTGAATGAATCAGATTCAAAGCAAGTTGAAGCTCAACCCTGTATGCTGTGACTACCTTAACTAGTGTCATGAAACATTTGTTACAGATTGGTTTAAAAGGCATACCTAAATATTGCTTGCTGTCCCAGATCAGCCCAGAAGATCTTGTGTGTTGTAACATCGGCATCAAGTGCTACAGCATTTCTCAGCTTCCAGGCCACTTGGGTGTATTCCATTTGGCGCAATCCCATTTTCCTGATATCATGACGATTGGTAAAGACTAAGTAAGGCTCTTTTCCTATTTTCAGGAGGAATAGAAAACAAAACTAAGTGAAAAAAAAAGTGTTTCCCTTAGCCCTATTGTTCAGGGGAATTGTGCTGCACATTCTGGGGGCAGTGCTGTGAAGAGTCTGCTCAGCCAGTAGACAGGCTTTAATTATGCTGCAGAGTTACTGGATAACTTTTGGCTCAAATTCAAAGCCTTAAAAATCAAATTAGATCATGGTGATAAGTTAGGCAAAGTCCCTGGGATATATGCAAAGATTTCTAGCAAGTGTTCAGGTCAACTCTTCCCAAATCCCTTTGTTTTCAATATTTTACTGCAGAAATTGTGCCAAAGTGGATACTAATGCCACTGCTTTGATTGAAGTGCAGTGAAGTGGTTACAGTACAAATGTGGTGTAACTGCAAGACAATTATACTTTAAGAGGCTTTAAACCTTCTGTTTAATATATTTGAAAAAAAAAAAGAAGTGTTTGAAAGTCAAAAATGGAGACAACTTCATGGATCAAGTGGAAACCTGTGGAAAGTGGTTACAAGTTGCAGTATAAACTGCAGATTTCTAACCTCATTAAAGCTTAGCTCTCTCCTTACATGAGAAGAAAAAAGTTTAACAGGACTGAAGGTTGCTGCCACTTACCCATTGCCTTGCAAAGGCCATTCACTGGATCCATATGATATTCTTTGTGACATGCACATTCATAGCTCCCTATGGTATTAGTACAAATTTGGCTGCAGGTCCCAGGATTTTGACATTCATCAATATCTGTGGAAAGTTAAATTTTTTAGTTCCAAAGCTCTTAAAAAGGGGGAAAAAAAGTCAAACTAGAGACAAAAAGTTCACCTCTGCAGTTTTTGTCATCAAACAGCTCAAAGCCAGGAGCACATCCACATTGGTAACCAATGGCAAGATCCTGACAGGTATGCATACAGCCACCATTGTTCACCTGACATTCATTCTGATCTGTTAAGAGTTAGAACAGATGTTTAGAACTATTAGGTGACATTAAGTCCAGAGTTAGTGATGACTGGGATATCATGTGCATAAAATGCACATTATATTAGAATGTGCAAAGAGCAGAATTAGTGAAGCCATTTAGTCATGGCCCTTTGTAACATGTTTGCCTATAGCTATTAAGTATTCATGTTTGGAAACAAGCATGAAATAAAAAACCACAAACTAGCTGTCACTTCAATGTACAGTATGGAAACACCCTTCGGTCCAACCCATCCATGCTAACCAGATATCCCAACCCAATCTAGTCCCACCTGCCAGCACCTGGCCTGTATACCTCCAAACCCTTCCTATTCATATACCCAGATACCTTTTACATGTTGCAGTTGTAAAAGCCTGCACCACATCCTCTGGCAGCTCATTCCATACATGAATCACTGAAAAAGTTGCCCCTTCGGTCTCATCCTTCCCTTCACCCCAAACCTATGCCCTCTAGTTCTGGACTGACCCCAGGGAAGAGAAAGTTTGTCTATTTATCCTACCAATGCCCCTCAAATTTTATAAGCCTCTAAAAAGTCTCCTCAGCCTCAAAATGCTCCAGGGAAAATAGCCCCAGCCTGTTCAGCCTCTCCTTGTAGCTCAAGTCCTCCAACCTTGGCAACATCCTCTTAAATAGTTTGAACCCTTGAGGGTCACAACATCTTGCCAAGAGACCAGAATTGCACAATATTCCAACAGTGGCCTAACCAGTGTCCTGTATGGCTGCAACATGACCTCCCAACTCCTGTATTCAATACTGACCAACCAAAAAAAAATGCATACCAATGCCTTCACTATCCTATCTACCTGTGACTCCACTTCCAAGGAGCTATGAACCTGCACTCCATGGTCTTTGTTCAGCAACACTCCCTAGGACCTTACCATTATGTGTCCAAGTCCTGCTAAGATTTGCTTTCCCAAAATGCAGCACCTCGCATTTATCTGAAATTAAACTTCATCTGCCACTTCAGCCCATTGGCCCATCTGGTCAAGATCCAGTTGTAATCGGAGGTAACCCTCTTTGCTGTCCACTACACCTCCAATTTGTGTCATCTGCAAACTTAATAAGTCTTATGCTCACATCTAAGTCAATTATGACAATTAGAGGACCCAGCACCGATGCTTGTGGCACTCCACAGGTCACATGCCTCCAGTCTGAAAAACAACCCTCCACCTTTGAGCCAGTTCTGTATCCAAAATAGTTAGTTTTCCTGTAATCCAAGAGACCTAACCTTGCTAATCAAATCAGTCGCCCATGGGGAAACCTTGTCAAATGCCTTACTGAAGTCCATATTGATCACATTTACTGCTCTGCCCTCAATCTTTTTTGTTACTTCAAAAGTTTGAGAAGTGATTTCCCACACACAAAGCCATGTTGACTATCCCTAAATCAGTCCTTGCCTTTCCAAAGGCATGCATATCCTGTCTCAGGATTCCCTCCAACAACTTGCCCACCACTAAGCAGGAGTGTAAGGGGGGGGGGGGCGCTGTGGAGAAGGGAGTGGGATTACATGTTTGCCAGGCTGTGGCCATGTATATGAAATTGCCCTCAAAAAAATTTAAGAATTGCACTACTTCCTTAAAGTCTTTCCAGAAAGGAAGTGCAAAAATGCCATCTAAAATATCCTAGTGTTTTTTAAAAAAAAATCAAGATAATCCTTTTCTCCAGATGCATCCAGACTAGTTTCTCCAGTGATCCTGCTGATTCATTATCCCTGCATAATCCTCATTTTATGAGTTAGGCCCAATTCCATGCAGGAAGCAAGTATTCTCACTTCAGAGAAGGCACCGCATTGAGTTTTAATTTTCCTTTTTGTAGAGGTAGCCTTTAACTCCAGCATCACAAGTCCAACAGATAGTGTAAACTAAGGTGGGCCAGAACATTTAGCTTCTGACTGTACATCCAAGTAGCATGCAAGTCCCAACTTACTGCATTCAGGAGGTTCATCACTGCGATCCTTACAATCTTGCCAGTGGTTACATACTTTGTTAATGCTTATACATTCACCACTTTGGCATTTGAAGTCTGTTGGCACAACACATTCTGCACCTGAAAGAAAAAAGCCAATGCCACTTGACACTACAATACATGCACATTTTGATTAGTAATTAGTGTACTAAATACCAAAGTGTTTTGTTAAGGAAACAAAAAGGGTGCCTGTGGCATTAGATAACCCTTCAGATTACTAAAAATTCATTGAGTTTTAGTCTAAGCAGTTACCAAAATGAGTAAACTAAATTCATAAGCTACTCGTGCATTGCTCATACCCAAGAGTTTGTAACCTTTTTAGATCTTCTACATTCAAGTAGAGATATATTTGTACCATGGTCACTGGCTCAGCCAGATCAGCAACCAAGCTTAGTGCCAAGGGAGACTACATCAGTAGTCACTGCCTCTATCATACCTGATGATTTTTCCCTATTCTCTTCAGGGAGAATTTATATTTGTGATCAAATTTTAAGATTGAAGTGGTAGAAAACTTATCAAATAAACTTATCCCCACAACTAAAAAAGTTTCCCTGTCAAAAAGTTTTTCAACTTAGTCTGCAAACTCAACCTCAGCCACCCAATTCTCCATTTGAGAAATTAACCAAACATAGCCAGCCAATCTCTGGCCAGGTATTGGAGTTGCCAAAAAAAGTGGACTAAGGTGTTCACAGCAGGCCAATGATCTGGTGACGTGCATTGTTGTTAGGCAAGATTTCAGGACTAAACCAGAATTTTAAAAAAATTGTTACAATCCAAGATAGAGCAGTTTGTCCTCCACATCTTTATTTTGGCAGCAAGGAAATTAAAAAAGGTTATGAGGGTGACATCAGGCTCATTCTTACCATTGCAGTTTACTTCATCACTTCCATCATTGCAATCCTTATAGCCATTACATTTTGCACTCTCACGGATACAAGTGCCATCTCCACATTGGAAGTAATCTGGTCGACAAGTGTGAGGGGCTTTTTTAAAAAAAAAGGGAGACACCACTGATTAACTGCGTACATTTAAACACTATGGAGTAATAGATGTTGCTTTTGGTTGGGATAAAATACCAAGTCAGCCTTTGACCAGAGAAGCCTGTTTTCATCAAGTTTAACTATCCATCAGTTAGATGACTAATAGTTAAAAAGAGCAAGAATTTAAACAGTACCACTTACGACAATTTCTTTCATCACTTCCATC